>NC_139712.1:26333006-26525506 GCF_964188405.1 Protomyctophum parallelum | reverse complement strand
AGATTGGAATTTGTTGTGGACATTATTGTTCTGTAGAAACACATCCAATTGATGGAAGATGCATTTTTCTAAAACCTTGCCCAGAAAGGGTAGATTAGAAATGGGTCGATAGTTACCCAAAACAGCGGGATCAAGATTGTGTTCCTTGAGTAGGGGCCTAACTACAGCAGTCTTCAGTGAGTCTGGGAAGACGCCTGATTGTAGAGAGCTGTTTACAATTTTTAGGATATCTCCAATCACACTGTCTAAGGTGGGAATTGTATCCAATGAACAGGAGGATGATGTCATCTGTGATATGGTTTTGCGGAGTTTGTCTTCATCAATTGCGCAGAACGATAATAGGCTCCCCCTGGAGAGATCTACCCTGGGACCATTAGCTGCTGTTTGAAGGTTTGCGCTAGCAGCAGCACCATTCATAATATCAGCTCTAATGTTAAAAATGTTGTTGTCAAAAAAGCATGCAAACTCATTACACTTAGCTTTAGAGGCCGGGAATGACTGCTTGTAGGACTGGGGGGGGGGGGGGGGTTAAAGTCGTTCAATGGCAGAGAATAGGACTCTGGCATTTTTCTTGTTCTCATTAATAATGCCAGAGAAATATGCCTGCCTTGCTAGACGCAAGGCTTTGTTATAGGCGACTGTTGACTTTTTAAGAATCTCTAGGTGGATGGTGAGTTTGTTTTTTCTCCAAGCTCGCTCAGCTCTACGACATTCTTGCTTCAGTGAGCGTGTATGCTCATTTATCCAGGGTGTTACTCTGGTGTTATGTTTCTTTATTGTTTTCAAAGGAGCCACTATATCAAGAGCTGACTCTAGTTTAAGATTACAATTTTGAACCATATCATTCACTGGGGGAGTATCGGGCAGGGGGGGGCCCAGATGACGAGAGAACCCGTCATTTTTTATGGTATAGCCTATTCAGTGATGTTTTTCTCTAGATCAGAGACAGTCATATTAAAACACAACAAATAGTGGTCTGATAGCTCAGGCCTTTCAATAGTCCTTTCCACAGTGATGTTCAGCCCTCTAGAAATCACCAGGTCCAGAGTGTGCCCATGTTTATGTGTAGGCCCAACAACATGTTGGATAAACTCAAAGGAGTGCAATAACTCTAAGAAACCCATAGCCACAGCATCTGTAGCATCATCCAGGTGCAGATTAAGATCACCTGAGATGAGAGTTCTGTCATAGTTAGTGGAGCAGATAGATAAAAGTTCTGATATTTCTGTTAGAAATATTGCTTTACTGCATTTTGGCGGGCGATAAATGCTAATCATTAGCATAGAGGACCATGTAGTATAGTGGCCTGGTATTCAAAGGATGTAAAGCTGCCAAGGGTCAGAGCCTTGAATTTTAACGTGTCTGAATTATTGCCAGTCCACCTCCTTTCTTAGCTTCGCGAACAGAGTGAATTAAACTGAAACTAGTTTGCGGGACAGGCTGGCGCTAGGAGAACAGCTCCATCCGAGCCAAGCCATGTCTCTGTTAGAAAGATTATATCTAGCTTCTCTTTACAGATTATATCATTTACCAGTGATGGGCAAGCTACTTGGAAAATGTAGTAAGCTACACTACCAGTTACTCTCTATTAAATATAGCTCAACTACAACGAAGCTATCCCCAGATAATTGTAGCAAGCTACACTATAAGCTACATGGCAAAAGTAGCTAGCTACATGGACACTACTTTTTTTAAAAATATTTTGTATCAACTTAATGATCAAGTTTCCACCGAACAAATAGCCTATAGGCAGGCAAAAATGCTGAGTTTGATTTTTTATTAAAAAACAAACAGGAAACAAGCCCTCTGTCTGGCTTTTGGTGTCAACTTTTTCACATTTACTTGTATTAATGTACCTTGCGGTGTCAGGAGCCGGCTGATTCATGTGTTCAGTGTTGGGAAAGTTCTTTATTTTATTAACTATAGTTCAGTTCACAGTTAATTTTTTTTAAAGGAACTAATTCAGTTCATAATTCAACATTTTGAACTAAAGTTCATGGTTCCAAAAAATTAACGATTTTAGTTATTTTTAGTTATTTTATTTTAATTATTATTATTGCCACAGCCTAGCCATTTGCACACCAGCTGAGAGACATAATTTAGACTAGAGAATGCTAGTCTCTCAAGACAGACTGTTGCCTCGGTAGGCACTGTTTTACCGAATATTTGAGGATGGGATACTCAGATTGAGAGAATGCTGACAGGCACTTAAATGAGATGTTAATGTCCTGTAGGTAGACTTAGAAATAAAACTAGTGTTGACTAATCAATACAAGTGGCTCTTATTTTGATGGGGCAGTTTCTGCACAAGAAGTCCGTTTGACTTGTAAACAAGCTACGATGAATGCTGTCAAAGCTGTCAAAAGTACTATAGTCGCTAAACCACATTAGCGATCAAATTTACAATATGAAAACTTTCACTTAGACAATAATGTAGGTTACACACGCTGGAATTAAACATGGAACCTGCAGGCAGCATTAGGTGAGTAATTCATTGTGTTGTGCTAGAGATAAAAGGACAGCTGCTGCGTGGGATCCTCTTGCTGCTTAACAACATAACTGTGTCAGACTCTTCTTATCTAAACCAACCAATCATGGATTTTTTTCCAGGGATTTTTTCCCCCCACAAAACTTTATTTAACAGTCAATTTGTAACGTATAGCTTTTGTTGAAAGCTACGTCACTACTTGGGTCTAAAAATAGCTACACTACAAAAAACGCTACTTGGTTCAAAAGGAGTGAAGCTACCATCAAGCTACTGATAAATGTAGTTAAGCTATGTAGCTTCGCTACTTGTAGCTAGCTACTGCCCAACACTGTCATTTACAGAGGAGGACTTATTTGTTAGTGACCTGATGTTAAACAAGGCAAGGTTACGCTTGTTATCACATTTTTGGGGGCTGTGATGCGGTTTAGATATTAAATTACAGTATATTCACAGACTTGTTTGTAAGAAACAGAGAGAACTAGATAAAGTGCCCCTCGGGGCACAGGTCTCTACCAGGGCAGGTCAGGTTGTGGCCTCCTGGTGGCGCTATAATAGGCCAATGTGAAAAGGGTGCCATTTCTTCTGACGCCTTGGATGGCAATTGGATGATTTGAGGCATTTTGTGCCAAAAATGTGTGTTGCAAAAATCCACCTGTTGGTGGTGCTATAAGAGGCCAATGTGTAAAGGGTGAGATATATTCCTCAGCCTAGTAGACACATCTGGCTTGAACACATGACTATAGAGTGACGCAGTCCCGCCCCCTTTCATGACAACGCCAGGCCCAGGAAATGAATCCCAATGCATTTTTCCCATAGGCATTTAAAAAAGTATTTATTTAAAGACCTTATAAGGGGGAGGCGTCCAAAGGCGTCCTGTGGCACTGAGTGAGTTTAAGCGTCGTACGAAGCCAACTCGAGTCGTGACAAATCATGACAACAAACACAATATTTTGGACCAAACAAATAATTACAAAGAAGAAAAACAACAAAAAAAGTGTTGTAACCTGCCGCTTTTTTCTACTTTCTAATTCTTTGTTTGGCCCAAAACATTGTGTTGTCATGGTTTGTCACGACAAGAGTTGGCTTTGTCTGCGGCGTAAACGTCTTTAACGTCTTTTCTGAAAAGTCTATGAGGAAAATGAACGGGGATTTCTTTTCCGGGTCTCTCGAGACGGACGGACACAGTCACACACGGACACACACACGGACGAAGTGCAAAACATACTCTCTCCCCATGCCTTCGGCCTGGTGGAGACAACAATCTGAGGCATATTAGAAGCATGAGCAGAGTGTTTGAAGAGGAGTAAGGATAGAGGCTTTAAAGATATTGAAGGAGTTAATCAATCTAAGGGAACTGGGAAGATTGTTCCAGTCGCCAGGAGCTTTATTTGAAAGCACGTCGGCCAACTTATTTTCTAATGTTTGTCGGGACAATGAAGTAAGGATATACTCTGTATTCCTGAGATTATATGGTGAGCTAAAGGGGTGCAAATATTGTTTTAGATGTTCAGCCAGGGTAGTTAAAGTAAATGCATTTAAAGATAAATAGCAGCCAGTGAAAGTGCCTTCCAGATTTAAGTGTTCACCAATTGAGGGACTCATACATAACACAATGGTGGGTCATATAAGGACACCTCAGTATAAATCTGCAGTGATTGTTACATTAAGAGGATAGAGGTTTGTTTCAGAAGTATTTTGACAAACAATGTCAGCATAGTTTAATATTGGGAGGATTAGTTGTGAGATAATTATTTTTCTGACCTGAAGGGTGAAACAGTTAATAGGTCGATAAAGTGTGTGTGTGTGTGTGTGTGTGTGTGTGTGTGTGTGTGTGTTTACTGTATGCACGGCGGGCCGGATCATGTAATCATTTGCTTTGGATGCCGCCCTGTTACTCATTCTTCCATAGGATTAGGGAACAATGTAATCAATAATTGTCCGTCAGAAGGACAGACGGGATGTTCTTGCCACCAGGGTAATGCACAGAGCAGAGTGTTGGACAGATCATCTTATGGCCAGGTCCAAACTCCTCATGAACATCCAACCCTGTCGTCCAAGGACAGCCCCAAACAAAAAACTCAACTGCACAGCACTAACTAAACAGCTCCACCACCAAAGACAACCTTCGTCGGTTCCTTGCAACCAACCTTGACCAGATCCCTGAGGAATCCACTGACTGGCCAGCTCTGCGTCATGCCATCCATAACGCAGCCTCAGTGGCGCTCGGTCACTCAAGGAAACTTCACCAGGACTGCCGAAATACAGTTACTCCTCAAATCCAAACATCAGGGCAGGATAGGAGTGCTTTATGTGCTTGATGTGGTTATAATATTTGTATGTATGTATGTATGTGTATTTTCGGTTTCTTCCTGAAAGCTGAAAGCCTTTGAGTAAAAAGGCCCAATCGAAACACACCACTTTAGTGACTTCATATAATCATCCCCTCCCCTAAGCCCTCCACCATTATCAAACAACAACAGCTGTGGGCAAGGCTTAAGTTCAACTCTGTACACTTTTGTTATAGTTGCATATATTTAAAATTATCTGGATCTTGTGGCAATTTACATGTCTATGTTGTTTTTGTATATAGGCTACAGTGTTTTTAGAGTTGCCCAGTTTGGGACATACAAATAAATAAACTTTACCTTGAGTCGTGTAATAATGAGATTCAAGTTTAGCACATTTGTTTTTACGCCCGGATACCCAGCTGTCCAGGACAGGCTTCATACGCGCCTCCTCAGGAGAATGGCTCAGATCTGAACCCATTAGATTTGGCATTAGGAACCTGTTGCGACCGCATGCCCTTGCTGACGTCGACCCAAAGCAGGTTTCAAACCCACAACCTTCCGCATGAAAGGCATATACTCTAACCACATATAGTTTTTGTGCTCACAGTGGTGGTCACCAACGGAAGCCAAAACACCACCTTCAAGGGCTGTGCCTCAGAGAAGGCGTGTGAACCCAAGGGGACAGCCATCGCGACCATCCTGAACACCCTGATACCCGGCATGGGTTCAAACAATTACGAGGTCCACTGCTGTCAAGGTCACTTGTGCAACGCCGTAAAGAACATGGCCGGTAGCCTGTCATGCTGCTAGTGCCAGTGCTGCTAGCCTTCTGTTCCTGGCACTAACCATGCCACTAAACATGGTTGTATTGTATGTCTATTGAAGCAGTTTCTCCGCTGTTACAATCATCATAACTCAAAAAGCATGTACCCTATTGTGCTGAATATAAGACTTCATTTTTTTTCCAATGGAACTATCCTAATAAACGGGGTCGTATTATAATCTCACAAGCGAAGTCAGTGCAAAAATTACGCAACATGATGCAAATGATGGGCACACAGACACTGTGCATTACAGAGATGGCCTATATTTCTGTATCGCGACGGCCTGCCCCAGCCCTCGATCTGCTTCACTGTTGGCTAGCCGGCAGCCTTAGTGATTAGTGCAGAGTGGAGCAGGCCGTCAGGCCAACTGAGTTCAGCTGGGTGAGGGCTTTTGTTTTGGGGAAGTTCCAATCCCTTAACCCTTATTCTTTTTCCTCCCCTGAAGAAGCAGCTAGGTTCTGCTTGGGCTCCCATCTAGCCTGTTGGGGGCCTAACACTTTTTGTTTAGTTTTCGTTTCACCTTTTTATACAACAACACTCTCACACAGCATATTCCACACACTGCTGACATGACTGACTTCACACCCGTTTATATTTTTGATTGCCTCGTTTCTTTCATTTTAGTTAAATAAAAATGTTTCCCTCGTGTCCCTTATTTTGCCATGTATAGGCCTATACCCTAAATACATGACAGCATGAAATATTCAAGTATAGAACTAGTTATGGTGATGCATTATTCTTTTCTCCACCGTGTTTCAATTCAACTATATATACATTAATAAATCCCTGTCGTACAAATTAATTGCTACATGCCTGCATCGAAGTAAACAAATCTGTCGTGGCAGAACTTCTTTACTTCCACAAATGAAAGTACATTTCAGAAGCTGCCGGGCCACACTGAGCCAGAAAGGTAGAGGCAGACGAGATATACAGTAGATATAGCTTGCCAATGGAAGCCATTTACTGATTCCCTCTTTACAGTGTCAGACTGCTGGCCAAATAACTTCTGGAGGCGAATAATAAGGTCTTGTCTGTAAAGGTTTGACCAACACAGTCGCTGGAGAATGTTTTTTTTTTTCGTATGGGAGTCCCTCCTTGACAAAAATAAATAAGAAATAAAAAATCTAATGGGGGCCAAATACAAATACATTTGGGGGTCCTTGACATGAAAATGTATGAGAACGACTGGTTCAAACAACAATAGCAAGACAAAAGTAACACTAACACTTTAGAAACAAGCCAGGAGAGAAAAAAATACAACACAATCTGCAACTACCAATATTTACAAGCAACTTTACAGAAAGACAAGCTCCCAAAATCACTAATACGCAGACTTACATGGCAACACTGGTTGTGAGCCTGTGATGGGAGCGTTTGCCAAAGCAGGGTCAAATGAGTGCAAGCTAAATAATACAATGTTGCTTTCTGATGCTCTTCATGTAGTTCAGAGAAGAAAATCTTTTGATGAGTTGCAGCTTTTCCAACTTATTCTTATAGCTGGAAGGAAGCTATAAGAAGACTGTTTGCAGTTGGCAAACGTATACTTCTTTGTAGCTTATCGTCACTATCGGGGCTAAAACCTCATATGTCCAAAACTGTGCCTTTTTTAAATACAAAATACATTTCTATAAAAAATAATGAGCTTGTAGACAGGCTATTAATTTACACTATACTTTTGTGCGACAATCTTGTGTGATAAAGTACAGGCATTCACTTAAGACAAAACCATGGAAAGTTGAAAAATGCATATACAAGGTTTCTGCCCGTAACGCTGTCCTGGTAATATAAAATGATGGCACACAGCCTGAAAGTGTGGAGTAGAGACTGCAAACAAATTATGTCCATGTTCATATCTTCTTTTGAAACATTTACTTCGTCAATTTGAAGAGAAAGAGCACAGCTGCATGTACGTGGCGATCGTTACGGCATGATAGTCTGCATTAGTGTTATCAGTCGAAGCAAAATGTTAATCCTCGCTGGATATAAATTTTTGATGGAGAAAAATACAGAGAGAGAGAGACTCTTGAGCCTTCAGCAAGATTGAGTGTGTGTGTGTGTGTGTGTGTGTGTGTGTGTGTGTGTGTGTGTGTCAGCGTGTGTGTGTGTGTGTGTAGCTGCCTCTACACAGTCAGACAAGCAGCTGGTCCATACTCCGTAGTGAAAATCGTTGAATAACAAGGTTGCTGCTCTTGATCCTGGTCTTGTGGTTCAAAGACCTGCCGTGGTTGCCATATAGGAAGGGAAAACAGCTATTCATAGTCCAGTTCTTGGTGAAGAGGTATGACCACCAAAATGGTGGTTGGTTAGTAAAAACAGAGAGATGTGTTACCACCGCGGTGTGACGTCATGTTGTAGTTTTCAGGGGTCACCTCTTCTCCGAAAACTGGACTATATGAATAGGCCTTAAAGGCCCTAAAGGACTTTTTTGTCCAACTTTTTCAACTAAGGTTCATGTTTTAGGTTGTTATTAGAGACATTATGAGCTGCTTTCTTTCATTTTAACGACTTTAGCTATTTTTGACAGGGAGGCGGGGGAATTCGAACAAGTGGCTAGTAAATGTATAAAAAATAGGGTGATGTCTTTATTAATATTTACTATAGTCCTACTATAGACCCTAGGAAATGGCAACAAAAGAACACAGGATCTACTGATTGTGCAGGGGGAGGTGACAAACTGACATATTGAGCCTACAACGTAACTCGAGAACCATTCGCCCCACCGACTTATATAGGGGATACTAGAGGGATGATACAAGTAGGACGCGCAAACGCGGGAAGCGAACGCAGCTCGTTTGTGTGTGTGTGTGTGTGTGTGTGTGCTACAGCTGCGCCCTCTGGTGGCAGGCGGATGGTGTCACAGCGGGACAGACACACACACAGACAGACACGATCTGCAGGGTCTCATAGTTAGTGCTCAGTGCGTTCGCAATAAGTCGGTGGGGTGAATGGTTCTCGAGTTACGTGGATTTTAGACACACACACACACACACACAGTGCATTTATACTGTAGACAGACAGACAGGCAGGCAGGCAGACGGAGGAGCGAGTGAGACAGGGGAGTGAGTGAGACGGGGCAGCCCACTCCTACAGTGTGCTATTTCCTCTTTGTATAGTCAGAAAGCTGGAAACAATTTCAGCCTGCATTTGCACGCACGCACACTCTTTCTTTCTTTCTTTCTTTTGTACCTTATTGTATTTGTCTGTTTCTTTCTTCTTCTCCTCCTGCCAAAAATATAGCAGTTCTGGCAGTGTGTGTGTGTGTGTGTGTGTGTGTGTATGTGTGTGTGTGCGCGCGCGCGCGCATGCGTGCGTACGTACGTAAATCTAAAGCTCATGTTATGGGCTTGTAGATTCAGTCAGTTTTTTGCTGAATAAACGTGGAATGAACGGGGCTTAACCTGAACTAGTCTGGTGCACTTTGAAGATGAGAGGGATCACACATCAAAGTGAATGAAGGAGGGCAGCTTTAAGGTCATGGATATTGGTCCGCTTCCTTCACTGTCAGGTGGCTGCATGTCCAAAACCATAGAACCTTTCAGGAAATGGAAAACACATCCTGCATGTTCCATTGGATCTAATGTGCGCACGCACGCACGCATACACGTAATACCCTTAATCATGGACCAGAGTTATACATCCCTATACCTGCTTTCTCTGCACCATTTAAGGCCGTTTCCAAATGTTAAAATGTAAAAGACCAATATTATTATGAAGAAAACAAGATATTAAATGGAATAAAGTTCAGACAGACAGAATGGCTTATGGCTTCTGAATGTGTCTTTTAACACGTAATGTCTAATGAGTGACGTCACGTCATCACCACTAGGTCTGTAAAGGGGGCGGGGAAGGGCTGTGAGATAGGCCTATGGGACGGGCAGTAGCCGTCGGTAGCCAACCAACCGGGCAAGTTTGGTCTGCTTTCGGCGCTTCCCTACAACTTACGACTCGGCACGGTAATGTCCACACTGCCCATTCCACAACAGATTTATGCCCCTTCCACCCGCCCCCTCCCACACACACACACACACTCAGTTGTTGGACCACAGCCAGGAATATCATACATGCACATAATGTAGAGCAGGCCTATGTATGAAGGTAAGGTAAGGTAATTTTATTTATAAAGCGCCTTTCAAAACAATCATTACAAGGTGCTGTACACAATAAAATAATAAAAATAAAACAAGAAAAACAGTCAACAGCAAAACAGTGATAACAATAATAAACGAGCAACAGAATACATGAAAATATATACAGTACAGGCAGAACAAGACAATAGATATACTCACTATATTAGGCCAAAATATTTAACATATATGTATGTTTTAAGCAGCTTTTTAAAAGTGTCAACTGACTCTGATTTTTTTTAATTCAGAGGTAACTCATTCCAGAGTTTCGGTGCTATAGCTGAGAAGGCTCGATCACCTTTAGTTCTCATCTTAGTTGCAGGGATGATAAGAAGTCCTTTATCCGAAGACCTAAGTTGCCTTGTATAAACCCTGGGGTGGAGTAGCTCTGTCAAATATAATGGACCCAGCCCAAAGAGGGATTTATAAGTTGTTTTTAAAAAGGCTATTGTGTATTCTGGTATACTTGTATATTCTAGAATGTCAAATTCCCAGCTCCTCAAGAGTGATGAGACTCACCTGCTGTTTGTGTGGGTGGTACACAGTAGGGGAGGTACACAATTTGGGTGTATATTGATAAATAATATTTTAAATATTTATAAAATGGATATTTTTCATTTTGGAGTTATGAGGTTTCCTCCCGGCAGCAGAGATATACAATATATCTGAGCTTGGATTACCTATGATGTTTACACCAGCAATAGATACCTTTGAATGAATTCCAGGGTTCTGGAGGCCTCGTCTTGATACTTGAAGTGAACACAGAAAACAGCAACTCCTGACCCGAATGCCCTCATACTGTAGATCACGTGCCCCTCAACACTGATCATCCACTGGCTGTTTGTCATGGACTCATTCCCTGTTAAATAGTAAATACAAAGTTTGAAATTAGATTGAGACTACATAAGTATTTACTATCATGCACATTCATTTGACTCCATTTTAATAGATGAAAAAAATATTTCTCAAAAACATAAAACATTTGGGGGACATTAAGGGTTAAAAATGATGTAACAGGTGTGCATATTTTAGAATGAATGACCTGATAAAGATCCTGTGAGATCGAAATGTTGTTGCAATAATAAGGTAAATCCTTTGCCTGAAACCTGTGTGAAAGCTCTACTAGACTAGACTATTGGCCCAGCACCCACCATCGATGTGCGTGTAAATAAGTATGCTTTGAAAATGGTACATTTACATTAACATTAACATACATCAGTAGACTGGTAATGTGCTACAGTGCTGCTACAGTAGTAGCTGTGACCTACCAATGAATTCCCACTCAAAATCAACCTGTTTTTTCAGCAGTGTGGCTACTTGTGGGTTGACGCTCACTGGCTTCTTCTGCAACAGTTTCCCCGTCTTCTTGGAGACAACCGTTCGAGTGGTGGCCTTGGTACCTCTTTCAGGGTGAATACGGATGAACCATCTATGGGAAAGGAATAAGGAAAATAATTTGTCCAAAATACTATAGGTGGGAGCATTCACAGAAAATAGCAGATCTACAAGCTTACAATGCATCGCACTGTGGCGTTTTGTACTGTCAGTGTGTAGATTGGATATATGCATTAGAGGTTTGGTATAAAAAAAAGCCAAACAAACAACATTTTACACAACACTGATGATAGTGCTGTGAAACAAGTCTATGAATCTACCTTAATCTGAAACACAATATTATTCAATGAAGTTTATGTAGTGTGCGTGGGTACCTGCATCTCTCTCAGCTACGGGGCCTTTGTTAGCCTGAAAATCATTGAAGAGCCCTAATCTTTACCATTACCAATGCTGTTGGGAGGAAACCTCATAACTCCATTTTTGAGGTTTAAAAAAAATGTCTGTGTGTTGTTTCGAAAATATTGAACCAATGTAAAGTAGTAAAAAGTGCTTTGGACAAAACCTCTTAACTTCATTGGACCCTCAAAATGTCTGCTAAAGCAACTAACTCCACCACCTCTCCCCCTCTCATGGAAGTAATTGACAATATATAAAACCAAACTTTGATGAGGCTGTATTGCTTTGTTTTAAAAAATATAAGGTTTTCTTAATTTCCATTTCCTGAAAAATGAATATTTTGGAGTTATGAGGTTTCCTCCCAGCAGCAGAGATATACAATATATCTGAGCTTGGATTACCTATGATGTTTACACCAGCAATAGATACCTTTGAATGAATTCCAGGGTTCTGGAGGCCTCGTCTTGGTACTTGAGGTTGAAAATGTAGAACACCGCAAACAGTGCAGCAACTCCTGACCCGAATGCCCTCACAGATCACGTGCCCCTCAACGCTGATAATCCACTGGCTGTTTGTCATGGACTCATTCACTGTAAATAGTAAATACAGAGTTTGAAATTAGATTGAGACTACAGAAGTATTTACTATCATGCACATTCATTTGATTCCATTTTAATATTTCTCAAAAACATGAAAAATGGCAGTTGCTTGGATTGCAAGGTGGATCTGTAGAAGGGCAGGAAATACTTATGGAACAGAAGACTCTCTCTACTTTTCATTTCAGTTTCAGTTGAGTAAGATGTATCTTCACTTAAAATACAATTAAGGCATGGCATCTTCACATGAAGGTTCTATGATTGCCTCATTTTACACAAAGGGCATTTTTTACACAAAAATACATACCAAGCAGAACAAGTCGAGGACTGGCTGGTAGGATGAAATTTCTCTCGACGTCAGCACTTGTGTTAGACCACTGAAAAGTTAAAATAAATTAGAACAAAAATAATAATGTTGTAGCATGTGTACAATCACAATATTGGACAATAATTGATCAATACTCACATTAGCCAAAATCAGCAGTCCATCTTGGCTTTCTCCTAAATGGGTTGCAAGAAGCTGAATTACATGAAGAGTCAAATCCCCATCCAAGCCCTGGGAAACATTATACACTTTAAATGTTCTGTATGTTTGGAAATGTCTTTGACATCTGCAGGATGAACACACTTAAAAGAAGCATTGGGTGTGCAAACGTGGGTCCTCCTGTGCCTCATTCACATATAGGCTATGTTAACATATCAGAGCAGAATATGTACACATGACATGATATCATCTTGCTCACCTATTGATGTTTAAAAGGTTGGTGTGATTATAGATCTGATTGCCAAAATGCCAACGTTGGCAAAGTAAGTTGTGTAGCTTGAGCAATGTTGCTAGCAGCTAGCAGGTGTTGTTTCAAACTTACAAATATAGGCTGTAGCCAGGCAACTTCCTTACCTTAAATCAGTCTTCTTTTCTTCTTAGCTCATCAGTCTTCTTTCTGCTTCTTCTTTTGTTCTTTTGTGGTGTGTTAGTTTGCTATATTGTAATGGTTGGCTAAATAAAGTACAGAAGGCTCCTTTGCTGGCCAACAAACAATCGTCAACTGACTCAATTTGAAAATAAAATGTGGGTGTGGCCTATTTTCCACAGCTTGGCAGAAAATACTGCATTATAGCCTACTGTTACATTAAAGTCTCTCGTAGAATAACGGCATAAACTGTTAATTTACAGGAAAGGGATGACTATTTAACAGTATTGTACTGCTAAATAACAGTTTCTTTCTTTTCAAAATCTTTTTATTGAAATTTTTCTTTTTACAAACAAACCCAGGGGCAAGCATTAGACAAAGACATATCAAATATGAAAAAATAGAAAAAATAAAGCTCCATCCCCTATCCCACCCACCCCCCACCCACAATCCCAAGGATAGTTGGAAAATACATATCTATATACGAAATACATGCATACATCATTAATGTAATGTAAATAAAACTAATAAAGCAGATTTTACTAGCAGAGCAGAATTTGTTTCAGTTGTGGTTGGTGTGGCCGAGGCATAGGCCCATCATCTAATAATATATAATAATAATATTAGAAATAAATTGGTAAGGGTTAGGGCCCGTATAGAGCCATGGACGAGGGGGGAAACATGAAAATCAAACATCAAAATAAGAAATAAAAACTATTCAGAATACAAAAACAAAAATGAACAATCACATGAAAATAAAAATAAACAACGCAATGTAAATAGCTTAATTTCAAAAGCAAAAAGAAAACTTCATTAATGACAACATAGAATCAAAACAAAAAAAACAGTCTGAAAAACTCTGGGAGACTCAGACTAACTAAATTAGGTTGCAGCAAATAAAAAACAAACTATACCGTTTGTGTGTTGTGGTAAAATGTCATAAACGGAGCCCAGGTTTTGTAAAACTTTTTTTCAGAGCCGGCGATTGAAAACCTTAACATCTCCAACTCGAGACAGGACATTATATCACGAAGCCACTGACAGAGCACGGGCGGGGCAGCATCCTTCCATTTGAACAGAATGGCACGCCTAGCGAGCAATAAGGCAAAGTCGACCATACGACACTCTATGCGTGTTAGAGGAAGGTCATCCCTTCCAGCAGTGCCAAGGAGAGCCATTAAGGGATCTGGGTCTAGATTTTGGTGTAAAATGTTGGACAGAGTCTTGAACACATTCCCCCAAAATGGTTGTAATTTTGGACACATCCAATACTGATGGAACAGAGTTGCATCTCCGCTCTTGCACTTGTCACAGGTAGGACTTACGTCAGGATAAATACTAGCCAGTTTAGCCTTAGACATATGAGCTCTATGGACTATTTTAAACTGCACTAAGCAATGTCTTGCACAGAGAGAGGACCTATGTATAGAAGAGAAAACAGAATCCCACACTTCCTCAGACAGTGTGAGCCCCAGATCATGTTCCCAGTCAGCCTTTATTTTATCTAAGGGTGCTGGCCTCGAATTTGAAATGGTATCATATAATATTGAAATGGTGCCCTTAGTCATTGGGTCCAAAGACAAAAATTCATCAATAGGGTTGGGATTAGGCTTATTAGGGAAGCCAGGTAATATAGAGCTCACATAATGCCGGACCTGCAGAAATCTGTAGAAGTGTGGTCTAGGTAGACTATATTTCGTTGAAATTTGATCAAAGGATGCAAACCTCTCTCCCACAAACAGGTCTCTAAACCATTTGATGCCCTTTCCATGCCAACTCTGAAAGGTCACGTCTTGCATTGATGGAACAAAAAGGTGGTTGGAAGCCACAGGACTGATCAGGGAGAGGTCTCTATAATTATACGTTTTCCTGAACTGGGCCCACACTCTCAGCGTATGACGCACCACCGGGTTAGTTATTGAATCAGGCAGGGGGCGACCAAGCGGTGAGCTAAGAATAGCTGGAAGTGATAGATTCCTACACGATTTAAGCTCCAGAGATGTCCATTCTGGGCAATTGGGATTAAGATAGAAATGATTCCAAAAGGCAAGACACCGGATGTTAGCAGCCCAATAGTAGTGACGAAAATCAGGGAGCCCCATGCCTCCATCCCTCTTTACCCTTTTAAGTAACATTCTACTCACACGCGGCCTCTTATTCTGCCAAATATATGATGAAATTGTTGAGTCTAAAGAAGAAAAGAACGACTTTGGAATGAACACAGGGACACATTGAAAGAGGTATGTGAATTTGGGAAGCACATTCATTTTGATTGAATTTATGCGGCCAGCTAGGGACATTGTAAGAGGCGACCACTGCTGTAATGACTCCTTAACTCTATTTACAAGAGAGACAAAGTTTTTTGGGAAAAGATCCTTAAATTTACGCGTAACCGATACGCCTAAGTAGGTAAATTGACTCTTCTCAACCTTAAAGGGTATGTGACTATAGTCTAGTTCAGATGCAGCTTCATTGGCTGGAAATATTATGCTTTTACTTAAGTTTATTTTGTAGCCAGAGATACGACCAAATTGATCAAGTGATGATATAGCTGCTGGCAAGGAGGTTAATGGGTCGGAGACAAACAGCAGCAGGTCGTCTGCATACAAGGACACTTTATGTTCTTTATCGCCTCTCTGAATGCCCACAATGTCGGCATTTTGGCGCAAAGAGATCGCAAGAGGCTCGATTGCCAGATCAAAGAGGAACGGACTCAGCGGGCAACCCTGGCGGGTCCCACGGCCCAAGGCAAGAGGCTGAGAGAACACGCCATTGGTCTGCACAGCCGCGGTGGGAGACGCGTAGAGCAGCCTAATCCAAGCTATAAACTTTGGTCCAAAACCGAATTTTTCTAGAACTGCAAACAAGTACCCAAACTCAACACGGTCAAATGCTTTTTCTGCGTCCAGCGACGCGACGCACTCGGGCACCTCTCCAGATGGCAGATACAGTATATTAAAAAGTCGCCTGACATTAAAGAAGGAGTAGCGATTCTTAATGAAACCAGTCTGATCCTCAGAAATTACTTGGGGGAGAACTTCTTCTAGTCTGCTTGCTATGACTTTTGCTAGAATCTTAGCGTCTAAATTCAACAATGAAATTGGTCTATATGAGGCACAGTCTATGGGGTCTTTCCCCTTTTTGGCTATGAGTGTTATACAGGCCTCACTTAAGGTGGGAGGGAGTGCGCCCTGCTCAAGGGACTCAGCAAAGACGGCCGCTAGTTGTGGAGAGAGGTGCGCAGAGAACTTCTTGAAGAATTCAGCCGGGAACCCATCAGGTCCCGGTGACTTCCCAGATTGCATTGATGATATGGCTATGGCAATTTCTGCTTGAGCTATGGGTGTTTCCAATTTTTCCACCAACGCCGGGAGGACAGTTGGAATAGGCAGCGGGTCTAAGAAGGTATTAATTGCCATGTCGTCAACGGCCTGGGATGAATATAAATTAGAGTAGAAATCTTTAAATGCGTTGTTAATTTGAACTGGGTCAGTAGCGATTTCTCCATTTGCAGTCCGAATTGACGTTATAATTTGTTTGGTTCTCCGCGCTTTAAGTTGGTCAGCCAGCAATTTGCCCGTCTTTTCACCATGTTCGTAGAAAGTGCTTTTACTCTTCAATAGGAGGCCTTGTGCTTGATGGGTGGTAAGAATATCGAACCTTGTTTTTAGCTCCAGTCGTCTATTGTAAAGTTCTGGAGTTTGTTGCAATGCATACTGTCTATCAATGTCTGAGATTCTAGCAGAGAGATCTAAACGTTTCTTTGCCGATTGTGCTTTATTTCTAGCCGAAAAAGATATAATCTGCCCTCTCAAGTAAGCCTTCAATGCATCCCAGACTATGAGACTGGACATCTGAGGAGTATTGTTGGTTTCGAGAAAAAAGGTTATTTCTTGCTCTATATACTTTACAAAGTCGTCATCTGAGAGTAGCGTAGAATTGAAACGCCAGCGCCTTGTAGGACGTGGCACGCCCGGGAGAGATAATGCCATTACGAGAGGTGCATGGTCCGAAATGACAATACTTTGATATGCGCAGGAGCGGACTTGGGGTATTAATCTCTTGTCCATCAATAGATAGTCAATTCTAGAGTATAAATGGTGTACATGGCTAAAGAAGGAGTACTTTCTGTCGTTAGGGTTGAGTTCCCTCCATACGTCTGAGACCCCACACTCCGAGAGGAAGGATTTAATATATGTGACAGATTTACTCACTGCAATTGGTCTGGTAGAAGAGCGGTCCAGAACACGGTCCAGACATCGGTTGAGGTCCGAGCCAAGTATCAAGTAATGCGAGTCCAAATCAGAGAGGTGAGAGAACAAGCGAACAAAGAATCCGACATCCTCCACATTCGGGGCGTACACACTGGCTAGAATGACATTTGTATTAAATAGTTTACCCGAGACAATAACATATCTCCCATTTTTGTCAGCTGTAACTTTAGTTGATTCAAAAAGCACGTCTTTAGATATAAGGATAGATACTCCCCTTGCCTTAGCCTCGAAATTAGAATGGAAATGCTGCCCCGCCCAGCACTTTAAAAGTCTGGAGCTGTCAGATGAGCGAAGGTGAGTCTCCTGCAGGAACGCAATATCTGGATTGAATTGTTTAAGATGAGAGAAAACCTTTTTCCTTTTAACCGGATGATTCAGCCCTTTAACATTCCAGGTCACCACGTTAAGTTGTCTAGTCATTATTTAAGTAAAGTGTATGGTGGAAACGAGAAGTGGCGCACCTGCTCGGCCACACCAACCACAGTAACGACATTGAATAATCTGCTTGTATGTCAGAATTGAGAAAAATAAAATAAAAACAACCATCCTATCCCTTCCCCCCCCCCACCCCACCCCCCAGACCCTTCCGAATAAAGAATAAAATTGAGAGAAAGAAAAACTGTTAGACGGAAAGGCCATGGCCTAGATAGCGACTGTACTAGACAGTCGCAAGCTCTACTAATTCTGTGAGACCTAACCACTACTTCACTCCCGCTCAGAGCTGTACTCCCATAAGTATAAATACATATATATATATATATATATATAAATAACAGTTTCTACTGATATTAGTTAAATTACAGCATAGAATGTTAATTTACAGAATAGAATGTTAATTTACAGGAAAGAGATGACAATTTAACAGTATTTTACAATTTGGTGAAAAACAGTAAGATACTGTAGCAAATCCACCCTAATTTTACAGTTTTAGGTTACACACACACACACACACACACACACACACACACACACACACACACACCCACACCTTTGTCCTTGTTTGAAGTGAATCTGAGACCAGGGAGTTGGGGTCCCACCATTGGCGTACCATGTTTATTTGGAGTACACATGGGGGAGCCCCGCATGTACTTTCCTGCTGGCAGTGGGATTTGGCAGACAAACGTACAGTATGTTCACCTACCTGTCACCAATCAGGACCGATGTACTAGTCTGACACTAAGACTTAATTTCTTTTTCCGTTTCACTTATAGCATCATTATTCAAAATACATATTCTTTTATGGTTAGTGATTTAGGGGTAAGGCTACAGCTGTACAACACTGAGAGGCTTTCAACCAGTGTTCCATTTGTACAAAAGAAGAAGGAAGAAACCAATATTAAAGGTGGGAAAAAAAGAGAAAAAAGAAAAGTGGCATCAGTAGTGGAAAAGTAGGAAAAATGTTTTTATTGTTAAATTAAAGATTTGAAAGAAATGTTATGTCAAGGACCCCCAATTGGTATGAAATTGGCCACAGAACCCCATCTGAAAATATTTTATTCATGACCTCCATTAGACATGATTTGTCAAGATTTGTCAAGAATAGCCAAACTCAGTCATGACGCACCCTCACCGTGAGGCTATATGGCTACAGTATATGCAGTCAGCCATGAAGTAATCTGTTCCTCATTTAGCTGGGGGACTTCCTGGAACCCCCTCTAGCCAGGCCGGACCCCTGGGGGTCCTATAGTGGGACCTTGTTGTATGTAAAAAATACAGGTCAGCAAGCTAAACATCACTCAGCAATACGTACGTATTACAGTACGTACCACTGTCGTGTGCGTGTTGCGTCATGGGACGGACTTGGAGGTCTAGCGGAAAACCAGATAACATCAAAAGTGTCTTTCTGAATCACCAACACTCAGCTCCAGGATATATGGTGTCCAGGCAGTCCGTCGGGTGGAAGGCCTGTTGTTGTTCATGTCCAAAACTGTGACTTTGTTTCCAGGAAATGGAGAAAAATGAAAATAGCCTGCGTTAATTGATTCAGTATTTAGTCACAAGCTATTATTAATAACTTTTATTATTTATTACATTTTCAAATGTAGCAAACATTTTTGCTACTTTTGTGTGACACTGCAGCACAATGAAATAGGCATAGGGCATTCATTTACAAACAAACAAACAAGAACTGATCAATTATCAGTTAATTACCAGCGGCTGCCTTATATCTTCAGAATCGTGCTATGAAATGTAAATACCTGTCTGTCTGTATTTATGTGTGGAAACAAGGTAACACCCAGTGCCACGTGACGCCTCCCGACACCTTTCCTTAATGTATCCCGTTGGCACTGACGCCTAATGACGCCTTAAAAATAATAATAATACAAATTTTTTTTTTATTGATCTACGTGACGACGTGGACATGACCACACAACGGATTTTAATTGTCTTGTATTTGTCACAATGGCCAAAATGGCACAACCTATAGTCTATACACTTTGGTGTCAACCAGGTGGCACTGACTGTTAAAAGTGTCCGGTTGCGTCCCCCCTCTATGGGTTGCGTAAAAAGGCAGCCAATCAGAACTACAGAACTACTTGTCAGTATGACTATAGCATGTCGATCACTCGTGAACTTTTCATGGGTATTCATAGACCAGGGCTTTTCAAGCCGCTGGTAAAAACAGAAAAGCTGAAACATGGAGTTGCAAGGTTTTTGTCTGACAACGACAATGTCAGAGTTCCACAGAGTGCAATGAGCCCTCTCAAGGAGCCACAGATGGTGAAGCCTTACAGAAAAATTCAAGAAATGGAATGAATGTGATGATGTGTGTGTCATCTGTCTGGAACTAGACCATCATTGATTTGGACTGAGTGGAATTGTATCAAGGTACAGCGAGACCATCAATGATTGATTGATGATGCAGACTATGATGCATGACATTTTGATAAAGAGAAAGTGTGTGTGCGTGCGTGCGCATGTTTGACAGACAGACAGACATGGTGGCAAGATCTAAAGACTGTCTGCCAAATACAAAATGCATCACTAGTCTGTGTACTCTTGTTTGCCTGACATTCAATCTCATTAAATGCCATGTCAGCAACTTTTCACACCAAATTAAGTGTTAATCTCTGATTTGACTGCGCAGATGTCAATCTCAAAAGCTGCCCCCCCCCCCCCCCATTATTAGGCCTATACCACTATTTCTCAGCAAAATCCGTACTCCTTTAATAACGTGTGTGTGTTGCTCTTCTTATTTGAAGCACATACACACATATCCGTCTGCATAGAGGAGGTCTGCATGGGCTATGTTGCATGCTGTTTTTATGCTTTGAAACTTATTCTATAAATAAAGAATAAGGTCGCGAATACAAGAGGCCGGAATGAGTTTTCTTCGACGGGTGGCTGGCATCTCCCTAGAGATAGAGTGAGAAGTTCAGTCACGCGAGAGAGACTCGGAGCAGAGTCGCTGCTCCGTCACCTAAGGAGCCGGCTTAGGTGGTTCGGGCATCTGGTTAGGATGCCTCTTGGGCGTCTCCCTAGGGAGGTCCTCGATGCACGTCCCACTGGGAGGAGACCAAGGCACAGTTGGAATCACATCGACTCACTGGCCTTGGAACGTTTCGGGATCCCCCGGGAGGAAGTCACTAATGTTGCTCTGGAGAGGGAAGTCTGGAGCTCTCTGGTGGAGCTGTTGCCCCCGCGACCCGACTACGGATGAGTGGTTGAAGATGGATGGATGGATGGATGTTTGTGTTCACACAAACCTTGTTAGGCTGGGCATAGGTCCCTCAAAAATCTATAATCTGTACATTGAAACGATACACACGATTTAGATCTATAGCATGTTATGTGGACACATAACATGCTATAGATCTAAATGACATTTTAGCCTTTGCATAAGCCTGCAAGGTCGTGAAGGCAAGAGCAAGTGCTACGGCCAGTACGTGCTATACGGGGCTATGGTGGGGTCTGGATAGATGAGTTTTCAGACTATGGCAGAAGATTGCGAGTGAGTCTGCGGTTTTAGATGCAATGGGGAGTTCATTCCAATTCGAGAGCCAGAAGTGAGTTTGAGTCTGGGACGTGTTAAAATCACTTTAAGCACGAATACTTTGACCGGGATCCCACAGGGGTCTATTGGTATACTAGGAGGTATTCCTTTTTGCCTCTAAACCAAATGTATTTTTTTAAAACAGCCAATCTACAAGCTCCCAACACACCGTGTTGTGGCATGTTGTGAGCTTGTGAATCAGCTATTCTCACAGACTGTCCGCCTATTATGACATGCCCAGAAAAAATGGACGCTGAGAATCTCTTGCTACATGTTCGTCTTCGTCCCTCCCAGCACCGGGCAGGGACAGTGTCTGTCTCCATCTCTCCCAGCACTGGGGGGACAGCAGAGAGCTCGACACGCCTTCACTCGTTTGTACTAATTAAACCTTCGGTGCTTGCCAGCCACTTTCTCCATTAACACTTCCTTGGCTAGCTTGATATTGGCCTGTTTAAGTTGAGCCCTCACGCAAGCATTGGCCCGAGATTCGCCTCACTCACGATGACTCTCTCTCTCTCTCTCTGTGCGGTGCAACGTGAGTTATGTCCCCGTAAGACGCACTAAAGGCTCATTTCAGAAAGACACCGTATCTCTTTAAATCAGAACGCAGTTTGCTCCGTACAGCTCTCTTTATTCTTCAGAGTGCATCGTAAACGCCAGGCCAGGCAGTCGTTGGCAGACGCAGTGAGCTTCTTTCTCCATTATTCTAATTGCCTTTAACCTGGAATCGATGTTTTTTACGGCGCGAGCCAACCCGCAGAGCCGGAGCACTATAAGCATTTCTTTCCTCCGCGGCTCTGATTTGATTAAAGGCAGTGTCTGCTGGCAGTGCTGCAGGCTACAGCCAAAGTGCACTTCCTGGTTGTGGCGATCAGGACAGGTGGGCGTAGCATGATGGACCCACAATGTACTGATTGTACTCAGACGTTAACCCGCCTCAGTGTCAGCGGTGGAAGAGGTATAGGCCTAATCTTGGACTATAAGTCAAAGCAGAAATACCACAATATCTCCTATAGTAGGCCTACCAGATCAATAAAGCATGGAATTGTGGACAAAATTGAATCCAACGATAACCAAATATTCTACGTTTTGGGTCTGAGAGGCTAAATCTCATCAAATGGTGGTCCGCGGCTCAAATGCTGAATACATAATGGGCCTCGGTATGAAAAGGTTTGAAAACCAATAAACTAAAGGATAATGTTGGAATGTGGACTTACAATCACCGATGATGTGTTGGGCATCTTGATGACCTGCTTGTCGTTGGTGAAGAATTTGGGTGTTTTGGCAGCGACAGCCCATGGCAATGGAGGTGTCTGGGTGTTGGCATCCACTCGCTGCCCTGACCCCATGGATTAAAGCGAAAAATAAAATCTCATGACTGGACATTTTGTCCTAATCCGCGATGTGACACATTGGCTCCTTTTCCACCAGTTGGTTCCCAATGGGAACCGGTTCAGTTCTTTTTGGTTCTTAGTCCATTTAATTATGAATTGAGTGGGCAAAACCATAACTATATTAGAGGGTTATCACCATGACACTTCCCCAATTGATTACTTACACGAAGACAATGATTTATTGTATTACAAATTTAACATTTTTCAATATGCAAATGAGGAAAACATGCAAAATGTGAAAAAGCTACTACTGTGGAAGGGTTATCATTTATTAATTTACTTGTATTGATCCTATAAACAATTTAATATAGGTCTAGTTTTTCCCACCAATTTTGGAGCTCTGGCTCATGGACTAAGAACCAAAAAGAACTGAACCGGTTCCCTTTGGGAACCAACCGGTGGAAAAGGGGTCATTGTGTAATGATCTAAATCTACAGAGTAAAATGTTTTCAAATAATTAGTAAAAGTACAAATTTGCCTCTGAGATGTAGTGGAGTTGAGTACAGAAAATGTGGAAATACTCCAGTAAATATAAATAAGAAAATACCTCAAAAGTGTACTTAAGTACATAGTACTTAGTTACTTTCCACCACTGTCTACTGTACCTTTGTATGGTTCATGACCCCGTGCTATGGATCTCGCCTCGGTGAATGTTTCCAGTCGAAACTTTTAAAAGACAAAGTGGTGAATAATAAATGATGAGTTTATCTGTTTGAAGTCATGCATAGTCATAGTCATGCCAGACCCTGGCTGTTGAATGCCTCCATGTTGGTTATCACTCCATCTTAAGGCCTTTTCAGACGGGTTTGCCCGGCTGGACGTAGAACGTGGAAGGAACACGTTATTGCAACCAGTTCCTTTCCCCTCCATCAGGCGCCCCAGCTAGCCAGGAGGAGGCACAGAAGGCCCTTTTGCCAATCCTACCCTGTATGTATTGAATGGCTCCATGTTGGTTATCACTCCATCCTTGGCTGGAGAATTGTTGTAGCAGCAGTGGCTGGAGGCAAACTGGGCGAAGGCCTCATGCGCAGTATTTTGACTTATAGATGGAATACTATTTAAAAAGAAATGTATTATTGTCTCCACCAGGCCGAAGGCATGGGGAGAGAGTATGTTTTGCACTCCGTCCGTGTGTCCGTCCATTTATGTGTGTCCGTCTGTCTGTGTACAGCTAATCTCCAGCACCGTTAAAAAAAGGAAAACGGGAATTTAATAAGGATGAGAGGAAATCGATACTCTTAATGACAAAAGATGACAAAGAATTGTATAACCATTTGGAAAGCAATTCAAGCAAAAAATGATGTACAACGTTAAAGGGAAATCAATGGAATTTGACAGAACATGGGGGAACATTATTAATAATATAAGAAATAATGAGGGGAGGCTACCATAACAAACTGACTGATGAACTTGTAGATTGATGAACTGTTAAACTCACGCATTACGAAATTAATAAAATATGATTCTCTTGGTAGAGGGTATCGATCTCGTCTTGTGACCCAGGCCTAAAGCTGGCGTGAAGGAAAAGTATACTCGAAGTCTATCCTGAAGCTGTCTTTTTCTTTATTCTTTATCTCTTTTTGCTATTGTGTATTATATATGTACTCTTTGTTATCTTTTGTTGTTGCAGTTATTATTGTTATTATTATCTCCTTTCATGTGAGCAAACAGAGTATGCAGTGCACAAAGACGTAACAGAGAAAGAGGACAATGATGTATTTGTATTTATGCTGGGAGGAAGGTGTGGGGTTCTTTAAACCTTTTACTGCTGCCATTTATTGAGAAATTAGGACCTAATTCATGCCAGCATTTTTTTAATTTGAGCTCTTATTTTGAAAAGCCACATTTTGCCTCAACCGGAAGTGAGCTTATCCCTGCCAGCTTTACGTTGCCAAGACAACCTTTGTTTACATAATCGAATCATGCCGGTACATTTTAGCACTCCACAACGTCGGCTCGTGCCATCAAAGAAACGCTGTTTTGACCAAAAATGCCATCTGGGACAAGGAATAGGAGATACAGGTGATTGAAAGAAACGGATAGAATGGATTCTTATGGCGACGGTGAATTAATATGAACGATCCAGTGCAGTGCTAACAACATTGCTAGCTAACCGGCTAACGTGAGTAGCATTATGGCTTGATCAATCATAAGCACTATAAAAGAGCAATTGCCGAAGGGCTTCGGCAATGGCAGCAAGCGTTAATATCAAATTAATGCTTCAATTGCCGAAGGGCTTCGGCAATGGCAGGAAGACGGTTAAAGTGTTAAAAACTAAATTTACAATTTACAATTTAGGCATTTAGCAGACGCTCTTAATCCAGAGCGATTTACATTTAAGCAAGAACAAAAGCATGGGAATACATCACATAAAAGCATTTATCATGAAACATGCGTAAGCTAAGAAGGTAACAGTGGAATATCTATATAATGAAACTATACATACACTATACATATAAACTATACATATTTACTACTATGCTATACATATGTACTATGGCGTGCTATGACTATATACAATACAATTATAGTGCTGTCTACATAACATGCTATAAGTCTGTGTCAAATGCTATCTAAGCCAACAGAAATGCTATCTAAGGGGTTAGGGTAAGTGCTATGGGCCATGATGGAGTCTGAAAAGGTGGGTTTTCAGGCTACGGCGGAAGATTGGGAGTGATGCTGCAGTTCTGACTGCAATGGGGAGACATGTGAGAATTTTGGCTGGTTGAAGACCAAGCGAGCTGCTGCATTTTGGATCAGCTGGAGAGGCTTAAGTGCACATGCTGGTAGGCCAGTAAGGAGGGAGTTACAATAGTCGATTTTTGACAAGACTGTTGTCTGGATTAGGAGCTGGGCTGATTCCTGGGTGAGGAACGGTCTAATTCGGCGTATGTTATAGAGTGTGAACCTACATGATCGAGTGACAGCTGTGATGTGAGCTTTGAACGAGAGCTGACTGTCCAGGACAACACTAGAACTGCACTCTGTCGAGTGCATACTTGCTTGTTGCACACTAGTAGGCCATAAATGGCCAACTAGTGCGCAAGCAGAGCGTGCAAGTACTTTTGACCGCTGTAAACTGTCAAATCTCAGTATATCTGTGAAGGAACATTTGAAATGTATAATTATTAGGTGTAACTATTTGCTACCTACAGTACCTACTTTATGCATATAAACACCTAGTATTATTAAGTATGGTTCAAGTTTCTATCTATATGGCCCAGGCCGTAGCGTAACGGTCTGGGCACCGGACTGGTGATCCAGTCGCGGTGTGCCGCGGGTTCGACTCCCGAACCCGACACGGCCTTTACCGCATGTCATCCCCCCATCTCTCTCCCGTTTCCTGTCAGCCTACTATCTGTCCCTTAAAAAAAAAATCAATAAAAGGCGTAAGCCGCAAAAAAAATATCTTAAAAAAAAAAAAAAGTTTCTATCTATATAAGAAATAGTTTTATCGATGTAGATATATTCTAGATCCCTTTTTAGTTTTTCAAAGAAAAATAAATCATTGATATGTGATGAAAAAAAAGGTATATACACTGAATTAAAATATATTATACAGTATAATTATTTTATTATTTATTGTAAATTGTCAATTGTTTTAAATGTATTTCATCTTGGACTATAGTGATATTAATACTAAATCATGATCAGAGTAATATGTGTCTCTAACTTCAATTTCTATAATAATACTTTCACATTTGTTAAAATATACATGATCTAAAATACTTCCGTAATCTGTAGTTGGATTTGTATTTAATTGTTTAAAGCCTAATCTTGACATGAAGGTCTTTATACTTCTATCTTTCTCAGTATAATGGTCTTCATTGAAATATCCTATTATCATAATTGCAGAAGTCGGAGATGATAGATACTTTACCATGTTTTCGAGAAATGTGTTTAATTTCAAAAGGTCTGTTTTAGGTGATCTGTACATAAGAATGATATATAGATCTTTATCTTTTACATGTATACATACGTGTTCTACTCTTTCTAATATCCTGATTTCATTTTGAATTATTTCAATGGAAATATCTTCTTTTATAGCAAACATAACTCCCCCACCTATATCATATTCTCTGTCATTCCTGATTGTATTGTAATTCGTGTTCATTGTTTTTAATTTAAAAGTAATGTTATTATTTTTCTTTAAGTGTGTTTCAGTAAAAGCTATTAGATCCAACATTTCGAGTTGGGAATCTGAGTTTATATCTTCTAAATGTGTTAGATAACCTCTGACGTTCAACAATCCAATTTTTAATGAATGTTTTAATGGTAATTGAATTATCTTCCGTATAGTTGGTCCATGCTACATATACGTATACTATATACATAATCAGTAAAATAAAATAGCAAATTGTGCCTGATTTGCTGGGACCAGAGTACATGGTGTGTATATGTATGACTAGCTCTAAATGATGACGTAAGACATACGTATGTAGTTGGTCCCAGCAAACTCTGGTATGACTAGCTCTAAATGATGACGTAAGACATACGTATGTAGTTGGTCCCAGCACTCTGGTCCCAGCAAACCATTGTGCCTGATCTGCTGGGACCAGAGTACATGGTGTGTATATGTATGACTAGCTCTCAATGATGACGTAAGAAATATGGTCATTTGTGTAATCTGGTCCCAGCAAACCAGGCACAAATCTGCTGTTTTATTTTTTGCATACACATCAAATGGCGGGTTGGCTGTCACGGTGAACGAAGACCGGGCAAAATTATTACTTGCGCGCTCTGCTTGCGCAAGTAAAAATATATAACATTTAAAAAAAAATCTACAATGTAACTAGTTACTAGTTTTCACATAAGTTTAGTGGAGTAAAAGTAGCTAGATCTAAGATGTAGTGGAGTAGAAGTAAAAGTATTGGAGTCTGAAAACTGACAGGGAATTTCGAGGGCCTGTCTACATTGTGTTCTGTGTATGTCTTCAACCATTATAATCCCTAAGATTTAGCATTCCTTTCATATAACGGTTGTTCATTATTCTGTGCAATTATATTAATGTTTTCTCTTTGACTCTGGGAAACTTGTAAAGGTCTTCTCGCACAGATAGCGTTGGGTCCTCCCTGCATTCTTCTTCCTCATTCTCCCCCTCACCTCTCTCTCTCTCTCTCTCTCTCTCTCTCTCTCTCTGAGTTTCTCATGCCCTGTATTGCGACACACATGTTAATCCTGTGGTTGAATTTGACACACGTTCTTCTGTGAAGAGAGACGTGACCACGAGGGGAAAGGTTTTGGGGCGACATATATGGTTTCCTTGTAACGGTTGTTTTATCATTTAGATCTTAGCCTATACTGCCTGCCTCCTCTGGGGCTCTTCTCACACTTGGTCTAAGTAGGGTTTTCTTATTCTTAGTTAGTATAAAAGAAATAACTTAATGGGTTTTCTTCTTCTTAAGTAGGGCTTTCTTCAGCAGAAGGACCCGGTGCCCCTGATAAGCAGAATGGATCCCGCTCCCCTCATAGGGAATGAATTGGGCATGTCATACTGTAAGCTCTCTCTCTCTCTCTCTCAGCGTCAAATCATGAACGCAGCATGCAATTTACGTGAGATATTTCACGCACTATAGGCTGAGGAATAAATCCCACCCTTTTCACGTTGGCCTGTTATAGCGCCACCAACAGGTGGATTTTTGGAACAAAATGCCTCAAATCATCCAATTGCCATCAAAGGCGTAAGAAGAAATGGTACCCTTTTCACATTATAACGCCACCAGGAGACCACAACCTGACCTGGCCTGGTGGAGAGTAGGCCTGTGCCCCGAGCGGCACTTTTCCTATAGTTGTCTCCACCAGCCGAAGGCATGGGGAGAGTATGTTTTGCACTCCGTCCGTCCGTCCGTCCGTGTGTCCGTGTGTCCGTGTGTCCGTCCGTGACCAGCTAATCTCAGCCACCGTTAACCCGGTCGATGCCAAATTTTGCACACACACTCCCTGGATGCCAACCATGAACCTCTGCCCCAAACTTTCCAGAACGGCCTGTTATAGCGCCACCAGGAGGCCGCTTTGTGCAAAACAGGTTTTTGCACAGCACACCTACAGATTTTGTCCAAACATCACGCAAATTGGTACACAGTCTCTCTAGAGCCATTCAACCAAACCGGTCTTTCATATTTCTCACACTCCATCCTGATTGGTTAAGATTGGCTTCCAAAGTTCACAGGAGTGCTCAGTTTCAAACAAAATGCTGCAAATCATGAACACATCGCGTGATTTCCGTGAAATTGTGCACCCACATTCCCACTAGGCCGAGGACAAAATGCCACATGAACAATTTCAACTCAGCCTCAAGGTGGCGCTATAACTGGCCGAAAAGTGTTTTTACCTCTAACTGCACGGATCTGTGGATAACCTGGTGGAGACCTGTGCCCAGAAGGGCACTTTTTCTAGTTAGATCATGAAATCCTTTGAGACCTATACTTCCACTGTTGAGGAGTGGGTGAAGGCTGGGGCTGGGGAACAGGATGGGCAGGCATGGGAGGGGGCACAAATCCACCTGAACAGGTAAAGGCAAGAGATTAAGCACAGAAACTATAGATTCCAAAGAGGAGGGGGCAGGAATTACTGGTGATTTTGGCAGCAAATTTCAATTTAGTTTTAGTCGTCTTTTGAATACGTTTTAATTTAGTTTTAGTCACATTTGAGTCATCTCAAATGTTTTAGTGTTAGTCTAGATTTAGTCAACTGTCTACAGTTGATTTAATCGACTGAAATATATTTTGGCAGGCCTTGATGGCGTCATGATTGATTTTAGACTTCGTTCCGTGAGCTTGTAGATCGGCTATTGTCAGCATGCAACCACGTGTTGCATATTGAAGGAACCACATACATTACTAAATTGCCCTTCTCTCTCTCAGTAGATAACTTCAGCTGTCCAGGCATGTTCAAAGAACACTAGAAGTTTTGTCCCCCAGGGTGAGCACCTGGCCAGTTATAGATCAAACGAATTTCAGTGTAAACTGACAATAAAGTATACTATATTATATCTTATCATATATCAAGATTACATGGGGTGACCATTTGGTCTCTGTTCAAAAAACGGAACTCTGAAACAACATTAATCCGCTGTCAAGCTCAGACTTCTTCTCTGTCCTTTTATCTAGCCTATCATTTTAAGTATCTTCAACTCTCTGTGCACGGGTCGGACAGGAGAACTTCTCTCCTGTTTGCCGCTTCAGAACTTTTTGCCTAGGTATTTTGTGCCTTTGTGGGGTGGAGAGAACACACTCTCCCAGTTCAAATACATCACTCACAAGCATAAAATGACTTTTCTTTTAGTTCTCTCCTCTCAACTAGTCCCTCACTAACATTTTAGTCTAGTTTTTATTTGTTGACGAAATTGTCAATATATTTAGTCATAGTTTAGTGGTCATAGCTTAGTTCTTATTCAGTTTTCCTCTGTTAATAAAGGTATAGAGCGCCGAAGTCCTGACGTCACTCGCTCGTCCCCTCGATTCCCCTGGTTCACGGAAGTAGTTTCTCTATGGGGAATAACATGGGCTCATCTTAAAATCGGCGTTATAAAATAAGCGTTGTGGTCCAAAAATAAAATATTGTCAGGGAGGTGTCTCTGTATCGTTTATGACAGTCAGTCACTCTTATGATATACAGTCTGTTTCTAGGGAAAATATAACTAATTCAGCAGCAGTAACAATAGCGTTTTCTCTCAGTCAGTTGATTCTTCATATCCATATGAGTGAAACGGCCTGAATGATTTGTTTATTTTTCAAACACAGTTGAGGCGGTCTAAAATCCACCTATGGAGATTATGCACGAATCCACCTATAACAGGTAAGGCACTGTAAGAAGCACAAACATTATTACAAATATGCACTGAGTGGAACACACGCCCCAGGCTATACTTATGGCTATACGATATCACCCTGCAAATAATCAGAGATCAATTATCGGTCATATACGGCCTGGAATAAACTACCATTCCAGCACAGACACGCACCCTCTGTAGACATTTTTAAATCTCAACTCAAGACTCACCTCTTCACTCTTGCCTTTAGTTGAGTTTTAATATCTGTATTCCTACTCTGTCCTGACTGATTTGCTGCATGTTGTGTTTTATTTTCTTCTATGATTTTACACATTTTCTTTGCCATTGTGTCATTTTAACTACTTGGTTGTGTTTCATTGTGATTGTATTCTATTTTTGTGTTCTGCCCTGTGAAGCACTGCATTTATGTATGAAAGGTGCTATATAAATAAATAATTCTTATTCTTATTACTTTTCAAATCCGTGCATCTCTAATAAGAATCTATAGGGGAGGGGGCAGAGAAGCTCCCTCATTCTACTGGCCTGCTCACAGAAAAGATCTATTTGACCTCAAATCCTCAAATTATTATTAAGGGAGACAGCACATTTCTTGTCTAGACACAGTAGTAGAATAGGACAGGCTGACAGGTGACAAGATGTCCCCCTTATCGTGGGATATATGGTCCCTCATTTCCAAAACCTTTCAGGCGTCCCACAAATTGAGACCCTAGCTGTGATGGAGTGTCCCACATTGTGACTGTGCATGCCAGGCATCAGTGTTCAAATGCCCTAATAGTGAGTCCCCTAATAGTTGGCTTTCTGACTGTTGTAAAGCTCTTTTTCTGCAAGATGTGTTTTTAAGCCTGTTAAAATAACATGAGAAATATCCCCCCTGTGCAGTACCAATTCGGCCATGACCAAAATTAGCATTTTAAAACAAAATGTGAGACGCCAGAGGGGTTTAACAAAATGAGGCAATAATAGGCCTATAGATGGCAGAATATGACATCAAGGCATTTAAAAAGCAACTTAAAAGTAAAAAGTTGCTCACTCATCCCACACAAGCGATACTTCTCTCCCTCAAATGAAACTGGTCGGCCCTTGACTTGACGCTCACCCGACCCTGACCACCTGTCATCTTATGCCTATATCAGACCTGGAGGCATACAGTATGCCATGCCCAATTCATTCCCTATGAGGGGAGCGCGGTCCATTCTGCTTATCAGGGGCACCGGTTCCTTCAGCTGAAGAAAGCCCTACTTAAGAAGAAGAAAACCCTACTTAGGTCCTTTCTTTTATACTAACTACAGTAAGAAGAAGAAAATCCTACTTAGGTCCTTTCTTTTATACTAACTACATTAAGAAGAAGAAAATCCTACTTAGGTCCGTTCACTGTTTACTAACTATAAGAAGAAGAAAACCCTACTTAGACCAGAAGTGTGAGAAGAGCCCCAGAGGAGGCAGGCAGTATAGGCTAAGATCTAAATGATAAAAAAACAACCGTTACAAGGAAACCATATATGTCGCCCCAAAACCTTTCCCCTCGTGGTCACGTCTCTCTTCACAGAAGAACGTGTGTCAAGTTCAACCACATGATTAACATGTGTGTCGCAATACAGGGCATGAGAAACTCAGGCTGAGGTACTAGGGGGCAGGCTAGGGGTGGGCAACTTCGGGGAGAGAGAGAGAGAGAGAGAGAGAGAGAGAGAGAGAGAGAGAGAGAGAGAGAGAGAGAGAGAGAGACACACATTGGAATGTAAGACATGGATGGATGGAATAACTCTCGGATTTCATCTCAGACTTGTCATTTACAGGGATTCGAAAGGGAAAGTGTTAGCGGCTTGACTGGTTGAGTCACCATTATTATAGGACATGTGTCTAAATTAAAACTGAAAGAGAGAGAGAGAGAGAGAGAGGCTCACTGAAGAGGAGAGAAAGGAAGGCCAATCTCCCACGCTGTCATTCCATCTGGCCTCCTCACTGCTGTGTGTGTGTGTGTGTGTGTGTGTGTGTGTGAGAGGGTGTGTGTGTGTGTGTGTGTGTGTGTGTGTGTGTGTGTGTGTGTGTGTGTGTGTGTGTGTGTGTGTGTGTGTGTGTGTGTGTGTGTGTGTGTGTGTGTGGATGGATCTTAATGATCTATGCCAGCGATCAGGATTACAGTTAAAGTGGGTGGCGCCTGATACAACAACTGCTGCACTCAACAACAGCATCATCATAGATCCGCGTGTCCGTGCATGTGCGACCTACGAGCAGGACGGTGCGCACCATGAACTGTCAATCAAATCCGCGACCGCAAGAGCCACCATTCTAGGAATGAAGCGATCAGAAAGTGCACAACACTGGACCAGTCTGAGGCTGCAGGGAAAACTGGCTCTCCTTCCCTTTGCAAACCACTCATTATCACACTCTATAGTGTCAAATAACACAATAGGTGAGGACATTCTCATTTTCACTATTAAAGCCCGTTTACAGGTGTTGCCGACCAAGTTCAACTTGGCAACCTGGTACCCATCAGCACACGACCCACACTGCATCCTACATCCAGTACCACATGACAAAGAAACAGTCGCACACATATTAAATGGTTGCAGCCACTATAAAGGACTGTACATTGCCAGACATGACCGTCTGGTGGACCTGGTCTCAGACAAGATCAGAGGAGTACAGGATAGGACAACAAGAATGTATAAACACAGCACTGTAAAAATAGACTGGTTTGATCACAATGACACGCATGCCAATTCACTACAAAATATTCCAAATACCCCAGATATTGTGTTCATCAATGAAATTAGAAAAACTGTTACTATATTTGAAATAGGCTGCCCATTTGATTTGTATATGGACACTTGTTTTACATCCAAACTTATGAAATATCAGCTTCTGGTGGAACGTATTATGGCCTTGGGATATAACTGTCAACTTATTGTCCTTGTATTTGGAAGTCTGGGCCATGTACATAAACTTGTGCTCAGGGGTCTGCAATTGGGTGGATTGTTAAAAACAAATGCAAAAAAGCTGGCTAAATACTGTTCTGTCTCAGCTACTATGGGCAGTCTGTCTGTCTGGAGAAGGCGTTGTTTCATTTATCCCTAGGTGGCTTAAAAAAAAACAAAAAAACATCCTGTCTAGTAGTGTCAAGTAATAGTATGTAAACAATGTGCTATATATATTTATTTATTTTTCTTCTTTTCCCTCTGTGTGTTAAGCATGCAGCAGCTATATCTGGTTGGACCATATAATGTAACCTAATTCTGATCAGTGTTTGGGTCTAGAGTCTATTGTATTACGCCTCTTGTGCAGATCCAAATAAAATAATTCAAATGTGTGTGTGTGTGTGTGTGTGTGTGTGTGTGTGTGTGTGTGTGTGTGTGTGTGTGTGTGTGTGTGTGTGAAGATGGCAGATTATTTTAGCTGATTTTGTGACCTGCTTATGCATGTGGGTTTTCATGTGCATCCGTGTGTGTGTGTGTGTGTGTGTGTGTGTGTGTGTGTGTGTGTGTGTGTGTGTGTGTGCGCGCGCATGCACGCATGCATGCATGATGTGTGTGTTTTATGTCATGAACATTAGTGAGGACCAATTATATGAAGATGGGTTGAAAAGTGGTGGTCATTTCAGTATTCACTATTTAGATATTTGATATTAATTTTAGCTGCCACGCCCCCCTCCTTATACAATACCCATTGTAACTTCAAACTTCAATTTAACCATGATAGATTTATCGAAAACACCCGACCTCGTGTTTTTTCATTTACTTTATTTTTTAATAATGTATATATATTTTTTGGGGGTAAATCAACGCTCCAGAAAAATATCAAAAATTATTATTAAAAATGAATGAAAACAGTAAATGAAAAAACACCTCATACGTGAGCCCCCTCACGTATTAGGGACAATTTCAGTCACCAGAAAAAGGACGGGTGTTTTTGATGGTATATCTATCATGGGTATCTATGAAATTGACCGATTTACAAAATAAATAAATAAATAATAAAAAAGTAAAATGATAATTTAAAAAATCACACCTATGTGAAGTGAGGGGCGCTCTTATCATCGTACATCATCATGCATCATCTCATATGGCCCATCATATGGCCTGTTGCCACAAATTTCCACCACAAAAGTCATATTTGGCGGACATTGACCTCAGTTCTCCTTTCATTGTAAATGGCAAATATTGAGACGTGCAGGGTCACTCTCAATGATGACGTAAGAAATATGTGGAAAGGTAATGTTCCTGTGTATACATGTATGTAACCTGGTCCCAGCAAATCAGACACAATTTGCTGTTTTGTGTAATTGGTTTTCGATGGTGACGTAATGACGATATGTTTTAGTGTTGGGAAAATTAAAGGTAATGCTCTTATGTATACATGTATGTAATCTGGCACCACTGCCATATCAGGCACAAGTAGTCATTACGTAATATGCATAAAGTAGGTAGGTAGCAAATAGTTAAACCTAATCAACATTTCTTTCACAGAGAAACTGAGATTTGACAGTTTGTAGCGGTCGAAAGTACTTGCGCGCTCTGCCGCTGCTATTGTGCAACAAGCAAGTATGCACTCGACAGAGTGCAGTTCTAGTTTGACCTGCAGTGTAAGGACAGAACTCATCATCCAGACTCCAGACCGAGTGATAAGATAAAACAAACAGTTTCATAAATCCCCCTTAATCCCCCTTCACTCCACAAATAACGTCTTGTCCTAAAATATCCCCCTGACCCATTATAGGCTGTTATTGAAGACTGCTCGTCTCCTAGACGTCATATTCTGTCAACTATCCACAGATATGAAAGATATGCTATACCACAGTATTTCAATAATAGGCTTTTTAGATCTGCAATTTTTGTAGAAACATGTTCTTCTTAAAGTCTCAAGCATATCTGTGGATTGTATAGCTAACAAATGAAACGTGTGAACAAGTACATGACTTAATCGTGACTAAATAACAGCCCCCCCCCCCCCCCCATGTACTGAAAACTAACAGCTTTTTGGACATCATGAGGTTTACGCCTGAAGGTGACGATATCCAGCTCACATATCATGCTGTGAGCGACACTACAAAGTATCCAATGTAGAAGTACTCTGCTACATGAAAAACATCTGGAATTCAAAATTTACTTGAGTAAAAGTATACCAAAGTATCGGCTTCAAAATTTACTTTAAAGTACCAAAAGTAAAAGTACTCATTATGCATGCAGAATGTCCCATTTCATAATTTTAATAGATCTACAATAATATCGGGGATTCTGATACCGGGGGAGGAAGCGTGAGTGAATGTATGCATGCATGGACGTTATCAGTCTGGCTAAAGGCAGGCTAACGTCAAACTGCCGTGAGCGACACGTACTGTAAAAGTGTAAATCACACCAGGCTTTATCAACGGAAAACTGCAGGGAATTGTTGTTGCCTTGGTTGTGATGACGCCGATCCACACGGGGATCATTACTCATTACTATATAGACCATATGGGCAGATGCACAAGCTGTTTAGTGGCCTTGAGGTTAGACTGTCCGCCCTGAAACTGGGATGTCAGGGGATTCGATCCCCGGCCGGGTCATACCAAAGACTGTAAAAATGGGATCCAATGCCTCCCTGCTTGGCACTCGGCATCAATGGGTTGGATTGGGGGGTCAAATCAACTAATGATTCCCGAGCGCGGCAAACGCTGCGGCTCACCGCTCCAAGAGATGGGTCAAATGCGGAGAACAGATTTCCACTGCGGTAACGTGTGTGACTAATCGTACAACTTTGACTTTGACTTTACACCCATATTTTGGGTGTAAAGGAATCTTCCAAACTTCCCACGTTTGATCTTTTTTTGTTGGTGAACTGTAGAATTCCTTTACACCCAAAATGGGTGTAGTGAATCGGGGTCTCGGGAATCGGGAATGTCTGGTGCTTTATGTCATCGGTGCTTACCGCTTATCCTCGGTGTAGTGATGTGGTCAGCGTAAATAGACGTTGACCTCGGACCCCATGTGATTGCTCACGCCACGGCCCGGGTCTCAACTGCAGTGATTCCTGGAAGAGGTGGAGAAAATATCGGATTTCACACATATCTCGCTTCCCCTTCCAGCGCCATACGTATTCAATCTGTGACCATATGGTCGTCCTCCGAGGTGGTCTGATGTAAGGGCAGAGCCCTCGCTGTGTCTGTCCTGGCAGTGGTGGAAAAAGGTAGGCCTACTCAAGTGTTTTACTTAAGTAAAAGTATCGATACTGTAATGTAGATGTACAGGTACTTACTCACAAGTAGAAGTCCCATATTCAGGCCCGGGCGGTTGAGCCTATACAGTATAGGCTGCTGAGCCAGTCTGGCGCCGTTTGCCGCGTGTCTTCCCCCCCATTTCATGTTCGGTCTACTTTCAACCTATCAATAAACACAGAAAAAGCCCCAAAAATATATCTTTAAAAAAAGAAAGAAGTCCTGTATTCAAAATGTAAAAGTACAAAAGAATCTGCATCAAAATGTATTTCGTAATGTGTACCAAATTTTTGAAAATAGCCAATCTACAAGCTCACAATGTGTTGCAATGCGACGCATTGTGAGCTTCTGCTATTTTCAAATGGCCGAAATGTGCCTAGGGTTGACGTGGTTAATGTATGTTTTCTAAAATTGACACGTCCAAAGAAACTAGTAACTAACGTTTTCAAATAGTTGTAGTGGAGTAAAAGTAAAAAATGTGGCTTCCGGGATGTACTGTAGTGGAGTAGAAGTAAAAACTCAAGTGCAATTTTGAGGTATTACTAGCAGTACTTAAGTAAATATACTTGATTTCCACCAGTGCTCCCTGGACGAGGGCATTAGATAATACCCCTCTCTATACGTACAACAGGAAAATATGTGTTTCAATTTTAGAAAACATTAATATTAACCACTTCAACCCCAGGTACGGCCATTTGAAAATAGCAGATCTACAAGCTCACAATGCGTCGCATAGTGAGCTGGTAGATCAGCTATTTCCAAAAGATTTTGTACACATTTTGAAATACCTTTTGATGCCGATACTTGAGTACTTTAACATTTTTTGAGAGCTCCTCCTGACCTATGCCCATGCAGCTTTGTGTGTTTGCGTGTACCTCCTAGCGATGATTTGATTGACTGAGCACCCCATAGCAGCATAGCTGATTTGATTGGCTGAGCACCCCATAGCGATGATTTGATTGGTTGGGCAATGTAAATGGTGAATTTTGGCGCCTTTATCCAACGCACTTTACATAGATTGTCCATTACATTCACCCACTCCTACAGCGATGGCGGAGGAAACCATGCAAGGCACCAACCAGTGTGTTGCTCAAGGACACTTCGACACTAACTCTGGGGGAGCCCGGGTTCGAACTGGCAACCTTGCTGTTACCATCCAACCACTCTACCCCTGAACCACCGCCGCACCGATGTACGTATTGCTGATATTAAAAAGTGATTAGCCGGATTGGACTTGAGGATAAAAAGTGTGGACAGAAAAGTGAGGACTCCAAATTGTGATTGGTCGGAATTTGATGATGTATGATAATAAGAGCACCCCTCACTTCACACCGGTGTGATTTTATATTTCCATTTCTGCTAAGCAGCAAGCTATATGCTTATGATTTAGATTCATATTATGATCATTTTGCGCGACTGTAAAGACTAAATGGAAGCGAGTAGGAGGCTTCACTTCCGCTTTATCGCTTGCCCATGATCAGAGCTTCCGTTGTTCCAGACTGTATGACGGAAGCATTTATATTTTACTCATGATCACAGCTTCCGTTGTTCCAGACTGTATGACGGAAGCATTTATATTTTACTCATGATCACAGCTTCCGTTGCTCCAGACTGTATGACGGAAGCATTTATATTTTACTCATGATCAGAGCTTCCGTTGCTCCAGACTGTATGACGGAAGCAATTTGAAAATTGTGAGAGGCAACAGTCTGGCCACGTGAGACTAGTGTGAATGTAACACACGTCGTAAAGCGCTTTGGAGAAAAGGCGTATTACACATCAAAGGAGTAAGGACCTTTTATCCCGGTCAACAAAGTATATAGGATCTAAGTCGATGACTCATTGAGACAGCAGGTGTTTGGGCTGGCTGGCTTTTACAGTACAATGTTGTATTTGAATTTCGCTTTAGTATTTCCAAATACTTTTACTTCTACTCCACTACATCTCAGAGGCAAATATTTTCCTTTTACAATTATATGAAAACTTTGTTACTACCGGTTACTTTCTAGATTTTGACAAAGACACACATTACCCACTTCAGCCTTATACCTCTATTAGAGACCTGCGGATGGAGTTTTTTGTCACCCGCAACCGCAAATTCAGTATCCGCCCCCTATCCAACCGCATCATCCTATATTTATATTAACCGCACCAGCCGCTAAATCCGCCGGCCATTTGAAAATAGCCGATCTAAACTCACAATGCATCATGATGCGACACATTGTCAGATTGTATAGTTCGGCTATTTTTAAATGATTTCTATACATTTGAAAACTTGAACTGGGACATTCTGAACATTGGTTACTTTTACTTTTGGTACACATTTTTGATACTCACTCAAGTATACAGTTGTAATTCCGGACTTTTACTTGTAACAGAGTACTTCTACACTGTAAATCCCTGGAACATGTGACGCGTTTAAACCTAAACACCATGTGTGTAATAATAAAATGCCAAGCGTTTATTAATGGTCATAAAATACAGTAGAACACAAGTTCACTCAAACACCTCACGAGAACATCTAGTGTTCAAATTCTAAACACCTATATGACTGACTTTGATTGTAAAAACTAAACACGTTTATGTGTTTAAAAAGTGTTACAGGGATTAAACATCTGTTTATAATCTAAACACTGACACGTTTAAAAAGTGTTACAAATATGTGTTTAAAACTGTTTATAACCTAAACGCTTGGGTTTAGTGTGTATAGTCAGCAAAGGTCTGCAGTATACACATATCTCTATGTCTTCAACGGCTTTGTGGTTTATCTAGAAAACATCAAGAACAATGCACACCATTATATCCCTCCATATTTGCATTGATTTGACCGTGCCAAATGTGCACTGAATAGAATAATACTGTCAGTCAGGAATACTTTCAGTCAGGACTTTCAGAGGAAGTTTCTCTGTGTCCTTGAAGAGCCTTCACGGAGCGTGACTCCAACTCTTATTTTTTGTGTACGCCTCTTCAGCCCTCGATTCACCCCCGTTACTTTATGGCACCTCCTCCTGCCTCTCCCTCCGCACCTCCTCTTCCTCCTCAGGAGGAAGATGTGGAGGTTGTGTGTCGGTCGGTCGCTGCAGGCCTTTCCTCCATGCTCTGATTGTTTTTTGTATTGGCAGCATCGAGCTCCTCGGTCTGGGAGGAGTGCCTTTTTGTTGTCAGGCTCGATAAGCACGGATCAGCACTTAAAGTTTGCGGCGCGCCAATGAAGTGTTTCTCTTTTCCATATCACTGTAGAATAAGGGCTCAATGGGATGAGAAAAATACCTCCCATGTCGGAGGTATTCATGTGGCATGATCCTCGATTAGTCTTACTAGAGCCGTGCCAGTTGGGCACTGGACTACTACTTGGAACGATGCAAGTTGGAATTGCATGCTCCACCCAGTTATTGCTTAGGAATCCACCACTTCCTGATTCCTGAATGAGCCTGGTGCTGGGACTCTGTGTGCAACGCACAGGTCCTGGGCCTGGTGAGAGCAGGGGTGGACCTGGTGAGACGTAGGAGGGGCCTGGACAGGAGTCAACCCACAGAGCCTAGTCCTTCCATGCGCCAGAAGCGTACCTCCCAGCCCTGGCAGAGTAGTTCTGGAGTAGTTCCAACGGATTGTGTGGCCTTGGTCTTTCCCTAATGGTTATGGGACGACTGATCAAGGGTAGCTACTGGGACGTAAGTCGGGACTTGATCACCCCAGCTGCGTTTGTTTGCCTCCTATGCAATTAATTAGGGACAGGGTTAAATACCCTCCCTGTAAGTATGGCAACCTAGGCCTTGATTGATACATTGTCATTGCCCTGTATAGTGACATCATAGAGACGATAAGGAGGCTCAAATGGCTCTTACAGGATGTATGTATGTCGGTGTTGTCCACCGGCCAATAAGGGACCACCATTCTTAATAACGTAAGGTGACGTTTGGTGATCGGCTGGGTATGTATGTCGGGGTAAGAATGGTGGTCCCTTATTGGCTTTTGATGGTGATGTAACTAAGGTACGTTTCAAGGTTGGTACAGTATAAGATCAATAATTGGTCTAAAGGACTTAGAACAGCAGTTGTAATAGACCCTAGTTAGTAGCAGTATACTAGCGTGCTCTGCTTGCGCACAAGTATACCATATAAGTTGGCACCTCGACCGAGTGCATTTCTAGTTATTGAACAGTATTAGGATGTTGATATTCATTTTGTATTCATCCTTAGGGCCCCAAATCACACCTTTGAAAGCATGAGTGTCTATTTCAAACACAAAGTGTTTTTTGACTGGAGAGTCATATTTTGACACCAGAAACTGCCTGTCATAATTTGCACCCCCTCCCCATCTAAGTATTGGACAGTATTTGTTGATATTCATTTTGTATTCATCCTTAGGGCCCCAAATCACACCTCAGAAAGCATGAGTGGCTATTTCAAACACAGTGTTTTTTTTAATGGGGAGTCATATTTTGACTATTGGATAGTATTTTGATATTGATATTACTTGTTGCGCACGCAGAGCGATACTGCGACCATGAGACCCGTTTCTGAATTTGTCTATAACTGCAGCCAGCCAGCCAGCGGTGTTGTTGAGCAGCCTGCACCGCTCAGTTCACAAGGGTGTGATTCTTTCTTAAAGTAGGGTTAAAGTTATGGCTTATTTATTTTGTCTGCATGCGTGCAGATATTTGAGCAATTTATGCGTGGTCAGATCTGAAGGCATTGTAAATGAGCCAGCAAGCCCATGAGCATAATGTGTTTTCGATATGATTGATTGATTTCAAGTCGCTATTCAGCTACTAGTGATTATCCTGAGTCCTGCATGTCTGGCATCACATTAGTGTCATCTCTCTTTGTTGCTTTGGGGCTATACCAGTACATGAATGGTGATTTGCTGGGGAGAGATGGGGCTATAGCTGATATACAAGATCAGTAGAGCAGTGGTTGAAATTGAAACAGTACTCACATGTTTTACTTAAGTACAAGTATCAGTACTGCAATGTAGACATACTCAGTTACTCGGAATTAAACTTTATATATATATATTCTTTTATCCCTTTTTTCATTTTTTTGCACTCATTTTCTCCACCCAGTGTCAATTATCAAATGTAATCCTGGGCGCTACACTTCCTCTGCCAACCTGGGGAGAGCACGGAATTCAACATTTACTTGAGTAAAAGTATACTCATTGTGCAGAATGTCCCATTTAACGTTTTCAATGTATAATAATCTTTTGAAAATAGCTATTTTAAAATGGTCAAAATGTGTATAGGGCTGAAGTGGTTAATGTATTATGTTTTGTAATAATAAACGAAATCTACAAAGTATAGTAGCTAAAGTTTTCAAATATCCGAGATGTATAGTGGAGTAGAAGTAAAAGTATTGGAAATACGAAAGTAAAATAAATAAATAATAATAATAATACATCAAAAGTGTACTTAAGTACAGTACTTTAGTAACTTTAGTAAATGTACTTTGTTGCTTTACACCACTGGGTGCATAGCTGATCTACAATCTCAGAAGAGCTTGTGGATTGTTGCCATTTCCATGATTATTATTCATGTAAATGAGCTGAAGTCCATTTTGGGTACTTTAATGTATGCATTAAAATGTGCATTTTTTATTGGATTATACATTCACCAAAGTTTACAAAATAATCGTTTTAATTGCATTATTTTTTGCTCCGTGGAAAGTTCCATTTGGTGCATGGTTTAATGTTGAAATTATGATTACATCCATTAAACGGCCGTTTCTTCTTGCGCACCCCTTTTAAAAGGCAGCTTAAGGACCCCGAGGGGAGCACGCCACGCCACGCACCACACTTCGGAAATCCCTGCATTAGGGTTTGTGCGTGGGTTCAGTTAGTTTGGATTAAAAGGCCTGTGCTTTTATCACTGTGGATGCAGGGGTGGAAAAAGCACTTTTTTATGTAATTAAGTATTAGGTATGCAATACGGCAATGTAGAAATACACTCAGCGGCGGCCCTTAGGGAATTAGCGTCCTATGCCGTATCCCAAAGGGCCACCCTTCCCGACTCGTGCAATTTTCATTTCACAGAACGGAACACAAAATAATGATGTCCATACCAGATCCATAGAGGAAATCTTTGGGACAGCAGGTAAGACAAAAATGAATCCAACGTTTCGTTGAAGGCTTAACCGCCCAAACTGTTTTCTCCCGTGTGCAGGCACCGCTACAGGGACTTTGGTAGTGTGCGTTAGCTTCTTTGTACACATACCATAGATCCATACATTATTATCTTAATCAATAAGTCCAAACGAAAAACCCTTGGTACCGAGGTTACGTTTGTGCCACCTCTTCTAACTGCCGCCCTAGGCAATCTGCCGCCCTAGGCCATGTTGTGGCCTATATACCGGCCGGCCCTGAAGCTATATAATATACAATACCGACCGGCCCTACAGCCCTACTCACAATATATATAGCTCTAAAAGCTCACAATGCGTCGCGATGCAAAGGATTTTGCGCTATGAGCTTGTAGATCTGCTATTTTGCAATAGCTAAAGCATAACATAATGCTAACACCAAAAGGGGTTCCCGCCCAGAATGGGTTAAGTCCATCAATGCAAATACTTTTATACTTTTACTCAATTTGGATTCTGGGCTTTTTACTTAAAAAAAAAAAAAACACAGCAAAACTGTGGACGGAAAAGAAAATGCAGCGTCTAATTCCCGTTAAGTGTCGGAGCCCAACGAGCTGCCATCTATAGCTCTATCCTGCATTGCAGGCGTGTGCATCTTTGCGATGGAGATTGGTCTGACACTGCATCTCGGCAGCATGTATACGGCGAGCGACGGAGAACACCGCCTCATCGTTTCGCTACACTCCCCAAATGAGCTTGGCAGCCGCCAGCGCGCACGCCGCTTCATATCTCAGAGTAATATATGACCCCCAATGCAGGCCCGAGGATGCATTAGGGGCAGTGGTTCCCTGCAAACTGCCACCAATTAACCCGCGGACCCCCATTAGAAAAGATTTGCCAGGGACCCCCATAAGAGAAGATTTGTACGGCTCTAGCAGTGATTCTCAACCGGTTTAATTTCAAGGACCCCCAGTTTGACATGAATTAGTCTACGGGCCCCCATTTAATGGCATTTCTATCTCTGGGACCACCAATTTATATTGTAAAATCAATGTTAATTTTTACTTAGGTTCCATTTGTACACTCTCAGAATTACAGACCCAAAATGGTCCATTTGTTTCCTCACTATCACTTCCTGGAACTCCCTCAAGGACCCCTGGGGGACACCGGACCCCACTTTGGGAACCACTGCCTGCGCTACACTCCCCAAATGAGCTTGGCAGCCGGCGCCGCGCACTGCACGCCGCTTCATATCCCAGAGTAATGTATGACCCCCATGCAGCCCGAGGATGCATTAGGAAGATCAGCCTCATGGACCTCGGCCACAGAGTTCTCACACTCTGCCCGAATCCGACCAGGCCCGACCCGACCCGACATTTTAGGGCCGGGCCGGGCCAAAAATGTAAGATAATCCAGGGGCTGACTATAGCAATGGGCAGCAAAAGTCTTCGCATCAATAGGCGAGTCACATTCTGAAGACACACCTGTATTCATCGATGAAATAGCTGATTTTTATTAATTTTTAGGTATAGTGACTGAAATAAGTGATAATACAGAAATTACATAAACATAACTAATTCATAACTTTTTGTAGTACTTTTTGTACTGCAACAATCACGTAAAGTATGGATGAAAGAAAACCCACCTCAGCATTGTTTTTAGAATCACTGGGGTAAAAGATGGAGCCCATTTTACAATGGCCACCTCTATAAGTAGCCTAGGTTTACAATCTGCCTCATCTTGCCTCTATATTTTCTGGAGCTTGCACAATCTGGCTACGGTACATCCTTGTTTCATTTAGTTGATGCCATGGTTTATGAGAACATTTTCAGTCCACTGTCCTAAAGTAATAGGCCTACACTACAAGGCAGCAAGCACATGAGTGTCTAAAGCTTTTTCCCCCCCTTCCAAAGCAAAATGTGTTATAGCAGGCCGGTACTGCCATCTGGTGGCCTCTAACACGTATAACATTGCATTGCCCACCAAATATTGATTGAATACTTTGTTAGTCAGAAACTGTGGTGTAAAGTAGCCTAACTAAGTACATTTACTCAAGTACTGTACTTAAGTACTTTTACTTTACTGGAGCATTTCCATTTTTATTTTACTACTCCACTACATCTCAGATCCAAATATTGTAGATTTTGAAAGGAGGGTCACCAGGTTAGAAATATATTAAATTAAATACATCCCCCACATTTAAAAGGGGGTGACAACAAAATTGATCAGAAACAAGGTTAAAATGTCAGTCACTGTAGCTCTGTAATAATAGCCCCACACACACAAGCGCACGCACGCAAATGTGTCTAATAGTTTCACCGCCACCAGGCGAGCGCACGTCACACTACATGCAGACTCACTGTAAAGCACAACAAATATGGTTGAAATACACACGACCAACCTCCTGTAGTACTATGGCACACTGACCTAACTGTAAGATATAGCAGCCTAATTAGCCACAAATGTTGGTTTGCACCATAAATAATAAACCTAAACTAAATAATCAAATAATCAACTTACCGGTAATCAAAAGAAAAGGAGGACAACAAACAGCAGAGGCACAGTCTAGAGCTCCTCCTAATGAAACATAATGACAATATTAATAATAGACAATGATCATTACAGTTTAAAACAAAAATATTATACTAAAAGCAGCCGTTTACCTCAGATCCAAGAATTCCACATGCACTAGACTAGAGCACTAGCATGTCTGAGAGGTCAATTTGACAGTTTCTTTTTTTGAAGTTGATTGTCTTTGCCCATGAAGCTTTCAGAAGGTTCCCCTTCCATGACCATGACCATCATCATCCATCACCATTCCATCATCTCAGAAATGTTTGACATCTGAAACATTTTCTAAATATGAATTTAAGCACATGCTACTTCGGTCTGATTTAACTTCAGACATGCTAGTGCTAGCTGGTCCATGGGGCAGCAAGCCACTGAACAAACAGCAGCTCCACATTAGATTAGGCAAGCTAAATTATACAGGTGGGGGGAAAACAAAGCAGCTAGCCTTGAGGATTCCCACTGTCAGATGCTGTTATATTATGAGTTGCCCATGTACATCTTAGTCTGTGTACTTGAACTTGAGATACAGTGTACTTGATATGTATTGTGTAGGCCTACTGCCTGTACTGTAGCATACTTTATGGATAGGCTACGAGAGACATCTCAGCGCCAGCAAGGTCAGCCTTGCTGCATTAGTCATTATCATGTCACGTTTCTATGTCTTATATCTTGCTGTCACGTCATTATGATCCAACACTATATATGTTCCCGTTTGTGTAATAAACTTTGTGAACCTTTAGCGTGATACTGTCTCGTGTCTCGTTATTTGTTCTCCCTGGCCCGCCGCCGCAGTCGCCGTACCAAAGGAATAATTAAACCGGATTATCACACACCACCCAGCCTGCTACTAGTCTGTCAGAACCAGACGAGGGTCCAGTTTAGAGATTACAACAGATGTCTGCAAGATAAGGAACACTCAGATTTTGCATTTAGACACATGGAAATCATGTATAGTATGCTGCATTCCGTAAATGACATTATCTTGCTGCACCTACAACATCAACACACCACCAGGCAAAGGCTGGGTGTGGCTCACTTTTATTCAGTCAGCAGCAAGGTGTCTCAGCTGTCCTGAATATGGGTGATTGGGGGCGTCACGTGACTAGGAAGGCTCAACCCACAATAAATGGTAAATGGTGCATTTATATAGTGCCTTTATCCAAGGCGCTTTCAGAGGTTGTGCATTACATTCACACATTCACACATTCATTCATACACCGATGGCGGCGGAAACCATGCAAGGCACCGCCACCAACCAGCACATCAGGAGCAATTAGGGGTTCAGTGTCTTGCTCAAGGACACTTCGACACTAACTCTGGGGGAGCCGGGGTTCGAGCTGGCGACCTTGCGGTTACCATCCAGCCACTCACTCACACTACTATCCCTGAGGCACCGCCGCCCCTCCATGCTAATGACAGCCACAATATACATTGAAACTGGGATAGACTCAAACATTGAGTCTGATAATTTTGGCTGATAACGACTTACTGTTGCGGTGGCCCGGCAGTACCATCCACACATACTGACATCAGGAGAATGCTAATGACAGCCATGCAGAGAATATATTGCCTGGATCCAGCCCACTCTCTGAGTGGACTGCATCTCTTATTGGTCTGGTAATTGTTCTGTGAAAAATGAGAGTCAGAGGTGGGGGCGCATGGGTCAAACGAATATCCAATCAGCGCCGAAGTCCGTTTTCATGAAGTGTCATCACAAACTGCGCAACAGGTTCACATATCAAAGTCAAAGTAAAAGTCAAAGTCGTACGATTTGTCACACACGTTACCGCAGTGAAATTTGTTCTCCGCATTTGACCCATCTCTTGGAGCGGTGAGCCGCAGCCAAGGAGCGGTGAGCCGCAGCCAAGGAGTGGTGAGCTGCAGCCGTGCCGCGCTTGGGAATCATTTGATTCGTTGATTTGACCACGCAATCCAACCCTTTGATGCTGAGTGTCAAGCAGGGAGGCATTGGGTCCCATTTTTCCAGTCTTTAGTATGACCCGGCTGGGGATCGAACCCCGACCTCCCAGTTTCAAGACGGACACTCTAACCGAATACAAGACTGCTCGCCCCTTTACCAACTTGCCCCCGCAATTATTTTATGTAGTTAACAGTTAATTTAGTATTTCCCTCCCTCTCTGAAATCTGAAATTATCTTATATACAGATTTATTTGATTGCATAGTAGTCGATCTCTATACTCTGTACAATTTAGAAAGAACAACATGTCACAGAGACGGTGACTGCTTAATTAAGTTAATTTAGGACCTTCTAGCAGTTAATTTCGTTGTATTAATCACATTTCTTCAATGTAGCCCATGTTTTGTAATGGCATCATCATTATTATCCCGTGGTATACAGAGTGAACTTAACAATGATAAATTAATATGATAATACCTTTTAAATAATCACAAACATGAATTATGTTTGTTATTTACAGCTAGGTAGAGTAGTGGGGCGAGATGGAAAAGGGCCGAGCGTACCTGTTACCCTCTATAACCACAAGGCCACTGTCTGGTTCTACATACTATATACTATACTGCCTATTACTTCAAAGGTAGGCTACTATAGGCCTACAGAGAATCACAGTGAATTCCCAATAATTACATCATGTAGTGCACAGAGGGGTCATGAATAGTAGTATATATAGTAGTATTCTATCACTGTAACTTTGTTTTGAAAAACATAAAGTGTATTGTGTGTGTGTTGCTGTAGTGGGTAGACGGACATACAGTAATACATATTTCATATTCTGTATAACATATGTCAAACTCAAGGCCCGAGGGCCAAATCAGGCCCGTGAATGAATTATCTTTGGCCCGCAGGATTATATTTAATTATATTAGAACTGGCCCTCTGGTATATTGCACGGACCACCATAATGCTACAAGTCCTGATGTACGGTAGCTTACTTGAGGCGGCGGTGGCTCAGGGGTAGAGTGCCTGGATGGAAACCGTAAGGTTGCCAGTTCGAACCCGGGCTCCCCCAGAGTTACTGTCAAAGTGTCCTTGAGCACGACACTGAACCCCTAATTGCTCCCGATGTGCTAGTTGGTGCCTTGCATGGTTTCCGCTGCCATCGGTGTATGAATGTGTGTGTGAATGGGTGAATGTAATGCACAATCTCTGTAAAGCGCCTTGGATAAAGGCGCTATATAAATGCACCATTTACCATTTATAATGAATGGGATGTAAATAACTCTATGGATGTACTGTACTTGTGCACATTGCTGCCATCTATTGAGCCTTCCAGCTAGTGCAGACATTTTACCCCCAAATATTATATCCCAATGTTTTCATAGAATTTAACAGTCGTGATAACTAAGGCATAAAAAATAAACTTTCTTTCTTTCTTTCACAAAAGGACCAGTAACATAGCCGCAAATAGACCAAATAGGACCTAGATAATATATATATTAGGAACAAAAAATGAAAAGAATCACCAAACAGAATTACAACTTTTGTAAAGAAAAAAGTATTGCTATAAAAAAAAATCAATTACTGAAATGAATGATAATGTGAAGTGAAACTACACCCTAATTTAGACAGCTCCCAAACTTTTCAGCCAAAATAAACATCTATGCAACCCAAACTTACAATCATAGATTTTTCAATTTTCCATTGTAGGCCATTAGGCTATGACCCATTGAAAAATTGTGTAATAGACAATTTTCTACAACAATCTACAAATCCACAATGTGTGTATAGGGTGCGACATAGTTTTTATTTTTTGAAAATGTATGGATCATTTTATTTTATTTATTTTCTCAACTATTTTCTGGGATTATTTATTTCCCCCGAATCTTATGAAATAAATAAATAAATTGTAGGAAACTTAAAATAAATAAATACATTTGGCATTTAGCTCCTCGATCGTGACACAGAAAAAAATGGGTCCCCAGACTCCCAACCCATTTGGATTGGGATTTTGACCCAGGGGGTTTGGTACCATGTGTCGTGTGGGTCCACGATCCATCATAGTCAGACACACTTGACACCAGTGTTTTTGGCAGCAAATTTAGATTTCAGTTTTAGTCACAGTCTCTTCAATATAGTTTTCAATTAGTTTCAATCACATTTTAGTCAGCCGGAATGTTTTAGTGTTAGTCTAGTTTTAGTCTATAGTTTTTATTTGTTGACGAAATTGTCAATATATTTAGTCATAGTTTTAGTCATCATGGCTCTGTTTTTGTCACTGAAAAAAGGTAGTCGACGAACATTTTTTGTCATAGTAGGCTATTAGTCGACGAAAACAACACTGTTGACACAATAGTCACCTGGCTCGCTGATAACAAACTATCCTTACACCTGGGAAAAACTGAATCCATTTTCTTCTGATCGTATAGTCTCAGCAAGGCAGATGGCTTCTTGGTTAGAGTGGGTGACAATATTATCACACGAAAAGATCAAATTACCTACCTAGGTTCCATCCTGGAGGCCAATCTTTCCGGTGATAAAATGGCCACCAACGTAATCAAAAAAGTCAATCAAAGAACAAGATTCCTTTACAGGATCTCCTCACTGGTCAGCAAAAACACCTTGAAGACCTTAACAGGAGCCCTCGTACAAGGTTTCTTTGACTATGCATCCACCTCTTGGTACCACAGCACCTCAAAGGCCCTTAAAACAAGGCTCGAGCCCTCCCAAAACAAACTGGTCAGGCTCCTACTTGGCCTCACCGCCCGAACCCACCTCACCCCTGCCCACTTTGACAGGCTGGGATGGCTTAGGGTTGACGACAGAGTACAGCATCTTGCAATGGGTCTGGTCCACAAGATTCGATACACCACCAAGATACCCATGTACCTGTCTAAATACTTCCTTAATGTAAACGAAGTCCACACCCACAACACCAGAGGGAGTGCAACAAACCATGTACAACCCAGATTCGGCACAAACAAGGGACTAAATTATTTTCGCTCCTATGCCACCAAAATGTGGAACGCCCTACCAACAGTCATTAAGACCCCTTGACTCCTTCAAAAAGGGCACCTACGGATGGCTGCAATTCTAAACTGGCCTCTGTAAAATCTGAATCCCCCCACCGCCCCCCCCCCCCCCCCCTCACTGTATATGTATCTTTTCCCTTTTTGCTTCCTATATGATTAATTCCTGTTCTGTTCTTTAGCTACATAGAAGTGTCTATTTGTATGTCTCTAAATGTTTTGATGAATTGAACAATGTGGACCCTGTTGTAAACAAGTGTAATGCTTAATTGGGTCGTCCACTCACAGTTAACAGTCTTTGTATTGAGTTTGTGCTTGAAATGTACTGTAATTCTGCAAACTGTTAATAAATATTTCAATCAATCAATCAATCAATAGTGGCGGGGGTTCATCATGCATCATTCCATGGGGAAAGATGTATTCCTTATTGTTACTCTTATCAAACCACTGGCTACATTCCTAAAATGTGGGGGGGAAATCAGAGCATTTTACCAGTAGGCCTAGGCTAAGAGCAGGGGTATCATTTGGCAAGAACCACAATGTTTTTTGTCAACTATTACAAAAGTAGGTTTTCCCTGCACCTACTGGACACCCCAAGTCGACTCATCTCTAAAAAATATTATTATTCAGATCACATGATGCATGCAAACAAATGATTTTTGAGTGGTGCAAACCACTCCTACAACCAGCTTCCTTGTACTTGTTTGTTTGTTTGTGTGTGTGTCTGTCTGTCTGTCTGTGTGAGCATGAGTATGTGACTTAATAATAGCAGTAGGGGGCGCCAGAAACAGTGAGAGGGGTAGTGACTCTAATGAGAGAGAGTGAGTGAGAGAGAGAGAGAGAGAGAGAGAGAGAGAGAGGGGGGGGGGGGGGAATTGCACCACTCAGTTCACACGTGTGTGATTTTTTTTTTAATATGGCCAGGGACCACCTGCAATACCTCCGCGGACCACCGGGTGAAAAACTAATGAGAGAAGATTTATAGCTTTACGTCATCACAAGAACACTATAGTGACTTTAATTAGTCCTTACGTCACCCCCCCCCCCCCCCCAACACACACAGTCGCTCACACACACGCAGTCACGCACACACACATACATCACACACACACACACACACACACACACACACACACACACACACACACACACACACACACCATCCGACAGAGGATGCAGGACATTGAAGACAAGGTGCCGAGTAGTAGACCTCACCACTTTCATTATCTCTCTCAGTCTGTCCGCAAAACAAACGTATAGCAGAGCCAAGAACAGTCAGGTCAGGAATAGTATTGGATATATTTTACTTTATTGTTTTACCCCATCGTGCGTATTAACCCCAGCTATAGGGAGGAGGGGAGAGAGTTCATACATAGTTGGGATTTCATTTAGACTATTATTATGGTTCGCCACAAACACCCGCGAACAGCGCTGCTGCTGCGGTTTCGGTTTCATTGAAGGAGCTGGTCCCACCACTAATAGGCTACTCGAGCAGGCAGCGGCGTATGTATGGGGGGTTCTTCCAACGTGATGGATATATGCTCCGGAGGATTCAAAGTTCTCCTTGTTGGAATTCTGGGTGAGTCTATTATAGCCTAATGTTTTCTATTGCTGTACAACGACTGCAAAGGGACATTTCCCCCAAATACAACATTATACAAATGCTCTCTCTGAATTCAATACGCATCAGTTCAGTATAACGGTGTCGCCTGCAGTGCTCATATAAGATTGCGAACGAGTCTCTCGGACAGCCATTCACTATAACATTTTCATGTCAAGGAGGAACGCCAGATATTAATTAGATTGATACGACGTTTTTCGCCACAGCGCAGATCCGCATCTGAAAGGGTTTGTATAGTGCTGATGGCAGCCTGACAGGGTGTTTGCAGATTTTCTTACATATTATAATTATAAATAGCATATTGCTGATTTTCTACTAGCCTATAGGCTTAAGGTGATAATTAAACTGTTCCTAATTTTGCTGAGTGGGGAACCCCCTCAAGGATAACCCCTGGCCTGCTGGTCTCCGCGGATCACCGTTTGAGAACCACGGTATAGAACAAGACCAGGCTAGTATAGACCATCGTTTCAAACATTCGGTCGGGACCCATTTGTGGGTCGCAGACACACTTTTATAGGTCCCTTTTTTGTTTCCTACATTTAGTAGCCCATTTAATTATTAGTATTATTAACATTTTCAAAAGAACAGTACCAAAAAAAAGCAAACATTTTCATAAAATAAAATAAAAATAAAAGTAGGCATGTGAAAATAGCCGATCTACAAGCTCACAACACGGCAAAGCAACGCGTTAGATTGTAGGCCTATATCTGATATTTCCACTTGGGTCCCGGACTAAACGTTACATTTCTCCGTCTCGAGCAGGGACAAATTAGCCATTGGACAAGTGGGCCCCACTGGCCCAGGGGCTCTTGGCTCTCAGGGGCCCTTAGGGGAAGTTGGACCTCGTGGTACTATGTTTGACACCCCGGAAAAGGGCTCCTGAGGCCCTTCATTGGTCATTGATTTTGTTAAATGTACAGTAGGTAAAAAATCACACCCGTGTGAAATGAGGAGCGCTAATATATTAAAGTCTAACTCATGTTGATTAGGTGATGTAATGGTGGTAAAAAAACGGTGCCAACACAAACATTAAACGCCATTGACAATATAAGGGACAATATGACGTAAAGACACATTATGACGTACATTTTCCCTTCATTGTCAATGCGTTTACTAAACAAACTTTGAACTAAAGACAAACATTAAACCTGTGTATACAAAAAGATGACAAAAAACACGGAAAAACAATCCGTCCCTGGTCTTGAGCTAATACGTTTGCGAACCACTGGCTATAGGCAGGCCCGGATTGCAGGGCCCCTTGCAAGACTATTTCAAATAGGCACCACTGTTGCTTCCATCGAGACCGCATCCATAGGTCACCCATTTCACAGGAACCCCAGCTAATGATTCTGGTCGTCAACAGTGTCTTCTCGGTGGGAGGAGACTCACAAATAGTATATATCCAGCCAGTGTTGTTTTTGGCAGCACATTTCTGCATGCAAACCAAGTGTAAAATGTTAGTCTAGTTTGTATTTGTTGATGAAATTGTCAGTATATTTAGTCATAGTTTTAGTCATCATGGCTTGGTTTTTATTTCGTTTTTATGTCGTTTTTGTCAGTGAAAAAGGTAGTCGACGAACATTTTTTACTTTTGATTTAGGGCCCTCAGAGGGGTTGAAGAGAAGAAAGAAAGAAAAAACAGCAGACCCAAATGGAATTAGAAGTAAAACACTATAAAATTGATGCCGACACATTATCTTTGTTGGGTTCTCACTCCCGATTGGATAAAATCAGTATAAAACCTGACAAAAATATTTTCTTTTACTAAACTGCTAGAGAGATTTATTTATGTACTTATTTACTTTACAGCTGAAGGTAGCAGAGAATAAATGTTGAGGTTCTCTCTGTGAGTAACAAGGATGGATAGGATCAGGAACGAGTAGGCCTACATCAGAGGGACAGCGCATGTGAGATGTTCTGGAGATGAAGCCAGAGGCCAGACTGAAATGGTTTCTCTCTCTCTCTCTCTCTCTCTCATAGTGAGTATATCGGTAGTAGGATGTTGAGGTTGGAACTGCCCCACAGGAGGGCTAGAGGAAGACCAAAGAGAAGATTTGTAGATGTAGTGAAAAAGGGTTGTTAGTTGGTGTGAGAGAGAGAAGAGGATGCAGAAGACAGTGTAAGATGGAGGCAGATGATTCGCTTTGACAACCCCTGAAGGGAAAAGCTGAAAGGAAAAGAAAGAACATATCTTTATTTTCTTACTATCATAAGAAGAATGTAAGTGCCATGCTATACCGTCCGTGACAGATTGAGCTCATCGGTGGTCAGGTCGAATTATGGTACACAAGTAAGAACGTGTTGTGACTAAAGCTGACAGATGCTTCCTTCATGCATGAGTGTCCAAGTCGCTCCTTTACACCTGACAGGGGAGTTTCCCTGGTTGGACGTATAGCGCATGTAAGGAACACGTTATTCCAACCAGTTCCTTTCCCCTCCATCGGCAGCGGCGATGCAATGTTATGTGATGTGATCTGATATATAAATATTCATTCAATCTGTATGTATGTTTACATCAATTTGCATGTTTCACTTTCAATCAATCTGTTAGGACTGCAGGGCTGCAGCCTGCTGCCTGCAGGCTATCAGAATCTCTGCTGACATACAGTAATAACTCCCAAGTGTTTCATTAGCGCGACGGAACGTGACAAAATAGTCTACAGCTAAGCTTGTTGTGCTGATGACAGGCAGCGTGCCATGAACACAGACCTGGGCATTGTACGGCCCGCGGGCCAGATACAACCCGCTGGCTGATTCTGACCGCAAAAGATTACTTGATAATTAGAAAATAAAACATACTTTCATTACCATATGGGTGGACTAAAACCGCATTGCTTTTATTTTGAAGCCCATGTATTCTCACACTGCACGAAATCTGCACGTCAACTGTGCACGTGAATTGTGTGTGATTGAGAACCTGTCTTCCTTCCTTCACCCCTCTTATAATATGCGAAAATGTCGGCTTTTTGGATTTAACAGCGTCGGTGAATGCAAATAGCCATGAAGCCCAGCTAAGCATGCAGCTCCACAACGCGGAATGGCAGGCGCATGATTACCAAACTTACTCGCAGGAGGACAAGTTAAATCCCATTATGCTTTATTGCTTTATTTAACCCACTCTAACCCGCCTCGCCAATAAAGTTAACTTAAAATATGTGTTGCTGCATCGTAAGGTGGTGTTGCGCCCCGAATGTGGCATGCTTCTGAAGTTCAGAACGGTTGGGCGATGCGCGAGTCGACACCGTTGTACCACAAAGTAAATCTGGCAGAACGTGCACACATCAATGCCTGCCAGGGTGCCAAGTCTCAACAATATCATCACTGGTTGGCTTGTTATTGTGTTTTCAGAACGTTGTTGTTTAATGGTTGTGAGTGACTCAACAGTGCTCATCTCACGCTGATAGTAAGCAGTGCGCCATGTGGGTTGTGAAAGTGGCACCACCAGGGTCCTCCATGGAAGAACAACTATTAAAAGAGCTAGTATGTACATGACTTGTAACTTAAACAAAAACATAGGTTTTTACTGGGAAAGGAAACGTCTCAAGCATGCAAGTACAAAGTAAAGAAAATCACACCCATGTGAAATGAGGGGTGCTCTTATTGTATGTACATCGTCATAAATGGCCATTTACTGCTTTTTATATAGACATAAAATCGATATTATGCATAATTAAGTTCAGCCTTTTGGCCCGGCCCTCCAAAATATTTGGAGGGCTAATGCGGCCCCTTGGGAAAAAATGATTGCACACCCCTGCTCAAGACAGTAACACACACGTTGAAACAAGGTGGTAAAGATAACAAGGAGTGGACAGTGATGTCACTGTTGTCACTGTTATGCAACACGGAAGTAGTATGGACTTGAAGCTGTTTATAAACCAGTCAGTCAGTGACATCACTGACTAATCCTTAGTGGTACTGCGACCGATTGCCCCTGAAACCAAGCTTTCACCGTCGGCTCTGTTCCATTCTGGTCAAACCGAGTCAGGGTGCTGCCTGCTATATTGTGCATGAATTGGCTCACTGGAAACTACAACTATGCTACACCACTGGGTCTCAAAGTGTCCTTGAGTGGGTTCCAAATGGCCCCGTACGGGTCTGTAACTCTGAGAGTGTAGTGTTGTGGGGGTCCTTGAAATGAAAAGGTTTGAGAATCACTGCACACTAAAAGGCTCTGTACACTAAATGGAACAGAGCCTTAATTAGTATCATCGGTAACACCTGTGGAGGAAGTAGGGAAGCGGCCCGGAAGTTAAACCATTAAACCATTGGCGTGCTCCAGAGCTAGAGTATGTGTGTGTCCGTGGGGTCGACACAAGGGCACGAGTTGAACAACAGTGACGGCTATTGTTCCCCCCCCCACCACGTTAGTTGGCCAAGTTAGGCTACGATTGACTGGGTCAGCAAACCCAGAGTTAAATAAACAAACAAAAACAAAGCAGGAGAGAACAAAGAAAGCGAAGAAATCTAATCGGGTGCTTCACGGTGGCTTGTTTTTGATCCCCCCCCAAATATACTGTATATAGGCCTATATATGTAAAAGATTTACCATTTTGTGGTTGGTTTATATTTTGTGTTATTTATGTGAATTATTCATTTATTATTGATGTTATATGTTAAGCACGATGGCTTTTATTTTTTACTAATATGTTAAATATGATTAAGTGATGGTGGACGGATACAGCATTGTAAGCTCAAATTTGCCTACAGACAACATCTCGTGTGGCAGTCATCATCGGTGAAAACACAAAGTTCCACTCTGGAATGCACAAACTGGGTCAGGTAAATTAGTGTTCTGCGCGGCTGGGCATGCATGGGAATAAATCTCCAGTCTATGGCCCAGCCTTAGTGAACACAATTGGTACAACTGGACCCGAGACCAGATTGTACAAAAACGTATCAGTGGTGTGCAAACTCTATTTGGCCGTGGACACCCATCTGAAAATATTTTGTTCCAGGGACCCCTCAGAGTTTAAAACTTTCACTGTGAAATAATATATATCAAAGATATATGCACACATTTTCACGATTTTTCAAAAATAGCAAATCGACAAGCAATTTTTAGGTAAAGTATAAAATAATGCATGGTGTGGTTAAAACGCTAAAGTGACTTAATGGGTATGGGAATCCAGAACAGCGCTGGATGTACTTGGCATGGATGGATCGTGGGGTCCAGGTCCTCGGACATCGACGGGGAGGTCTGACCATGGACCCGGCCAACCGGGTGCGAGTGGGAGGTCACTGGTTCAATCTCGGGGCAAATTCGTGACAATTGGCCCAGTACCCATGGGGGGCCTCCAGTCAGCCGAGGGAATGAGAAGCCCCTGGAAGTTGATAATTATTTTGTTTATTGATGGGGACAATGCACAGTAAATATATTAGCGCCAGAATTAGATTTGCTAGTCCCTGGGTGGGCGTTGGCAGTAGCAACTACTGTATATTTACAATTAAGTTGGGGGCAGTTGGCGACGGCAGAGGACCAGTTGGCTACGGAAGAGGACAGGCCGCCACGTTGCAAAGTGGCTGTTGCCTCACCCCCCACTCACACACACACACACACACACACACACACACACACACACACACACACACACACACACACACACACACACACACACACACACACACACACACACACACACACACACACACACACACACCAAACCCAACTTTGTATCTTAAATAAATAAAGAAGAACACCTGCATGAATTAAATAAAGCTGTAGGCCTACCCTGTATGTTTCTCCTCTCGCCTTGCTTGCCTTGCGGCCTCACCCACACACATACACACACGCACATATCGCAACTTAATTGCAAGCAATTGTCACTTTGTGTCACCGGCGTAGGGTCCATTGGGCCACGGGCCGTGGCCCAGTCAGTTTTAAATGGTCCCCCAAACCATTCACACTTCACACCTATCGGCCAGGGATGCGCTAATCTATTTAGATTACCTCGCTAGTCGCTGCAGTGGCTGGGCTGTCCAACTGTCAATATGAATGTGCAGCCTAAACCAGCCTCATGTGGCACTGGTGAGCAGGCAGCCTGGCTGGGTTAAGGCTCATACATAGTCTGGATTTTCGGTGGTTAGGTGACCACCGAACTACAACATGACGTCACGCGCCGCGGTGAAGAGCAAACCACCGCCACCGCTCCAGCCCTTCGCTCTGTTTTTACTCACCACCGTTCAACGTTATTTCAGCTCCGGTGGTCAGCTCACCACCGGAGCGGTGGTCACCTCACCACCGAAAATCCAGACTATGAATAGGCCTTTAGCCTACCCATCTCCGATGCGGTCCCCTGCAATTGTGCTGGCACAGCACATATTTTGCCATTCGAACGACACGTCAGGTTTATCCTTAAAACGACAAGATATGTAACTCGAGAAAGACATGGCTGTAGATTGCCCGTTGGTTGGTAGACTTGACTATAGCTGCAGCACTGCAAATGCCTCTCGATCCATGTCATGGGAGTTAACTATTCCAGGAGGGGGGTTGGGGGGGCACCGGCATGCGCTCATGCAAAATTAATTGCGCGATTTTAATTGCTTGCACACACATCATACAAATTTCATATGACATGCCTTTACAAAATATATTTTTTCACGTGTATATTATTAGTTTTTTACATTTTAGGAGTGAAAACATATGTTTAGATGCCTGTGACAGCATGTCAAACAATGCTGCTCCGCTTGTGTACGACAGAAAAACAACAAAGCCTACGCCTATACGATTTTTGTCCTGGCACACATAAATTACACAGTAATTACACAGTAAATGCAGAAAATTGCAGTAAAATTGCGGCAGAGTTGATAATTGAGGGCCATAGGCTACACATCTATTTATGATCTTTTTTGGAAGGTTGATGTTTTATGTTGCACTGCCTGAGGGGGGTGGTAGTGCCTGAGGGGGGGTAGTATTTCATATTATTTATGGCTGTAAGCACATACGGGGAAGCACATGTAGGGAAATATCTAATTTTTAGATACAACATGTAAAAAAGGTGGTTAAAGGGTGATATAACAATTCTCTTCAGGGGAAAAGGCACGCTCTACTCAGACAGTTTTATATTGTTTCAGGCGTGTGCTATCTTTATTAATAAAGACTCTTACTTGACTGGAAGTGCGGATTTAATTCATTTTCAAGGTGATTTAACAACACATACTTTTAAGAGCATGGCAAGCAAACACTTAATGACCTTTGGGACGTGTTCTAACTTCTAATTACATTTTTCAGCATTGCTTAGGGAGTTTTACAGACAAACTGTGAACGGCAAAAGATGATAATGTGTTCATTGTTAAGTTCATTGTTATTCCCTTCAGGTTTGGTTATAGTTTGAGACATTTCTATGAATTATCGATGGATTTCTGGATTAGCATGTCTTCTCTTTAGAAATGGAATGAGTTTAGGGGTGACTGTAACTTTAATCTTCTTCCAAATGTGAAAGTATGTCATTCATGAGAATGAAATTGGGTGCCCTGAATAGTGGTAGCAGAGTGGACCTAGGGATCTCTTCAGCCTATATGGCTGCTCTGGAAGTCTATGCACGTGTGCATATTTGATCGAGGTGAATCAGTGATGAGACATCAAAGTAATGTGAAGTGGAGACGTTCTTCGCCTTGACCCCAACCCACTTTCGCTTCCCTTGTATACCGACTAATTATTTGCATTAGCTCGAAGCCTGCATCTGTGAATAATTAGTATTATATAAGTTATTATTATAATAAGTTATGCATGGTCAGTGACTTAAATGTGCATAGATTTATGGGTTGACATATCCATCAAATATACCATGAAAAATATTTAACTGTGCATTGTGCCACCATGGCTGCCATGACAGTAGTTGTCTGTGGCATAGTGGAGTCACTGGAATGTATTATTGCGAACGCAGTGAGCCACTTACTATGACAGCAAGGGCTGAATGTCTGTGTGTGTGTGTGTGTGTGTGTGTGTCACGCTGTTACACCACCCGCCCGCCACCAGAGGGCGCAGCTGTAGCACACACACACACACACACACACACACACACACACACACACACACAGGGCGCAGCTGTAGCACACGCACACACACACACACACACACACACACACGAGCTGCGTTCGCTTCCCGCGTTTGCGCGTCTTACTTGTGCTACATGTTGTATATGGGTGCGTTCGGATATAGCGCACTGAGCGCACTGTGCAATACAAACTAATACGGGGGTGCCGTGGCGCTGTCGGTAGCGCTGTCGCCTCACAGTTTCAAATATGTCCGAGTTGTGCCCTCCGTTGCCGTCTAAAACTAGGGTGAAAGTCCCTCTCTTTGTGGGGCAGAAAACTGTCGCCTCCTTGTCATGACTCATTCTACTTGCCCCTCCCTCCCCTCTCTGTGCAGCCTAGATTGAGAGACTGGTTTCACCTGCGCTCAATTCCCAGCTGAGGCTGGTTGCCCTAATGACTTGCAGGGTACTGTATTTAGGACTCTGTACTTTTGCTGACTTTTGCTGTATTATTTTGTAACAGTGAATGCTTTGCGCTACCGTTTTTCCTGCTCTAATTTGTGTTTCCCGTGTTCTATGTTTTTTCTTTTTTTTTCTTTCTTTGTGAGGTATACCTTTGTTTGCCTTTCCTTTCTGATGGTATTGCATTGTTAAATACATTTATTTCAGGTCAGTCGCTTCATTCTGGAGCAGCGTAGCCTACAATGGTGTGTCAAATATTAGCCTTCCCAAACTCTCCCACCGGAAGTACTTCTACAATAAATTATCCCGGAAGTGTTAGGCTTATACTATCCAGGGGGAAGCCCTTAGAAGTAGCTAGTGCTAACCAGCTCCAGTAAGTGGTGACTATAGTTACTGTTGATGCGCCTTGAATTTAATTGAATAATTTATTGACAAAGTCTTCTAAAAAGTAGGCTACAGCAATACACCACTGGATATTTCTTTTTGAATAAAACCTTGCACGTACACAGGTTGTCGAGTGAACTAAATCGAGTGACACTCAACTCTTATTTTGCAGCTTGAAAAGTGGCCGGAAACGGACAAAACAATAAACATTAATAATTGTATTTTTGTGTACGACTCTTGATGACCGCCAATGATCGCCAATGGGCTATATGCACACATAATAACTATTCGTACTTCCGGGCCGTTTCCCTACTTCCTCCACAGGTGTTACCGATGATAATAATTTAGGCTCTGTTCCATTTACTGTGCAGTGGTTCTCAAACTTTTTTATTTCAAGGACCCCCATAACTGTACAAATGAGTGTACAAATGGAACCAAATGGACCCTTACCGGTCCATTTCGTGTGTAGCCTACCAATAGCAGCAACCTAACTCTGTTTGACCAGAATGGAACAGAACCATTAGTTCTTTCCAAAATGGCGTGTGTGCATATAGAGCCCATAGACCGTTATCCAGCTCAGCCCTATAGAGTTGCAATATTTAGTAGTTTCTATTGTTGAAGATATGGGGTTTATTTGGTTAATAGCGACAGATGTCGTTTTGGTAACAAATGAACATTTCTACAACTATTATTGTAAGGGTGGGCCTCACCCCTATACCTCTGAATAGCACAATGGGCAACCGGAAAAGGAAGAGAAGACGCGTGTGACTAATAATATGCTGTGACATAGCACAAAACAGATATTTTCATTAAACAATGTATTTGTGTTGCTTTTGTTGAATGATTCCCACGGTGCAATGCCTTCTAACGACATGAAGCAGTGGTTTCCTGTCCTGGCCTTTGTTTAGATAGTTTTCCTACAGACATCCACAACAAGAGAGACCATTGCAGGCCTACTGTATATAGCCTGAAAGCCAAAATCATCCCCATCATCAATATTTCAAGTTTTCTGTTCACAATAGCTGTTGGAAATAGTCCCCACGTTATGCGAGTGCGATTTCTCTGCAGTTTTCTCTGCAGTTCTTTCGGAGTGTGAGGGGGGGCACTGAGTTGATCATTATGCACTAGCAAAATGCATTAGCATAATTTGTTGCTGTTATTGTTCATCTCCGTCAGGGTTGACACTATAGGGGCTTAATAAATTAATGCTCAACTATATTTGTTGTTGTTGGTTGGTGCATATAGCCTTTTCTCCTTTTCCTCCCGGCGTGGAGATGGCAACATAAAAAGACACTAACGCCTATAAATTAATGCTCAACTATATTTGTTGTTGGTGAATGGTGGTGCATAGCAGTCTTTTTTTTCTCCTTCCCTTTCCTCCCGCCGTGGAGATGCTCAACATAATTGTATTTGATCGCTTTGTTGTTGGTGCATGAAATAGTGTTTCCAGTGTTGGTTTGTTCTGTAGGCTACTATCTTTTGTTATTGGTTCGCCTGGTGGATAATTGGAGCCTATACATGTAGCTACAAGTATAGCCTGGTGGTGAAGGCTTTTGTGTTGTTGTTTATTGTATATGTGAACATTTGCTTGCTACTATGGGTGGTGAAAAAGGAAGGGATGTCCGCACACTGAATTGTAGCTCCCAGGAAAATTCTTTATTGGTAAAACGTTTCGACCTCTGTGGGTCTTCGTCAGGTATGAGTGTACAACATCAAGGCGTATTATATACAACAGCATATGGGCAGGTCTACAAGGAACAAGCTCTGTTGCAATGATGAAAATCAAGCTAGACACGCCCACCACATCTAAAAGGATGAGGCTGCAATCAGCATGTATAGGCATGTCAAGCTAAGGACTCTGTATATATATTTATATAAATATATTGAAAATAGTGGCTCTAAGGCCAACTTTTTAGAACCCAAAAGTATAAAGGTGCAGACATAGTTAAAGGTAAGCTGCAAACCAAATAAAAACATTGCATGGTTAAAAAATACTGCCTACAGGATGAGACCAAAATAATAGTAAAATATATAGTAGGGTACTGTATATTTTACAGTACAAAATAATGAGGACATGGCATAGGGACAAAGAAACACAAATAATACACATAAGTTAAAAAGATAAAACATAAAAAGAAATAATTAACCCAGAAATGGTTTTACATCAAATTCCTCAATGAGCCCTTGAGGTGCCATAGTGTTGAGTGTATATATGTAAAAAGCTTCACGTTGGAGTAAGAGTCGATTATGGTCACCATACAGTCAGTAATTATGAAGAGGTGCCAGTGATTATTGCGTCTTTCAGTCAGAGAAGACCAGCCCACATTATCATACAGGGTACAGTGATGAGTATCGTAGCTGTCACCAGTAATAAACCTCAGAGCTGAGTGGTAAACTGATTCCAGCGGCTTGAGTGGGGAGGCAGCTGCATGGCGATAGATTATGTCTCCATACTCCAGTACAGATAGAAATGAATAGCTTCAATAATCCTTTTCCTACAGATCATGGGGAAAAATCCTTTATTTCTATAGGGCATATAGGAAGCCAATTTTCTGACGGAGTTTTTTTAAACAGATTATCTATGTGGTAGGCTATTTGAAGTTACATTTATCGTCCAGCCATATACCAAGATATTTATATGCTGAGGCTTTTTCTATAGTTGACCCATTGGTGGTGGTGACATGAAGATTGGAATAGTCTATGTTTTTTGATTTAGAGAAGACCATGCATTCTTTTTTAATTGTCATTAAGTATTAGTTTAAGGTTGCTAAAAGAGCTTTGTAATGAGTTAAATGAGAGTTGTCGCTTTTCAATGGCCAGTACAGTGGAGTCAGCGGTACAGTATAAAATGGTGTCGTATATGGATATGCATATATAATAATAAATAATAATAAACTTTATTTGTATAGCACCTTTCATACATAAATGCAGCTCAAAGTGCTTCACAGGGCAGGACACAAAAATATAATACAATAAAACACAAGTAGTTAAAATGATAGAACAATGGCAAAGAACAAAATTGAATATAAGAACATAAAATAAATAAAAAACAAATAAAAACACCACATGCAGCAAATCAGTCAGGGAGTGAAGAGGTGAGTCTTGAGTTGAGATTTAAAAATGTCTACAGAGGGTGCGTGTCTGAGCACGAATGGAAGTTTATTCCAGGCTGTTGGGCCGTAGAAGCAAAAAGCTGCCTCACCATATTTTTTTGTGCACATTCTTTTAGGCACTTCAAGTAGGCCAGCATTGGAGGACCTGAGGGGGTGGTTAGGGACATATCTAGGTAGGCAGTCACGGAGGTACGGAGGTGCGAGACCATTGAGAGCTTTATAGACAAGTAAAATAATTTTAAAATCAATCCTAATCTCTCATCTTAGTTCTAGTTAAAACTCTAGCTGCTACATTTTGGACAAGTTGTAATCTGTCAGTCGTTTTCTTAGGCAGTCCTGAAAAGAGTGCATTGCAGTAGTCAAGCCGAGAAAAAACAAAGGCGTGGATTAGCGTTTTTGCATCGTTCAAGGACAAATAGGCTCTGATTCGTGCAATATTTCTAAGGTGAAAAAGGCAGTCTTGGTAACATGATTAATGTGTGAATTAAAATTCAATTCAGAATCAATAATAACCCCCAGGTTCTTTACTGTACTGTTACTTTCTACAGTCAGGTTGCCAAGTCTGCTTATTATTGATTCTTTCTGCTCGCTAGAACCGATTATGAGAACTTCTGTCTTATCCTCATTTAGCTTGAGAAAGTTCTCACTCATCCAACATTTGATGCTAGACAGACAGGTCAACAGCGGGTCTAAAGCACAGGGATCATCTGGGGCCACAGAAAGATATAGTTGGGTATCATCAGCATAGAAATGAAAATTGACTCCGTGATTGGTAATGAGTTCGCCCAATGGCAGAATGTACAAGGAGAACAGCAGAGGACCAAGAATCGAGCCCTGTGGAACACCAGAACTGATGTCGTGTTTGTCTGAGTCAAACTCGGCTAGATTGACAAAGTAACTTTGATAGGTAGGAGGTGAACCAGGACAGGGCCGTACCAGACAGGCCTATCCAGTGCTCCAAACGCTGTATATATGGCAGGCCTTGTTGACGGATTTGGAAGAGATTTTGAAGGTTTGGTTAAAAAAATGAACCAGTATTTAATGTGTAAAATCCATGATATTTACATTGGAATGAATGAGCCCGGCTGGAAAGTGTCCAAGTGGGAGTGTCTAATATAAGTGGGAGAGGCCGAGGTCTTAGCTATAGGTCCATTGCAATGGGGAGCTCATTCCATTGTTTGGGAGCCAGAAGGGCGAAGTGGTATAGCTGGGACGTGTGGATTGTGTGGAAACACTAGGTGACCATTGTTTTTGTCCAAATCAAAGTAATCCTGATTAATGATGTTGTTTCATGTTCTCTCGGTAATTAATTTACTAACTGAAAAACCTGCGTTAACCCTGTAAGACCCAACGATGCTTCTCGGTAAGGTAGTAACGTCACTGGCCTGTTTCTACGCAATTATGGGGTCTGCACAGAGACGTACAGTGGGACTCCCGTCAGACGGTCAGGCAACCCACCCCATCGTTACGATGACATCATTCATATTGAGCAGAGAGAGAGAGAGAGAGAGAGAGAGAGAGGGAGGGTGTGTCATATTTGAGAATTTGTTTGAAAGTAATTACTTTCAAACAAATTCTCAAATACACAAACAACACTAGACAGGCTACACTTCTTCACCCCCCACATTCTCTATTCCTTGTTGACAATCAGGTTCTAAATGGTATTATGTCTTACATAGGTAGAGGCCTCGTATAAACCCTTTGGGCTTCTAGCCTCAACCTGGCACTTTCCCTCATGTATGTTTTATTGTATTGTTTTAATAATGTGCTAAATACAAATCAAATCAAATCACACTACAGGGGTCCACAAGGCGTTGAGTTGCAATTTAGGCAGTTGCTCTTAATCCAGAGCGATTTACAGTAAGCAAGCAAGAACACTGGTAATACATCAAATACATAAAAAGAGTCATCAAGAATCTAAGCTAAAAACCTAACATCCGTCTAACAATGGAAAATCTATATAATGAAACTATGCGGAGTGGCATGTCTACATACAATCTAAATTACATAAATTGAGCCTTAATTTGCATACGCCAGTAGGGTGGCCGAGGCTATGGCAAGTGCTACGCCTACGGGCTAAGGCGTAATGACCCTCGTAATCAGTCTGAGCAGGCTGATTGAGGGGGAAAAGGAACAGCGAGAGGTCAGAGGTCATTCCACTTCCAGTAACAGGCTGAAAACAAGAATACATTTAAGGCATCGATCTGCAGCTTTTCTCACTATTTGAGACATAATCCAAAAGAAAGTACGCACATCTCTAAAAAAACGTTCAGGTGCTGAACAAAAAGATACGTACAGGAAAAGGAGATGTACGTAAGTTCGCACACTGATTTGTAGCTCCCAAGGAAATTTGTATTCATGTAAAGGATGACAACGTTTCGACCCTAAATGGGTCTTCGTCAGATACAAATCAGTGTGCTCTTCTTACTAACCATTTGCTCACTTCAATTATATCCTGTAGTACTGTGATTAGTGTGATTGTGTGAGAGAAATGAGCAACCAGGTCTATGAAAACAAGCCCAAGATATACAAGGACAATAAGTAGGACAATAAGGAGCTGTCAACACAACACACCAGCAAGCTGGTGTCTATCTCTTAAAGATGCAATACGTGACTATTATGCATTACTCCTATGCTTTTTCAATCCTTTTCATGCCAAGGTCCAATATTTATTCTGCATTTAATGTACTTCAGAGAAAAGCTTTTGCACACCTACTGTAGACTAGCGGCTTAGTGGGATCTCTATAACTATGCGTATACACTATGGGGTGCTATGTCTAAATAAAAATGCAATTTAAATGACATAAGTTGAGTCTTTGCATACGCCTGTAAGGTCGTTGAGGCTATGGCGAGTGCCACAGCAAGTGCTACGGGCTATAAGATGGAGTCTGAACTTAGAGGTGGGTTTTCAGACTACGGCAGAAGATAATGATTGGGAGTGAGTCTGCAGTTTTGATTGCAATGGGAAGTGCATTCCATAGTTTTGGAGCCAGAAGGGAGAAGAGTTTGTGTACAAGAGAACAGGCAGCGTGTCGGTCACTAGATGCCTGAAGGAGGTCTTCAGTGACCGAAACATTTGTTCTCTTATACCGAGCAGATGGACAGTGTACGGGTGTATTTCATTCTATTTTATTATCAAAATGTACTTTCACAACAAATCTTTTGAAAATAAGCTCACAATGCGTTGTGATGCGACACATTGTGAACTTGTAGATCGGCTATTTTCAAATGGCCGAAATATATAGGGCTGAAGTGGTTAATGTATGTTTTTAAATAATAATCCCAATCTACAAAGTAACTAGTAACTAAAGTTTTTAAATAAATTTAGTGGAGTAAAAGTACAATATTTGGATCCAAAATGACAGTAAAGTAGGAGGTAAAAATATTGGAAGTTGTAAATACTCAAGTAAAGTACAAAATATCTCAAAAATGTACTCACGTTCAACCAAGCATCTCGTTTGGAATATTAACGTGTATAAGAGAGATCAGACTTATTAGCGCAAGATAGTAATGGGGGGGGGGGGGTAAATGGAAGGCGGGGCTTATCAGAGTAAAATCTGCTTGGCACTCTAGTGCCATTATTCGGAAAGTTAAGTTTTAACCTGCCACTCATGCCAAAATTCTGGGCCAACTTCAAACTGGTTAATTTTAATATTATTATTTCACTAGCTAGAAGTTAGACCAATGACACATGGGATGTTTAAGAATGACTATTCGGATTCCTAGAGGTTAGGTTTCACACTCTCCACGTACAGTTTAGACAGCTGCAGAATTCTGTTCAAAATCTAATCCAAAAACAAACATCTTCTCATATGGAGGTCCGTATCAATGGGGGGGTCCTTGACATGAACATGAGAACCACTGCGTGCTATCACTGTTGGTTTCCTACTCTAAAACAAAGACGAAAAATGTCCTACTTTTCACGGACGAAAACAAAATAAATACAAATTCAAAACAAAGCTATGATGACTAAACTACTAAATATATTGACACATTTTTCAACAAATGAAAACTAGACTAAAATGTTAGGGAGGGACTAGTGGAGAAGAGATCCAGTTTTATGCTAGGTTGCATTCTGAAAACTAAAACAGAACTAACACTGAAACATTTCTGATGACTAAAATATGACTAAATCTAAATTACATTTTACTCAAAAGACTATGACTTAACTAAATCAAAATTTGCTGTCAAAATCAACACTACCTGCTATGGAAACGTTGTTTCCAAAGTTATCAATTGACACTGTAAGGACATACCCAAACTAGGGTGACGGGTTGGAAGTATAGTCACGTTATTAAATTTGCTATACGTATGTTGTCACATTTGGGAGTACAAGTTAGGACCTTCAAACAGACATGGCCTCTGACGAGGCCTCCACGTCATCCGGCTGCCATGTTTAGTGGTCAGATGGGTGGGCCGGACGCGAGGCTCGTGCATGGAAATGGTGGCGGGTTTGCGTAAATGTTCATGCCCCCCTCTTCAGTGCCAATTAACACATTTTGGGCAGGCAAGATGTGTTAATTGTCGTCTCCCCGCGCACAATCGTAGCCCTAAAGGTTCCAATGGGTGATTCCAATGGGTGATTGAGGGTCGCGCTCTACCGCAACGGCCAATCAGCTGTCCACTAATAGTTCTCAGGTCTTGTTTTTGTCTCATTGTATGGATTTTGGCCAGGCCAGAAATGGCTTTGGACAGGCAGACGCCTGCCCTCGCCTTATTGTAGATAAGCCTCTGCCCCTCCTACTACGGGATAAAGTACAGTATTAGACCACGACGGAGGGGCGCCGTCTCAAGCGAACTTGAGCCAAGAGAGACACACACCACCGAGCAAAAAGTCTTATATTCAGGCCAATAGGGGCAACTAAAACATTTAAGAAAAATGTAATTTGTTTTGCTGATTTTGTATTATACAGTTTTGTAATTTGTATGATGTGTGTGCGTGCGCGTGTGCGACTGTGCGCATGCACATTCAAAGCAGCACACAGTGGTCACTTTTACACAATTTTGTTTTCCTCATACTCATTGGTCCTCCTGTTTTTGGGCAAGCCAACAACAGATGGCTAGCTGCCTCCCTGCATGCTGAAGACTGGCTGTTGCGTTTACGCTCCAGTTGTAACGTGTACAGAAAACCTCCTTTTGTCTCTGGAAAGCCCCGTTGTGACCCCCCACCTAGCTAAAGCCTTTCAAGACATGCCTCAAGACATGCCTCTGAGACATTTCTGTGTGTGTGTCTCTCTCTCCATCGTAGCTCTCCCCTGCTCTGCCTAAACTCTCTCTTCCTGCTTTTGTTTGCCAAGTAACCCTCTTGCTTTTTTGAGCGGTGCACACTGCTCTAATGACTGGCTTTGTGCGTCCCTATGTGTCTGTCTGTCTGTTTGGGGTATGAACAGCTGTAATACCACTGGGTGACCTAAAGTGGCACTGCTAAGCAGTCTACAGGCCAATTCACACTGAACAGTGAGCACTATAGAGCACCGAAGTCCTGACGTAACTCGCTCATCCCGACGATTCCCCTGGTTCGCGGAAGTAATTTATCTATGGAGAATAACATGGGGTGATCTTAATATCGTCTACTATAAGCGTTGTGGTCCAAAAGTAAACAAGCTGTCTCGGCGTTATTGTTAGGGAGGTGTCTCTATATCGTTTGCAACAGTCAGTCACTCATATATGATACAGTCTGCTTCTAGCGAAAATCTAACTAATTCAGCAGCAGTAACATTAGCGTTTTCTCTCAGTCAGTTGATTCTTCATATCCATATGAGTGAAGCGGCCGGGGTGACATGTTTATTTTTCAAACACAGTTGTTATATGAGGCGATCTAAAATCGCCTCAATGGGGATTTCAATGCAACTAAACAAATACATGAACCTGGGGACTGACGCCCTCTACTGAAAGTGACGTCAGACTTCGGTGCTCTATACTGTTAACTATAACAATAAAAGTATAATTAACAATAAAACTGTACAGAGTACAGTACAGTAACTACCACAATAAAAGAATAGTTGCACCGCTCAGTTCACACGGGTGTGATTTTGTTATACTCCACGCATTCTCAACCTTTTGCATTTCAAGGACACCCAGTTCGATGTGACACGGTTGGAATAAGCAGTCAATATGAACTCTAGTCAATGAACAATGTAAATAATCACAGTGACATACATGGAGCACAGAGAGAACAGTGTAGCCAAGCATCCAGTGTTGTTTTTGGCAGCAAATTCCTATTTTAGTTTTAGTCATAGTCTCTTGAATAGTTTTCACTTGCTTTTAGTCACATTTTAGTCACCTGGAATGTATTAGTGTTAGTCTAGTTTTAGTCGACTAAATGTCATACTTTGTTATTTTAGTTTAGTTATTAAAAAAAAAAAAAAGTGGCCGGTGGGGATATGTTTTATCCTCGTTTCTGGTCAGACTGAAGCGATCTAAACCTCCCTGGTTACGGCATGCTCATTCTGCTTGCTGCCACTCACTGCCATATAGACAGTTTGCGCATGCATAAAGTGAATGGCAAATCGAGTGGCAAATCGAGTGAGTGAGTGAGTTTAACATTGCTTAACGTTGTTTAATGCAATCATATTGGACTTACAAGCTTGTAGATCTGCTATTTTTGAAAAATCATGAAAATGTGTCGCAAATCTTTGAATATATATTCTTTCAGAGCGAACATTTTTAACTCAAATCTTTGCTTCTGGGGGAAGCAAAGCCGTTCCTGGGGGTCTGGATGTTCCGGGGACCCCCTCATGGCAACTCTGTCATTTCTCGACCGTTTAGGACATGGGTCCCACACGCTGGGCGCGTTCCTGGGGGTCTGGATGTTCCGGGGAACCCCCGCACAGTACACTACAGTACAGAACAGAGCACTGTAGAGTACAGTAACTATACAATAAATGTTCGCACAGGTGTGATTTTACCCTTTGAATACGTTTTTTAAGTTTCTTCGAAAACTTAGGTCAGGATTTAGAAGGCGTTTTATTTTTATCGGCCTCAGTCTTAAATGGGTTAATGAATAATATAATCCAAGTCCTTCCGACTGAAATGCATTTCCTTCTGGGAAATGTGGACCGAGTATGTTTCACATTATGTTCCTAATTTGGGCAAAATGTCCTCATGGTTTTAACCCTGCTGGCGGGTGCCAGGAATAGATGCATACTACAAGGGACCGGATGTTTGGCTGACATGGCGTAGAGTTTATTTCATCCTTCCATATAGTTATAGTTACAGTCTGGCTGGGTTCAGGGACAGGGGCTTCCATCTTTAAATAGCCTACAGAGAGGGTCAGCCTAGCTGCGCTCTCTCTCTTTGTATATCGCTGTCACTTTTATTTTCCCTTTGGGGCACACTCTCTTTCCTGTAGGCCTATATGTCTTTTTAGCAGCACTTCGGGTCATCTCAGCGTGATGTGCGATAACAGTGTTTTTTTTTTGTGATGATGGAAAAAGTGGTGGAAAAAGTATACCCACATGTTTTACTTATGTAACAGTATCAATACTGCAATGTAGAAATACTACAAGTATATTTATTTATTACAAGTAAATGTCCGGAATTCTAAATGTACTTTAGTAAAACCAAACAAAATAATTAGCATCAAAATCTACTTAAAGAGGTTATGCCGTGCCCCCCAAAACATGATCAGATCAGGTACTATGATTATACTAGGAGATAGATCTTTTTCAAAAAAGTGTACAGAAAGTGTTAAAATGTTTGTGTGGCCACACCCACCAGTTCATTAAAGATGGAGTGCCACCATTTCTTTCCACCCTAAAACATGATCACCAGGTATTATTACAATATAAGGGGGAAGAACCGTTTCCAAAAAGTGTACAGTATTTGTTAAAATCATGCTTTTATGTGGACACGCCCACCAGTTCATTAAGTATGCCTGTTTTGCCTGGTGGTTGGTGATGGGTGGTGATCCACCTGAACTGAAGCCGCACCCACAGCTGTAGTTGTATGATAAAGGGGGAGGGGTTAGGGGAGGGGCAGATAGTGTGGTGTCACTATATTACTGTTTACTTCATTGGCCCGTTTGACTGTCAAGGGTTCAGCCTCCAGGAAGAAACCCTAAATACAAAGTTAATACACCATTGCACATAAAAACGACTCCAGGGTGTCTAATGAAGTACTGTCACCGCATAGACACATGAAAAACTGGAAAAATCGTGGCATATCCTCCGGAATATCAGTCAGATGTATTTCCCCCGGATACGATATTTTCCCGACCAATCACAACACTTGTTTCATTCGCGGAGAATGTAAACTGATTTGTAAAGCATCAACGTCATTTTCTTCGGCGATACTTCCCCAAACCCCCCCCCCCCCCCCCCCCTCCTTCTGATAGTCTTTTCAGCGTAGGTCTTGCCCAGGGTGCTCGGTAGCAGGCCATTCATGGCCAACTTGTGTGCAAAGCTCAAGTTGGCAGCTCGACAGAGTGCATTTCTAGTTTAAAATGCATTCAAATGAATGTCATATGCCTACATTTGGCCTATTTAATACCCGTTTGTTGTTTGGTCCGGGGCCAAGCGTCCTTGAGGGTATACCGAGTGTCCCCAGTAGTGTCGAGTCATTTGCGAGGCGATTCGTTCTTAAAAGGAACTGGTTCTTTTTGGTGAACTGAACAAACTAGTTCACTTCCTCAAAAGTCCATTCATGGTGCGATAGCCTGGGACTGGTTAACCTGTTGTATACCCTTCTAGTCCGGAAGAGGCATCTAGAGAGAGACCAAGAGGGGGCGCGTGCAGGAGAGAGATGACGTGGAAGATACAGAGGAAGTGTATACTATACTATACTGCATGAAAACCACCCAGGATGGAGAGCCGTATACAAGGTGGAAGTGAATAAAACAGAAACTGACTTTTGAGATTGATACAGGCTGCAGAGTCAGTGCAAAGAATGAGAAATTGGGTGCTTGCACATATGCACACGTGTCATCAACGCATGGTGTTGTGTGCTGGCACACTACACACTCTGTATTTCTTTTATCTGTATTGTATTGTGCTTTCGTATGGACATAGTGTTGGGTGCTTGCACATAATGCACACATGGCATCAACGCATGGTGTTGTGTGCAGGCACAATACACTTTGTCTTCCTTTTATCATTCATTTTGTAAGAGCCTGCCCAGGGACTACAGATGAAATTTAGCTGTGGCTAACTCTGGCCCATTTGTCCCTGTCAAATAAATAAATAAATAAAAACTATTTGAGGAGCTGTGGGAGGAGAACAAACTTCCCCAAATGAAACCATTCACACTCAAGCTGAAGGGTTATAATGTAGAGCCCATCAAGGTCATTGTGGGAGGCAGAGGTTGACTGTCAATTATGCGGGGCAGGTGAAGACATTGTCACTGGTGGTGGTAAAAGGAGCAGGGCCCACTTTGCTGGAAAGAGGATGGCTGAACATCCTGAAGTTAAAGTGGGATGTAATTAAAAACTGACACTACAGGAAGTGCTCAGTGAACATGAAGATGTTTTCAAAAGCGAACTATAGGCCTGTTGAAAGGCATGGAAGCAACCAAACGGGATGTTGTCCCTCTAAGTAAAACAACTACAGTGACCTTGAAATACTGGACTGATTATTCTATACATCCACCGTTGAGAATGAGATATCACACATGGGACCATTTGTTCACTCTGTGTAAGAGCCATTTCTTTTCTATGCTTTTTATTTCTATAATTGACGTCACGGTCAAGGCCAAGGCCCTGTCTATATGAGGAAGTGGGCAACAAGGCACAGGTGCTACTGAAGTGAAAGAGGCAACAGTTTGTTGACTGTATCTGTAACATGAGAACAAAGGCTGTTGAATTTGTCGTTGTTTAAACCTGCTGAGTGACGGTAAATAAATACCAGTTAATTCAAAACGAAGTCAACGTTTGGACATCAGTTCTTTGTTTTTATTACACGTCTAAACTAGATCTCGCTTTCAGTAACCATCCAGTGGTGTCAGTTCAGGACTGACGTTACACTCTGTCTGGGAGTTGCAGGGGTCCGCGTTCCTATAGTGCATAGTAAATTGTAAATAGATCGAGTACCAAACAAGCTTTTACTGACTTCCTCCGCCATTGTTTTCGTATTTCCCAACACACCCGTATATTGTTCTGTTGAGTCACGGTGTTGTCATTCTTGTCTGTCTCCTTTAGCTACGTACTCCCTGGGTCTGGAGCCCAGTGGTGAGCCGGGGGTCCCCAGTAGCCCACCGGGGGTCCGGCCAGGGGTCCCCAGAACGGCGCTCAAGTGCAACGAGTCTCAGCTGCTGTGGGAGATGGAGGTCTGTGGGGAAGGCTTCAAGAAGAACATGGCTCACATAGACTCACGGCACTGGTGCAACCTCACATATTTCATTAGGTAAGGAAGTCTGCGCGCGTGCGTGTGTGTGTGTGTGCATGTGTGTGTGTGCTGTGTGTGCATGCCTGTGTTTCTACTATACTATATGTATGGCTTCAGTATAGTGGAATTTCAGAAATATACCGTTTTCGTGGTCTTCACAAGATAAATGGTTTTGTTTAGTGCTCAGGTTTAGGGGTTAGGTTTAGACATTTAGAGGTTAGGTTTAGGTGTCAGGGTTAGACTTTTCCCTATGAAATATTTTGTTGATGACGAGTCGACACACATTCAATAGCCGATCTACAAGCTCATAACGTGTTGCAGTGCGACAATGCGTCGCAGCACTAGAACTCTAGATCTGAAAATTTCCCGGCCATTGTTTGGCTGTTTTCTACCATTTCCAATTTTTAATGTGCTCACAAGTATAGATACATAACAGTGAGTGTGTGTGTGTGTGTGTGCACGTGCGTGCATGCGTGTCTCTTCTCCAGAGAGAATGTTGGCACAGTATCTCTCTGCAAAATCACAGTTGAGATTCAGACCACATTGTCTCCATCCTACAGTCTCTGCCAGCCATCTATGCGATAGCCATCTAATCGTGCAAACATTACAGGCACACTGCCCCCCCCCCCTTTTCCCCTCACTGTATAAGTTTATTTTCCCTTTTTACCTCCTTTATGATGTAATCCTGTTCTGTTCTTTGGCTATATAGAAATGTCTATTTGTACGTCTCTAAATGTTTTGATGAATTGAACATGGTGGACCCTCTTGTAAACAAGTGTAATGCTTAATTGGGTCGTCCACTCACAGTTAACAGTCTTTGTATTGAGTTTGTGCTTGAAATGTACTGTAATTCTGCAAACTGTTAATAAATATGTCAATCAATCAATCAATCAAAAAGTCGAGGTCACGGCATGCTCTTATTCAATGTAAATTACTACACTGTGTCTACTACACCAAGGCCAGGTTGTCTAGAATATATAATGATGTGTCTCCTGAGTGTGATAGATGTCGGTAGGCTCCCGCAGACCTCATCCATACATTCTGGCTCTGCCCTTCTCTACACAAATATTGGACCGATATCTTTAATTCCTTATCAAAGATAGTCAGGCAAAGAGTGGAGCCCACACCTTTGGGGGCCCTGTTTGGTGTTTTTCCCTCAGTACCGTCGCTCTCTAAAACAGAGAGGGATGTTTTGGCCTTTGTCACTCTGTTAGCTAGGAGACTTATTCTGACCAACTGGAAATCGCCCACTTCCCCTTCTCACACTCATTGGGTTAGGGATCATGTACCTATGATTGTTTATAGGATGTTGTGTACTGTTGTTTTGTCTGTTTTTGTCTGCCTTTTATTTTTCAACTTTTACTGATCTTGTATTTAAGGTTTGTTTGTCTTGTTTTCTGTTGTCCTTTTTCTTTGGGGTGAGAATTCAATGTGTTTACTCTTTTATGTCATACTTGTGGGGTTTATTTAAGAGAAGCTGTTAATGCCACCATTTATTATTTTTCAAACTCAGTATTTAAATAATGCTTCTGTGAAAAAAACCAATAAAAAAAAGAAAGGTCGAGGTCACAAAAGTATAGTATAAAAACAGAGTTACAATCAGTGGTAGAAGGTAACTAATACATTTACTTCCACTTCACCACTCTTCAACATCTCTTCATATAATTGATCCTCATGTTCATGATGAACTCTCATAGGAGGGCTGTGGGCCGTCCACCAGTGATGTCATCGTCAGGCAGATTTCTTTGTAAAGATATTTCTGCATAGCCTTTATATTATGTCTCTGGTTAAAACGAACAGGATTACTTACTTACTTAGGCCCGTCGCTCCCAGTGGAGCATAGGCCATCAACGACTCTTCTCCATCCAACACGGTTTTGGGCTTTCCTTTCCGCCTCTCCCCAGCTGATTCCCTGTCTCTTCAGCTCCGCCTCAGTGTCCCACCTCCAGGTGTTCTTAGGCCGCCCTCTCCTCTCTTCCGCTTCCCCTGGGGGTTCCAAGTCAGTGCCTGGCGTGTTTCCTCAGGGTGTGGCCAATCCATCCCCACTTTCTCCTTAGGATCTGTTTCTCCACTGGTTCCTGACTCCCTTTCCTCCAGAGTTCTTCACTTCTGATTTTGTTTGGCCACCAGATCTTGAAAATGCGCTTCAGACAGCTGTTAATAAATGTCTGGATCCTTTGCAAGGTCCTCTTGGTCGTCCTCCACGTCTCTGAACCGTAGAGCAGTATGGATTTGACGTTGGAATTGAAGATCCGCACTTTGGTTGCCAAGGCTATCTGTTTATGCACCACCCAGCACACTAGAAAAACTGAGCACATTCACGGTGCGCATATCCGAACGCACGCTTAACTCATTCGGCGTTGCAGCGCCATCTGGTGGTTGGCTCAGAGCGCCACACATAACTCTATGGACAAGACTCTTAAATTGAAAGCCGATTTGGCCGGAAACTGAGAGTAAGGAAGTAAAAATATGCTATGTAACATGTCATTTAATCCACCCAAAACATCGTTTTTGTAAGCTAGTACAGTATGTAATACTAATACAGTATGTAACCAGATTTGACTGATTTGATTAGATTTTTAATAGCACAGGCTGACTCTTCATATACTAGAGCATGTTTGAAATAATTGTCAGAGCTGAAATCGACATGTAAATATGAAATAAATGCTTAAACATGTAGCTAGGTGTAATGTTAGAGACCACAGAGGTGAACCTTTCAAGCCTGTTTTCTCAACTCGCTGTTTTCTGCAAGACATTACTCTACAAGCCATATCTCCAAAACTGGTGGGCAGGGCCATATTAACCCCCATGAGTGCCCCTGTGCAGATCATTTTTAATGCCCCCCCCCCCCCCCCCCCCATAGCGTGGACACGACCAACCCCGAACACATGGAACACAATAAGGTATAGGCAAATAGTACAACTTCACTGGAATACAACTGGCAAACATTGCAATAAATTACATTGGTTTTCTTTTTTTGACCAGTAAAATGCATTTCAGAAATGCGACTCTCGCGCCCGAGCGAAGCTCGCCTGCATGCCCGCCCACACACACACTGACTGACCTTTGAGCTTTGACCCGTGGAAGCTCTTGCTCTTCTTGGCGTCGGAGAGGGCAGAGGTCAGCGAGCTGTTGGGCAGCGTGGGCAGCTTGAGGTGCTGACCGAACAGAGAGGTGGTGGAGCCCTCCTGCATTACCATCACCTGGACACACACACACACACACACACAGGCGCACACACAGTTAACGCAACTCATACCCTCTGGTCTTTCTCAGGAGCCATCGCCATGTGGTGGACATTTTTGTAAAAAAAAAAAGTCTACTTTTGCCACGGACATAGAAAATTTGTATTTAAACAAACGCAAAGAGCTATAGACCTAAATGGTCATTGCAGGTATGTAACTCTGAGAGTGTATACGGCTACATTTGGTTCCATGCACTCTCAGAGTTAAGGAGGGTCCTTGAAAATGAAATGTTTCATCATCATCATCATCATCATCATCATCATCAGTACAGTTATGTAGCCCATATAGGAACAACTGTCCTAGTGGACTCCTAATGTGCCATGCATAGTGCCATAGTTCAGTGGTTCTCAACCAGTGGTCCGGGGACCACCAGTGGTCCTTGAAGAGGTTCCAGGTGCATCCATCCATCCATCCATTTTTTCAATATGCCCCCCCCTTGCCACATGCCCCTGTGCAGCTGCACATAGCGGTGGATGGTAAATCCGGCCCTGCTGGTGGGTCAAACTGAACAACCAATATGTCATATTGAAACTATGATTACCTGCTTTCATACGACATGAAAAAACGAAAGTTCCAAAAGATCCAATGGCAGTCCCTCAGTCAAATTTAGTCACATATCGTTTAGAGAAATGAGCCGCAAATCAAGCTTGTTTTTGGTCTAAATAGAAGAATCAGAGATATTGGCGTTCTAAAAACCCCATAGACAGCATAAGTCAGCGGGAATTTGCATTTCCATTTTTGAGTGGTGCAACCACTCCTACAACCAGCAATGTCTGTGTACACCTATGTTGTGGGAATTGTTGCATTATATGTTGCATTATATTTTATACGTGCATGTATGTGTGGTCAGTGCCATCTGGTGGACATTTGAGTCAGGGCATGATGTGACGCACTTTCACTTTCAACAACTTATGTGTATGTTTTTACTTTAGAGATTCCAGTAAGGTGGGGTTTATTTTACATATGGTGGGGTGTCTTTAAAGTAGTTGGGGGGTTTCTGTATTTTTCTGTGTGTGTTTAGGGGGACGTTTGAGGTTATATAATAGTATTGTTTACCATCAGATAGTCCACTGCGCATGCGCGACCCGTTGGATAGTCTACTGCACATGTGCGACAGGAGATGTGTGTCCGGTGTGTGTGTGTTTGTTAGCATTCTATCTTTGAGCATCGCGTGTGACAGCCGGTAAGAATTCATGAACGTACTTTGTGCGACAAACATACCATATTCATTCAATGTACAGTTATTATTAGAGATATTGCATGGTAGTAATTGTTGTTCCATTTGTTTGTGTTTCTTTCTGTAGGTTTATAACCTGATTTTGACTGATTTTGTGCAGTGTTTAGTTGGTGAGTGTGTTGGTGTGAATGGCAGCACAATAATAAACCATATAAAAGACACTGTTATGTCGAGTTGTATCCTACGGTCCGATGCCAAAGTATATCCAGTGCAAGGAAGACTATTTTGTTACATAGAGTGTGTGACTGGGTAGTAAAACGTACATATGTGTTCACCTATGTACAGTATGTGTTCACCTATGTATGAGCACCAGTATGAGTACCAGTAGGGGCGCTGTTGTGCCATGCAGAAACAGAGAGAGAGAGAGAGAGAGAGAGGATGGGGGGGGGGGGGGGAGGGGAGTTGCACCACTCGGTTCACACGGGTGTGATTTTTTTCTTCCAACAGAACGCTACCAGAGTGTTATGAGTGCATACAGGACACAGTTGATCACCGGAATCAATTGATATTAAAATAGGCGTCCAAAGACGATCTCTGCGCCTGGGGCCTTTGGAAAACAGGTCGTCAAAAGGCGGTTTCTGCGCAGAATGAGTTAAAGGGGAATTTCTTCCTAACCGTTTTTTTACAAAATCATGTTGATAATATGTATATTGATAAAAAAAATATATATAAAAAAAAATAAACATATAGGGTGCTGGTCCTTTAAAAAAAGCGTAGGAGGTCATATAATCTAGGACAGATGTAAACAAAAACTAAAACAAATCGTGCGCTTGAATAAGAGTTATTTTTCTTTTTTTCAATGACGAATGGATACGTGTCTGCATATACGGTAAAACAGCTTGTGCGAAACTATCCTTTAAGTAAAACATTTGAGTGCTGAATCTCTGTCTCTCTTTCTCCATTACTCTCCAGTGAATACCACCTGTTCACCAAGTGCACGGAGGACAAGTCCAGGGACATCAACTGCTACTGGCCCAACCCGCTGGTGGAGAGCAACATCATCCTCGTCCACAAGCACTTCTTCGCCAACTGCACGGTGGAGCGTGCCGTGTGGGTGGACCCGCCCGACGACATGCTCGCCACGCTCATCCTCGTCCCAGTCTTCCTCACGCTGGCCATGATCGCCCTGGTGGTCTGGTGCAGCAAGAGGGGCGACGTCATGGGCTGAAGAGATGAGAGGGGCTCGTCCTGTCCTGTCCTGTCCTGTCCGTCGATCTTCAACCCCCAACCCTCCCTCCCCCCGCTACATCCGTTTGCGAACTTCACATGTGCTGCCTTTGGCAATTCAGTAGATTGTCAGGACATATGTCAATTCACCCTTTGTCGGCCTTCTGATTGGTCCCTAACCAGCAGGCTCTTTCTGCCTTGTTCCGCCCTGGTTGAATTTGCTAAGATTTTTGGAAAAAACAAAAAACAAACATGATATGCCCAGTCACCATGCTGCACCTGTGATGTTCCTTTTTACTGACGCCAAGAAGAGATGTCAAGATATCAATATGAAGCAACTGAAAAACATGTTATTTCAATGGTAGTGGATGGAGAGAGAGGATTTTTGTCCCAACCACGAAACAGGAACCAATGGGTGCAAAGAGGGGCACAACCACGGGCGAGACTTGACAAAGGGGACTTGTCAAGTGGGACTTGACGGGCGACTGTGGCTCAGGAGGTAGAGCAGGTCATGCAATGATCCATGGTTTTCAGTAGAAAAGCAGGAGAATTAGCAAAGGCTAATCAGCGAATAAAACCTTCAGGAAAAAGATCAGGAAAGCTTGAGGAGCTGGAGTTCATGGGCACATCTGTACTAAAACAATTACACTGCTTCTAATGGAACCGCGGAGCCTTTCGTTTGTTTTTTCCTGACATGGGGGAGGGGAGACTGTGATGGACAACAACATTACAGGCTGCGTTAGATCCCCTGATGAGGCTGTGAATCACGTACGGAGCAGACATGGAGGGCTTTTAACTGCATTATGCCTCAACAGCTGACAAGCGTCTTGGAGCCGGGCCATACACGTTGGGATCCTAACAACCTTGGTGATAGATTTGATGGGCGTACGTATCACATGCAGGGCCAAAGGACCCTCCTCCCAAGTGTCACGAAAAGTGGAAGGATTCTTGATTTGTGGAGAAACACGACCCATTTGTTTCTTGAATGTGGCGTTTAGCACTTCTTATCGCACTCGAACATGTTTGTAGAAGAAGAAAACGTGCATTGTAGAAGTGAATTGTGTAATTTCACTGGACAGGATGTATATTTAACTAAAACAAAGATCTACACTGAGGCATCCGGGACTGAAGTCAAGATATTCTGAGAGTTTAGTTTCCTCAACAAGCTGAAGTCGAGGAGCTCCTTTAGCACAACTTGTAAGACACTTAAGCAAAGCAAACGGTATTTACTGAGGATTCTCAGTAGAATTTCCGTACTATGAATCTTGGGCCAAATTGAGTCTTGACTGTGTGATCTTCTTGTCCAGTGCCATCTACTGTGTTCGTAGTTCAATCAAACTATTGCAGAATATACTGTAATGACGCTAAATGGATCGTGGCAGTTTGGACGTGTTTACTATTTAAATTGTGTTATAATTTATATGGTCACACCTTGTGAATAAAAATAAGTCCAGCACATTTTTCCTCCCATAACAAATGTATTTCCTTTGTTTGATTACTAACAAAGGACAGCTTTTTTTCACTGAATTGATATATTTAGATTTCTAACTGTCTTCCTTGGAATTGTTCATTCTTAAAAGATTTGATAACCACAGGAGGGTATAGAGCCACCGAATCACCTTGAGTTAGCAGTATAGTTATTAGTTATTATACTTACGTATGTTCAAGACTGTGTGTGCCTCTTTGAAATAAATGTTGAATGTAAATAAATGATTAAGTGTAAGATAAATGTTTCACCTCATTGTGCATGCCAGTAAACAACATCCCTATACATGTCATCATAAGCATCCTGCCAAAATAGGGGAACCTTTGGCGAAAAAAATACATTTTGATGCCACTTTTTCTTTTTTACTTTTACTTTAGTAAGTTTTACTTGTAACAGTATTTCAGAAGTGCATTATTGATCCTTTTACCTAAGTACAAATGTGAGTACTTTTTCCACTTTTTAGACATCAGAATCTGTATGCACTTACTATTGAACATGTCTCCATGTTTCTCTTCCACAAACAAACAAACAAGCAAACGGGGTGGGCCATTATTCATGTCATAAGAAACGGCCCATGAAGTGGTTGAGATGGTTTTGAAGACAACAGGTTTTTTTTTGGGGGGGGGAACACAAACAAGAGAGGACAATGGCTAACGCAGTATCATAGCATTCGACGTCTCTCCGCCACAGCAAGGCAGGAAGGATATCGTAGCTTTTCCCAGAGTTTATAGAAGAATTCAGGGAAATGCGTACACACACACTTTTCTTTTTTCAGGTTTTCATATATATATATATATATATATATATATATATACACACACATTTAGACCTGAGGCTGATTCTAAAAGTTTTCTGTGTCTTTCAGTTTCTATTTCAGTGGTACTCAACGTCAAGGCCCCCCAGAATTATCTGTATTCGGCTGCGGACCGCCGGACCCCCATCTGAAAATGTATAGTTCCAGTGCCCCCCCCCCCCAGAAGCAAAGATTTGAGCTAAAAACGTATTTCCCAATAGCTAAATGCTAAAAACACCAAGGAGGGGGGCGGGGTTCCAGTGGCTTCAAATGGAAGCTACCGTTTTCCTGCATGGCTCAAAATAGCATTTCCCAGTGAGTCACACAAGCCTGACTGAACTAAGCCAAAGTAGTGTCTGGGGACCACCGGGGTTCCCCGAGGGGGTTCCAGGGGGTCCCCAGCAAAATGAGGAACAGTCAGTGTTGGAAAAAAGTATGCACAATATGTATTTAAGTAAAAGTATCAATACCGCAATGTAGAAAACCTAGAAATAGTCAATAGTTTAAAGTTACATGTGAAAGTTCGGGATTCAAAATGTATTCGAAAGTATTGGTATCAAAATGTAGGCCTACTTAAAGTACCAAAAGTAAAAGTACTCAATAGGCAGAATTTCAAGTGTTCAAATGTACACAAATATTTTCTGCTATTTTCAAATGGCGGAAATGTATATGGGGCCTGAAGTGGTTACTGTACGTTTTGTAATAATCAAAATTTAGAATGTGACTAGTAACTAAAGCTGTCAAATACATGTGTGTAGTAATTGGAACTACTCAAGCAAAGTACAAAATGCCTCAGAATTGTACTTAAATACAGTACTTAAGTAAATGCACTTTCCACCAGTGGGAACACTTTCCACCAGTGGGAACAATTTAATTTAATCATTTTACCAGATGGAATTGATTTGAAACGCTTTAATATTGAAAATGATTTAAAAATGATAAAGGCACAAAAAAGCCCAAAGGCATGTTTCCATCATGGTCCTTGGGGAAGGAATGCAGGGAGGAATACAAAACACAAACAATAAAAACAAAACACGTTAACAAAATAAAACATCTCATAGGACATTATCCCAATGAGAGAATGCATAACAATGACCAGTGGTGGAAAGTACATTTACTTAAGTATTGTCCTTAATTGCAATTGTGAGTCATTTGTACTTTACTTGAGCATTTCCAATTTCCAATATTTTTACTCATTTCAGAGGCAAATATGTAGTTTTACTCCACTACATTTATTTGAAAACTTTAGTCACTAGCTACTTTGTCGATTTTGATTATTATTACAAAACATACATAATCCAGTTCCACCTCATACATTTTAGACATTTGAAAATAGCCGATCAAAAACTCACAATGCTCACACGACGCATTGTCGCATCCTTGACGAAGGATGAAGCAGGAACCCTAACTACACATTAGAAATGTGTGTTGCGGCCCGCGGGCTGTTAGCTCAACCGTCTGGGCATCTAAGCTGCTGAGCCAGCCTGACGGCGTGCCGCGGGTTCGACTCCCGATCCCGGTGGTCTTTGCTGCGTGTCTCCCCATCCCCCCATCTCTCTCCCCATTTCCTGTAAGTCTACTTTCAACCTGTCAATAAAGGCAGAAAAAGCCAAAACAATATCTTTAAAAAAAGAAATTTGTGTTGCAGAAAAAACATAATTATTTTCTTTGTTAATTTCTTAGCACTATCGTCGTGTCATGTAATTTAATGTTATTGTTTGTTTACACGTTATCTTTTATATTGCGTGCAATGTGTTGATTTTGACAGTCTTTTGACTAAAATGTAATTTAGTTTTAGTCATAATTTTAGTCATCTGAAAAAGAATAGTCTTAGTTTTAGTCAACAAAAACGACAGTTGGTTTTGACGACCAAAATGTACTTTGGCGAGTCTTGATGGTTTCGTAATGGCTGATTTTACATTAGGTTGCTTGAGGAAAACAGCCGGTGTACAAAAGCAGACGACGTGTTGTTTGTGGGCTTGTAGATCTGGAACTGTAGATCATCTGGAAGGGCAGTGGGAGGAGTGGGGGGGGGGGGGGGGGGACTGACTGAGTGTGCAGTCCTGGGAGGATGTCCTGTTTGGGTCATGTGCCTTCACTGTGGGAAAAGGGGACACTGCGCGCGCGTGTGTGCGAGTGTGCGTGTGGGTGTCGAGTTCACTGAGCCTCTTATTGCCATAAATCAACAGAAAGATAACACAAAACAAACAAAACCTAAATTAACTTTGCAGCAACTGCTACAGTACGTCGAGAACGCCATCAGGCAGAGACCACGCATCTCAGTAAAGGACATTCACTTGAGTACAGTACTCGAGTACAATTGTGAGGTATTTCCTACTTTACTTGAGTATTTTCAATTTCCAATAGGCCGTATACTTTTACCTACTTTGACACTTACATCTTGCTCACATCTAGCATGCATCAATGTTGTATGCTAGATCGAAAGGTGTGTAGGCCCGACTCACACCTTTCGATCTAGCATACAACATTGATGCATGCTAGATGTATACAAAGGGTTTGATACATCTTGCCCCAATGCATTTCCAATGGAACACACTGAATGCCACAGCTGAACCTCTGCCCCAAGGTTGTCACATTGGCCTCTTATAGCGCCACCAGGAGGCCGCTTTGTGGAAAACATTTTTTTGGACAGCACACCTACAGATTTTGTCCAAACATTTCGCAAATTGGTACACATAGTCTCTCTAGAGCCATTCAACGAAACGGGTCTTTCAGATTTTTCATGCCTCAAATCATGAACACTGTGTGATTTCCGTGAAATTGTGCAGGCACATTCCCACTAGGCCGAGGAATAAATGCCACTTGAACATTTTCAACTCAGCCTCATGGTGGCGCTATAACTGGCCGATTAGTGATTTCACCTCTAACTGCACGGATCTGTGTAAAACTTTGTATGCACACTCCCTAGAGGCCAAGGGAAAATCTTTGCTCTTTAGCGCCACCAGGACGTCAGCATATGTAAAACATTTTCTAATATTACTCCTTCAGATTTTATCCAAATTTCATGCAAATCGGTACACTCATAGTCATGCGATCAAGACGGGTTTGTTTGATTTATCATAATCCATCCTGATTGGCTACGATTGGCTTCTAAAGTTTTCAGGAGTAGCCCGCTTTGTACAAATCGCCACAATCTCCTCAACGCAGCGTACGATTGCGGTGAATCTGTGCATGCATATTCCCACTAGGCTGACACACACACACACACACACACACACACACACCAGGATGAGCACAGCTGAGCTCACTTCAATCATACATAACCACCCACCTGCCCCTCGACCTTCCATGTCTCTTTTCCCCTCAACTCCTTACTCACTCCCTCTCTACCGTCTTCGTCTTCACTCACTGTCTGTGCCAAACAGAGCAAGAGCAGCGCATGATGAAAGAAGGCCAGAGCCAGAGAGGGAGAGAGAGACAGACAGTGAGAGAGAGACGAGATAAGCGGGTGGTGTGACATTTCCATATGCTTTGTCACGGGTCCTGCGGTTCTGCCAGGCCGCCTTTCTCACAGGACGACCCTTCATGTGTTGAGAATTGTAATGCCACAAACGCGCACACACACACACACACACACACACACACACACACACACACACACACACACACACACACACACACACACACACACACACACACACACACACAAGGGCACTTTTTCTAGTTATTTCTCTTATCTGCTACACCAGTGGGTCTCAAAGCGTCCTTAAGTGGGTTCCAAATGGCCCCATACGGGTGTGTAACTCTGAGAGTGTACAAATGGAACCAAATTGACCCGTAAGGGTCCATTTGGTTCCATTTGTATTTTGTACACTCATTTAAATGGCCGGAAATGTAGTGCTAAACTTGTTAATGTGTGATTGGTAATACCGGCAATAATAGAAATCTAACTAGTAACTAGTAACCAAAGTTTTCTAATTAATGTATAGTGGAGTAAAAGTACAACAGTTGGATCTGAGATGTAGTGGACTGGAAGTAAAAGTATTGTAAATTGGAATTACTCAAATAAAGTACAAATTACAAAAAAAAGTACAAACAAAACTCAATTGTACTTAAGTGCAGTACTTGGGTATACTAAGTTACTTTACACCACTGCTAGTAGCCTACATATAGCAATTAAAAAACATTCAGAAGAAACCTGACGGGAAAGAAATACAAAATAATACGTTTGAGAACTATACCGCCTTCCACTCCTCCTGCCAACTGTGTGAAACGTCCCACAATGCACTGCTAGTCCAGCTGAATTGTGTCTAAACAGGATAACGTGTGACATCACCAGCTGTGTGTGTGGACGGTACTTCCCTTTGTGCAAAGCTTTATTTATGGCCAAAGACACACTCCCACGTAACATCAGATAACAGATCCATGTAGGCTATGCGTGCACACAGCGCTTATACCCACGCCACTTGTAATCCGCAATCCCTAAACTTTATTTTAATGAATGAGCTTACAACTTTATTCTAACCAATACGTAATTAACAAAATGTACAGTCTGCTGATCGACAGTATATAGGCCTATATAAAACTAGAAAAAGTGCCCTTCTGGGCACAGGTCTCCACGAGTAGGATAGGAGTGTGAGGGGCACGGTGGCACAGTTGGTAGTGCTGTCGCCTCGCAGCTAGAAGGTCCTGGGTTCGATTCCCGCTCGGGGCGCTGTGGGTGCTGGCGGCGTGTTTCCTCCTCCGCGTCATCAGTGCCCATACCCGAAGGCGGGGTTGGCGAAAGGGCCTTTCTGTGTGGAGTTTGCATGTTCTCCCCGTGTCCCCTAGGGTAGGTACCCTCACAAAAACATGGAGTAATCCTGGTCTCTAAACTGCCTCCCCCTGGCCAGCCGGGGCGCCTGATGGAGGGGAAAGGAACTGGTTGGAATAACGTGTTCCTTCCATGCGCTACGTCCAACCAGGGAAACTCCCCCCTGTCAGGTGTAAAGGAGCAACTTGGACACTCAAGCATGAAGGAAGCATGAGTTAAGTCTCCAGGTTGGCGGAGGGTGTGTAGAGCCCAGGATCACATTAGATGATTGACACAGGGGTGAAAAATGGGTTACAAAATTGTGGGATAAAAAATATATAAAAAAAAAAAAGGATAGGAGTGTGTGTGATGTTTGGCAAAATGTTTAGGAGTAATATAATCATGTTGTGTGTGTGTGTGTGTGTGTGTGTGTGTGTGAGGGGGGGGCTTGGCCTGTTGTAGCGCCATCATGAGGTCGATTTGAAAACTGTCAAGTGCCATTTCTTCCTCAGCCTAGTAGGAATATGCATGCACAGTTTCACCGCAATCGGACGCTGCGTTGAGTAGTTGTGGCGATTTGTACAAAACGGGTACAAAGCGGGCTACTAAGTTTAGAAGCCAATCGTAGGCAATGAAGGTGGACTATGAGAAATCAAACAAACCCCTCCAGCAAGGGCAGAATCCATTTGTTCCGGCCCACGGGCCGGCCGGTAAACACCGTCGGCCGGTCGTTTTAAGGGTCGGCCGGCCCCAGGGACCCCCAAATGGTAACTCTGTCATTTCTCTACCGTTTTGGACGGGGGTGGGAATCGTGTCGCCCCCCCCTGGGGGTGTCTTTGGGGGTCTCAAGGTTCGGGGACGCCCAGGAACCCCCAAATGGTAACTCTGTCATTCCTCTACCGTTTTGGAGGACACCATGTAGAGGACACCATGTAGAGGACACCATGTAGAGGACACCATGGAGGACACCATGGAGGACACCATGCAGAGGACACCATGCAGAGGACACCATGTAGAGGACACCATGGACCTCTACATGTTGTCCTCTACATGGTGTCCTCTACATGGTGTCCTCCAAAAAAAAAAAAAAAAAAAAACCACCGGCCGGCCGACCTATCCACGGACCGGCCGACATATCAAACGACCGGCCGACCTACCCACCGACCGGCCGACCTATCGCGCCGACCCTTAAAACGACCGGCCGACAGTGTTTACCGGCCGGCACGTCGGCAAGAACAAATGGATTCTGCCCTCCCTCCAAACCCGTCTTGATCACATGACTGTGGAGAGCATGTGTACCGATGTGCGTGAAATTTGGATAACATCTGAAGGAGTAATATTAGAAAATGTGTTTTACATTATGTCAGCCTCCTGGTGGCGCTATAAAGAGCAGATGTGAAAAATTCCAGGCAAAGGTTTTTCCTTGGCCTCTAGGGAGTTGGGATACTGTACAAAGTTATCCACAAATCAGTGCAGTTGGAGGTAAAAACACTTTTGGGCCAGTTATAGCGCCACCATGAGGCTGAGTTGAAAATGTTCATGTGGCATTTCTTCCTCGGCCTAGTGGGAATGTGCGTGCACAATTTCACGGAAATCACACGATGTGTTCATGATTTGCAGCATTTTGTTTGAAACTGAGCACTCCTGCGAACTTTGGAAGCCAATCTTAGCCAATCAGGATGGAGTCTGAGAAATCTGAAAGACCTGTTTTGTTGAATGGCTCTAGAGAGACTGTGTACCAATTTGCGTGCTGTTTGGACAAAATCTGTAGGTGTACTGTCCAAAAACTTGTTTTGCACAAAGCGGCCTCCTGGTGGGGCTATATTTTTTGGGGCAGAGGTTCATCGTTGGCATCCAGGGAGTGTGTGTGCAAAATTTGGCCTCGACCGGGTTAACGGTGCCGGAGATTAGCTGTTCAGACGTACGGACGGACGGACGGACGGACTGCAAAACATGAAAACATACTCTCTCCCCATGCCTTCGGCCTGGTGGTTAATCAGACAATTAAATATCAAGCATCACTTCCTGGACTTTGTTTTATTTAGCTAAAATATTTCAGACTCCGGGACATTGACAAAGTTGTAATAAAAAGAGGACCTCCCGCTCACACCCCATAGCGTTTCACTTTTAACCCCTGTGGAATGTGGACCCCATCTCAATAATGAGAACAGGAAATAAGAGTGGAAACATGTATAAACATGCAGTAGAATAAACAAAGTAGCGTCCATCCTCATAGGCCAACCGTTTCCAGGGCAGGATTAATTTCTCATCGCGCCCTTATCCCATCACCCACTGACATGTGAACAATTACAGTTTGCAGCATGAATCAAGGAAATGGTACACTTGTGTAAAGACCCGCCCCCGCCTGCCTTTGATTGCCCCCCCCTCCTACTAGCAAGGACTATCCAAAGAGGACAAGAAGCGAAGACCGTACGTACGGTGGACACCATGTTGCTCCCTGGAAGGAAAGAAACATGCGCAGTTGAGACCAGGAAGTTGTACATGCCCAAATTTGTGCATGTACAACTTCCTGGTCTCAACTGCGCATGTTTCTTTCCTTCCATGGAGCAACATGGAGTCCACCGTACGGTCTTCGCTTCTTGTCCTCTTTAGACAGTCCTTGCCTACTAGGAGGAAGTATTACGGCACCCGCGGGGCGGGGCATTCGGCCATTCTCACATTCTAATACAGCCAGAAAACGCCATTTCAGCAGCCAGCTTGGTGGCGTGCCTCGCTAGTCATTAAGACTCTTTCACCCACACCTCCTGGGATCGAATCCCGCTGCCATCACTATTTTTTGAGTGGTGCAACCACTCCCTTACGAACCGATAGGCATATACCAGTAAGACGCCTGAGGGCGAGAAGTAAAGGGGCGAGGTCTCTTGCACTGGCCATATATGGAGCGTATCTTTAGTGTACAGGGTGTGAGGAGGTCCGATCAAGATATGGAATGTCAGGTCAGCTCCATATACGGAGATCTAAGGGTGGCAGCGTGGGCAGTGTATTGAATGTACAGGGTTTGATGAGGGCCCAGGTAGGGCCGGGCCGTAATTTTCGAGCCCGTTGAGAACTCTAGTTGTCTCCACCAGGCCGAAGGCATGGGGGGAGAGTATGTTTTGCACTCCGTCCGTCCGTCCGTCCGTGTGTGTGTCCGTCCGTGTGTCCGTCCGTGTGTCCGTCCGTGTGTCCGTGAGCAGCTAATCTCGGCCACCGTTAACCCGGTCGATGCCAAATTTTGCACACACACTCCCTGGATGCCAACGATGAACCTCTGCCCCAAACTTTCCAGAACGGCCTGTTATAGCGCCACCAGGAGGCCGCTTTGTGAAAAACAAGTTTTTGCACAGTACACCTACAGATTTTGTCCAAACATCACGCAAATTGGTACACAGTCTCTCTAGAGCCATTCAACGAAACCGGTCTTTCAGATTTCTCACACTCTATCCTGATTGGTTAAGATTGGCTTCCAAAGTGCTCAGTTTCAAACAAAATGCTGCAAATCATGAACACATTGCGTGATTTCCGTGAAATTGTGCACCCACATTCCCACTAGACCGAGGACGAAATGCCACATGAACAATTTCAACTCAGCCTCAAGGTGGCGCTATAACTGGCCGAAAAGTGTTTTTACCTCTAACTGCACGGTTCTGTGGATAACTTTGTATGCCAACTCCCTAGAGGCCAAGGAAAAACCTTTGTCTGGAATTTTTCACATCTGCTCTTTATAGCGCCACCAGGAGGCCGACATTATGTAAAACACATTTTCTATTATTACTCCTTCAGATTTTATCCAAATTTCACGCAAATCAGTACACATGATCTCCATAGTCATGTGATCAAGACAGGTTTGTTTGATTTCTCATATTCCATCCTGATTGGCCACGATTGGCTCCTACAGTTTTCAGGAGTAGCCACAACTCCTCAACGCAGCGTCCCATTGCGATGAAACTGTGCACGCATATTCCCACTAGGCTGAGGAAGAATCCTGGTGGAGACCTGTGCCCAGAAGGGCACAAGTATTATTTATGGCTCAAAATCTATAATTCTCACACACAATTAAGACAGCCCGGCCGCACAAGGTGCCATTTCTTCCCCCCTTCACTTGAGCACCTGCCCCTCAAGATGTCTGTGCACGCCACTGCATCGACGGAAAGACAGACAGATACAGTAGATAGATAACCGGGCTTCATTTAAGTCCGCAGAGATTCTCGTCATTGTCATGAATGTCATCACGGTCCTCGTGGGAAGGATGTTTGTCTTTTATCAAGTGTTTGGGCATTGGGGCCAGTGGAGATTTAGCTGTTTATATACATACAGACAAAGCTTGTTTAGGCTTGACCACTGGCTTGCATCCTGTCTCCATCGCTGGCCAAGCTCACGGAACAATGAACCCCTACAGATCCCCCACCCCCGCTTCCATGGATTTCACAATTAGTACCATCAGGGAAATGCGTGCTCTTGCCCAGGTCTCAACATTTGAATCTGCCTCAGGCAGGCATGAACACAGTATGGGCAGCCATGCGTGCATATCTTTGGTCCGACGTAGTACAGTCCGACACGCAATAGTCCCGACACCCTACCCCGCCCAAACCCTATAACCGCACGCGAAAGCCACGGGTGAGTCTTAACAAGCCACGTATGTCGGACTATTGGTACGTCTGACTAACGTTTGCCCCCGATGGCAGCCCCCTGAGTTAGAGGCAAGCTCCAGTTGTCAGTCAGCGGCAGCTATACGGGCGGGATCTTCCAATCACCTGCCAAGTAGCTAGAAAAATAGGCACCTAAATGGCACCTTTTGGGGCAGCGGTGGCCTATAAGGGTTAGAGGAGCTCCCTTGTTGCCGAAAGGCTGCCGGTTCGATTCCCCAGACGGGCAGGAAAAATCTGGGTCGGGAAGTGCTTGTCATCACTCACCCAACACCGCTGAAGTGCCCTTGAGCAAGGCACTGAACCCCCAACTGCTCCAGTGGAGCTGCTTAGTGGAACAGTAGAAGACTGTGGTTGTACTGGTCAGCTCCCAGGTTTTAATGTGTGTGTCTGTCTGTGTGTCTCTATGTGCAGGGCGTTGCTGAAAATGAAAATAACGTGTCTTCATGGCGGAGTCAGGTTAGAATGACACAGCAACCTGTAAAAAGTTATCCATTAAAGATGGAGCACCATGACCCCCCCTCCCCCCCCCAAAAAAACCCCAATACTAGGAAGATTTTTCTTTTCTAAAGTGTACAGAAAGTGTTACAATTATATTTGTATGTGGCCACACCCGCCAGTTAATTAAGTATTCCTAGTTATCACCTTAGCACCATCTGCCTGAAATGAAGCCGTGCCCACAGCTGTTGTTGTATGATAATGCGTGCACACACACACACAGCAAGACTTTTCAGCAACTCATTTTGGTTTTGTGTTATCTTTCTTTATGGCAATTACTAATTAGAGGCTCCTAGTGAACTTCGCACACACACACACACACACACGCACGCACGCGCACACATGCACGCACGCACGCACGCACACACACATGCACACAAAGATGAAAGGGCCAATACATTATCTGCTTGCTGCAGCTGCACAGTTCCTGTCTCCAATATTGGCTCTGTCTGTCACAAACCTGGATGAGGATCTTATGGACCACTGTAAAAGGCAACCACTATCTGCAATGTGTGGTTAAATGCTGCCCTTGTGTGGCAAAACATGATATTGCACTCAGCAGTATAACAAATTAACAATCAGAAATACTGCACTTTAACCCTAGAATACACATTTTCACCTGGACAAGGACATGTTTATGCGGTTTGCATAATGTTGCTGAAGTCTGAGGTGGGTGGGTCCTTCCATGCCTTCAGGATGCTCAGTGACATCATAGAGAAGGTATAGGTTTGTTTCCTTGCACACATCCCTGGTTCTTTAGATTTTTCTACAGGCAGGAGTTCAATCAAATTTCACCAGGGTTTAGTGTAAAATCCCATACTCATACATGTTGAATTTGTTAAGAAGAGTACCTCAAATTCACATGTATTGCTGTACTTTAATATATTTTGATGAGAAATATATGTTATGGAATATATTAGAGATGTCCCGAATCCCGATACTGTATCGGTATCGGAAAAGTATCGGTATCGGCCCTTATGTGTCATATCAGGTCATATTGGTATCGGCAAATATGCCAGTCTAACCACCGATCCGACACAGGGGTAAGGGGTTAACATTATGGCAAGTAAATAAAATGTTGGGGCATGTGGAGTTTGCTTTGGAGTTGCCAAAACTGCAAGTGCACATTTGAGTGAGGAGTCTGCTATAAACATAACACGAGATATATAGCTAGAGATAGCTATAAACACAACACGAGATCACAACCCTGGTATCAGTATTCGGTATCTTCTAACACAGAAATTGTGGTATTGGGATCAGATCGGAAACGAAGATCGGAACATCCCTAGGTAAAATATACCGGGGTTTACGGTCTAGTGATGGTGTGACAAAATGTGGGTTTAGTGTTCTAGGGTTAAGTGTGGTGAAGCTTGTAGTCTTGTTTATCTGCTCAGATTAGAGTTCGCAAACAGTACAGTGGTATACGATTATGCAATGGCACTAAAATGATGACACAAAAAGCCCTATAAGGGCTTGTTTCCATTGTGGTCCAGAGACTTTGAACCTTGTCACCCAGCAAAAAGACTTTTGGAAACAGAGCATGCCATTGTGACTTCCATTTAACTGGACATCATGTGAAGCCATATACACATGTATCTTTTGTACTACCATTTGGCATGTCAATCTCCAGGGTTAGATTTGCTGTCATTTTCAAAATTATTATTATTTTTTAATGCCAAAAATAAAATGTCCCGCAGGACATTTATGAGAGTAGGAACTTGGGCAGACAGGCAAGGACAAACCAATAAAAATATAGGATGGTGCATTTATATAGCGCCTATATCCAAGGCGCTTTACAGAGATTGTGCATTACATTCACCCATGAGGGCTGGACTGGGACAAAAAATCAGTCTAAAATAGTCTAAAATAATGAAGTGAGCTATAGATCAGCTGTTTAATATTCATCTATAATTTAAAAAAAACATGCCCCAAAGAATTGGGAGGCAAGGTTGAAAGTGAATTTCCTTTTTGAAGACATTTTGCCCAGACCAGTAAACAACTCCGCTAAATTAATCTTTGAGCCCAACAAGCACTACATCACACCTACTGGTCTGTGTTCTGAAAAATCACACCTGTGTGAACCCCCCCCCCCCCCCCCCCCCCCCTCTCTCTCTCTCTCTCTCTCTCTCTCTCTCTAGCAGGCAACAGTGCAGCACTGTCTCTCTCTCTCTCTCTCTCTCTCTGTTTCTGGCACAACAGCGCCCCTACTGGTACTCATACTGGTGCTCATTAACCAACACATAGGTGAACAATACATAGGTGAACACGGACATTGCTGTTCCTTGGAGTGGTTGCACCACTCAAAAACAGTGCTACATGATGTTTGGTACCAACCTGGCCTGCGGGAGCCACGGTGGTGGTGGCTGGTTGGCTAGTGGCTGCTGCTGGCCTTGTGAAGCCTGGACCTGGTCATCACCAAAGGGCTGCTTTTCCAGCCTGGTGGAGCCTGTTCCTGCCTGGTCCTCTCCCATGATCTGTTGGAAGCCTGGTCCTGGCTGCTGGTAGCCTGGTTTAAGGTGTTGGTAGTCTTGTGGTAGCCTGGTCCTGTACCAGGGGCTGCTGTTAGCCTGGTCCTGGCTGCTGGTAGCCTGGTTTAAGGTGTTGGTAGTCTTGTGGTCGCCTGGTCCTGTACCAGGGGCTGCTGGTAGCCTGGTGGTAGTGTGGTCCTCTACCAGGGGGTGCTGGTTGCCTGGTGTTGATAGTCTTGTGGTAGCCTGGTCCTGTACCAGGGGCTGCTGTTAGCCTGGTCCTGGCTGCTGGTAGCCTGGTTTAAGGTGTTGGTAGTCTTGTGGTAGCCTGGTCCTGTACCAGGGGCTGCTGGTAGCCTGGTGGTAGTGTGGTCCTCTACCAGGGGGTGCTGGTTGCCTGGTGTTGATAGTCTTGTGGTAGCCTGGTCTAGCTGTTCCTGATGCTGCTAGCCTTGTGGAGCCTGGTGTTTGCCTGGCCAGCTGACCCAGGTGCTGCTGGTAGCCTTGTGGAGCCTGGTGGCCTGACCTAGCTAGATCATAGTTGCATTTTGGGCTCACTATTTGGTTCTCCAATTGCACTTGTTGTATTCAGAAAGCCTGCCAGCTTTGAATGTAGAAAATAGAAATAGGCCTACTGTTGATTTACAACAATCACATGGATCCAGCATTCCAGATTTAGTACTTTATAGAGGGTATGCACATGCATAAAGTGACTTTAACGTCGCCTAATGCAATCGGATAGGACTTTTCTGTTTCGATGCATGGGCTGTCAAGGCTAGAAAGTAGGCGTTCCTGCATAGCATTTATCTTCCTGTGTATGTGTGACAGTTCACCCTCCCAATGACACTACATTTAACAACCTGTAATACGTTTCCTGTGTTATTTTTCCCATAACCTACAACAGGAAAGCTATCACACAACACAGGGTTAAAGTTTAAATTATTGTTTGTGTGGCAGATAACGATATGATGCATTTATATCCAGTTTTTATCCAGAGCGCTTTACATTACAGTACCATGTACTTCACATTCACTGCCAATTTTGCCTCTCATATTTCATGTTCAAGGACAGGTTGACAAGTGGCAAATCGAGTGGCAAAGCAACATGCAAAGTGAGTTTAACATTGTTTAATGCAATCAGATATGGGCTGTCAAGGCCAGAAAGTAGTTTTTTGCCACTCAGGCATTCCTGCATAACTTCCAAGTTTGATGATGACACGCGCATACCCTCTATAAGCAATATGCTCCACCACCTAGTTACTTACAACCCCTTTGTTCTCAGTTTAGTGTCTCCTTCCATTGCTACATTCATAGCTACAGTTTCAACCCCAGTAACAGGGGTAAAGACAGTCCAGTTCTTATTAAGAGAAATAGCAATATTGATGTTAGAAATCCAGTTACGTTGAACTTGAAGCCTTCGTTCACCACAGGTATCATACCTTCAAACCCTCTAAATCGGTGGGAGTCTGCATTAACTATAGCAGCTACATCTCCCCTGGATCTCCGGGGGGCCTTCAGCCAGTGCCTCGGGATTCTGAGGGGGAGGTAACACAGGTTCTCATGTAAGGGCCTACACTGTCTGCACCTAAATGTGCATAGTCTACATCCTAAAATGTGTAAAATACGTGACCTTACAAAAAAAGGGAAGATTAGTATTTTATGTTTCACAGAAACATGGTTGGATTCATCCATTAGAGACTCTGAAGTAGAAATTGATAATTATGTAATAATCCGCAGGGACAGAAATAGACAAGGAGGAGGTGTTTGTATATGTAAGGTCTGATTTAAAATGTTATGTTAGAAACTAATTAAATGTCGATGAAATCGAAGCAGTTTGGTTAGATATTCTCCCTACCAAAAGCAAGCCTATTTTGATAGGGGCTCTGTACTGTACAGACCCCCGGATCAGAGTCGCTTACTGGAATCCTTGGAAAACGTTTTGGCCAACAATCTGGATATCTTGAATAAAGAAATAATTTTAATGGGTGACATAAGTCGACATTTCAAATGAAAAGGGGCAGCATTACAATGCACTGAAAAACCTTTTGCAATCAAATAGTCTTACTCAGTTGATAACAGAACCCACTAGAATCATGGCGCATAGTCAAAATATAATAGATTTAATAATGGTTTCTGATAAAAAGCTAAATTTATTGTGTGTAATTGTGTGTGGATTAAGTGATTATTTCATTAATTGTACTAGGAAAGTGAGGAGGTCTACAATAAACAGCCACAAAACCGTTACATGTAGATCACTAAATAGATATACAACAAATGGTTTCATAGAACTGCCCAAGAGAACGGACTGGTCCCACATTTCTATGAGTATGGATGCCGACCTTGCAGGGGCACATTTTCAAAGTACGTTTCTTAACGTGATAGATAAAATAGCTCCATCAAAGAAGGTAAGAATAAAACAAAGAACACAGCCATGGATGAATAAAGCTATTCTAGATACAATCCATTTTAGAGACAAAATACTAAGTTAGAGACTAACTATAGTCTCTAATCTAATCAAATCAAATCAAAATCACCCATTCATACACCGATGGTGGAGGAAACCATGCAAGGGACCAACCAACCTGCACATCGGGAGCAGTTAAGTGTTCAATGTCTTGCTCATGTTCACTTCAACACATATACTGTAGGCCCCATTTACGCTGGCAGCCAAATCTAGCCTGAATCAGATCTGTTTCAAATCAAATATGAAATAAATAAATGAGTCTACTCTAAATGGTCACATACAAGTCAATGAACATTGAGTTCTCAACTTTTTTAAAGCCTTTTATACTTAGTATCGTTATGTATTCACTGCTTTTAATGTATGTGTATTGTGGAGCATCACCTAACCGTATACGTTTTTCACAATGCATGTACAGTACTTGACATCTACTAGTCCAGTACCTGCCTGTAGACCCTATCGCAATTTGGTGTTGGGGGAATTTCTCACTTGAACTAAGTCAATGGGTCCCTAGACATGAAAGATCAATGAGGTGCTTGTCCGCCATAGTGCCACGAATGGCGCAATGGCCACATCAAAAATGGCCGCCATCGGCTATGATGAAAATCCAACCTTTTTGTTTTTTAGTGTTTAAGCACATGTAATACATTCATTTTGACTAATTGTGGTGTGTGGAATTCATTTCTGATATTGTTTTGATGATTTGGGGTGATTTTGACCTTGAAAGGTCATAGTCAAGGTCATTTTGCTATTCCACAGACCTTGGCCATAACTTGTCCATTTTTAGGAGTAAGAACAGGAACAATAAGTCTATTTCAACTAAATCTGACTCTTAAAATTAATTTCTGATATTGTTTTGACCATTAGGGATCATCCTGTCATTGAATTATTGATGTTAATGTCATTTTTCAATAATTCGATTATGATTCTTTAGTCGCTTTTACTATATATTTTCATGATTTGTTTTCTTTACATAAACAAAATACATGGGCATGAGAAAAACAACAACAGCACCATATGTGCTGTGTGAATAAGCCCATTGTACAAAATACTCTGTCCATGGCCCAAATGAGCCAATTCATTGCTATGGCAACCCCATAGTGGAGGTAAGTCAATATATCATAAGAATCGTTCACTTGATGGTACAAGCACCAAATTTGGTACACAAGTGCTTCAGAACCTACTCTCTCAGAAAAGTACGTTGTCCACTTGAAAAAACTAAATGGCCACCATTTTTCAAGATGGCCGCCAAATGAAAAGGGCCTTTTGTGGCAGTTCTGGACAACCGTGGGTCCGACCAACTCGAGACCGGGCACTGCACTCCCTGTGTGTGTGTGGAACGTGTGTGTCGAATTCGGTGAAGTCGGTGGGGCAAACGGTTCTCGGGTTACATGGATTACAGATGTACAGACACACACAGACTTGAATATATGTCAATGGGCAATGCCCATTGGGGTTTTTTTTAGATGATGGGTAAGAAGAGAGAGATGTGATGTCAGGTGGTGTGGGCTAAGAAGTGGTCAGGGCTAAGATAAAGTATATGAGATGTACAGTAAGTGCAAAGAGAGATGGTGAGGGAGGGAGAAAATGATTTGTACCAATTGACCAAACAGTAGACAGTAGTGTATCACGTTAAGGTGAGTATAGAGATGGAAATGTTCTAGCAAGTGAAGCCAGTGTATTGAAAATATGGGACATATGTGTCAGGAGTTATTTGTGACAGAAGGCTACCAGTGAGAGGGAAGATGTATACGATGGTAGTGAGACCAGCCATGCCGTACGGTTGGAAACGGTGGCACTGATGAAAAGGAGGCACAGCTGGAGGTGGCAGAATTAAGGATGCTATGGTTCTCATTAGGAGTGAAAAGGAAGGACATTATCAGAAATTACTGAATTAGAGGATCAGCCCAGGTTAGAAGGTTTGGGGATAAAGCAAGAGAGGTGAGGTTGAGATGGTTTAGACATGTGAAAAGGAGGGATGAGGGTACATTGGGAGAAGGATGCTGAAGATGTAGCTGCCAGGTAAGAGGATGGCCAAAGACAAGGTTTAAGGATGCTGTGAGAGATGACATGAAGGTGGCAGGTCACAGAGGAAGATGTAGAAAACAAAACCAAAAGGGGTCCTCCCCTTTTCCCTGTGCGTGCACACACACACACACACACACACACACACACACACACACACACACACACACACACACACACACACACACACACACACACACACACACACACACACACACACACACACACACACACGGTACTCTACAGTACACTACAGTATGTTACAGTACAGTATGGTAAAGTACAGTAACGTGCGGTACGGCATGGTACAGTATGATACCATAAGGTATGGTACAGTACAGTATGATGCCGTACAGTACAGTAAGGTACAGTATGGTACAGTATGGTACCATGCAGTACGGTACAGTACAGTACAGTACAGTATTGTACAGTATGATACCATACAGTAAGGTACGGTACGGTATGGTATCATACTGTACCTTACTGTACTGTACGGCATCATACTGTACTGTACCATACCTTATGGTATCATACTGTACCATGCCGTACCGCACGTTACTGTACTTTACAATACTGTACTGTAACATACTGTAGTGTACTGTACAGTACCGTGTGTGTGTGTGTGTGTGCACGCACAGGGAAAAGGGGAGGACCCCTTTTGGTTTTGTTTTCTACATCTTCCTCTGTGACCTGCCACCTTCATGTCATCTCTCACAGCATCCTTAAACCTCGTCTTTGGCCATCCTCTTACCTGGCAGCTACATCTTCAGCATCCTTCTCCCAATGTACCCTCATCCCTCCTTTTCACATGTCTAAACCATCTCAACCTCACCTCTCTTGCTTTATCCCCAAACCTTCTAACCTGGGCTGATCCTCTAATTTAGTAATTTCTGATCAAGTCCTTCCTTTTCACTCCTAATGAGAAGCATAGCATCCTTAATTCTGCCACCTCCAGCTGTGCCTCCTTTTCATCAGTGCCACCGTTTCCAACCGTACGGCAAATAACTCCTGACACATATGTCCCATATTCTCAATACACTGGCTTCACTTGCTAGAACATTTCCATCTCTATACTCACCTTAACCTGTTACACTACTGTCTACTGTTTGGTCAATTGGTACAAATAATTTTCTCCCTCCCTCACCATCTCTCTTTGCACTTACTGTACATCTCATATACTTTATCTTAGCCCTGACCACTTCTTAGCCCACACCACCTGACATCACATCTCTCTCTTCTTACCCATCATCTAAAAAAAACCCCAATGGGCATTGCCCATTGACATATATTCAAGTCTGTGTGTGTCTGTACATCTGTAATCCATGTAACCCGAGAACCGTTTGCCCCACCGACTTCACCGAATTCGACACACACGTTCCACACACACACACACAGGGAGTGCAGTGCCCGGTCTCGAGTTGGTCGGACCCACGGTTGTCCAGAACTGCCACAAAAGGCCCTTTTCATTTGGCGGCCATCTTGAAAAATGGTGGCCATTTAGTTTTTTCAAGTGGACAACGTACTTTTCTGAGAGAGTAGGTTCTGAAGCACTTGTGTACCAAATTTGGTGCTTGTACCATCAAGTGAACGATTCTTATGATATATTGACTTACCTCCACTATGGGGTTGCCATAGCAATGAATTGGCTCATTTGGGCCATGGACAGAGTCTTTTGTACAATGGGCTTATTCACACAGCACATATGGTGCTGTTGTTGTTTTGCTCATGCCCATGTATTTTGTTTATGTAAAGAAAACAAATCATGAAAATATATAGTAAAAGCGACTAAAGAATCATAATCGAATTATTGAAAAATGACATTAACATCAATAATTCAATGACAGGATGATCCCTAATGGTCAAAACAATATCAGAAATTAATTTTAAGAGTCAGATTTAGTTGAAATAGACTTATTGTTCCTGTTCTTACTCCTAAAAATGGACAAGTTATGGCCAAGGTCTGTGGAATAGCAAAATGACCTTGACTATGACCTTTCAAGGTCAAAATCACCCCAAATCATCAAAACAATATCAGAAATGAATTCCACACACCACAATTAGTCAAAATGAATGTATTACATGTGCTTAAACACTAAAAAACAAAAAGGTTGGATTTTCATCATAGCCGATGGCGGCCATTTTTTATGTGGCCATTGCGCCATTCGTGGCACTATGGCGGACAAGCACCTCATTGATCTTTCATGTCTAGGGACCCATTGACTTAGTTCAAGTGAGAAATTCCCCCAACACCAAATTGCGATAGGGTCTACAGGCAGGTACTGGACTATACAGTATGTGACAATAAACATCTTGAATGGAATCAGATTTTTTTCCAATGTGTCTTAACACATTCAGAGGTCATTCTGTCTCAGTCTGAATGCAACAACCCTGATCTAAATCAGATCCCATGTGAATTGTATGTGATCCGCGTTCAGACTTATTTAAACAAATCAGATTTCAATCTGGATCACAGATCTGATTCAGGCTGGATTTGGCTGCCAGGCTGAACACATGCAGATCAGATATGGTCACTTGAAAACGGCAGTGTGAATGGTCGGGCCCGAAGAACGGATTTGAGAAATGAATCAGATTTGCCTGGATGTATAAGTTAACTCTGATAAGTTTGATTGTATATCGTTTGATTGTTGATAGTATTGACTCCAGACAGTGTAGGGAACATACCAACTGTGGGTTTATAACGTGGGGTAATTGGGGACTTAAATTATTATGTGCTTAATTTTTTATCACTGGTCTGTAAAAAAGGGGAGTAAAATTCACTTCTTCTTTGCATTAAGGATTCTGTCTGGCGTTTTTTTTCAGTATTTAGAAAATGTTGGTGTGTGTGCGTGCGCGTGTCTGTGTCAGACAGACAGACAGACAGCGTATGACATCGGTACAATAGTTCAGTCATAGATAGACTTTTGTTTTTTTTAAACAAATGCACACAACCATGCAAAAACAAATACTTCCAATCACAGTGTCATTACGACATCCAAAGAATACATAGGTTACATGGTCATTGTAAGATAATTCTCAACCTTTTCAGGACGTGACACACACACACACACACACACAACCGACTCGACCAGAGTATAGTTTTTTTTTTTTTTAATACTGTTTTTATTAGGCATTTTTTGTATATGACCACTTCAGAATATCATTGACAATGATAATGAGTTATTCAGTTATATAAAATGAAAGATAATGACAGGTAATGTAAATTCCACATACAATACATAATAAAAAAGATATATAAATGTGATAAACACGAAAAAACAAAAAACAATGACAAATGTGAACAGACAAACAAAACAAAGACAACAGGACAGACACTCTTGCTCTCAAACTTTACCCGAGTATACTTTTGGTACTTCAAGTACATTTTGATGCCAATACTTTTGTACTCAAGTAAATTCACTTTTACTTTAACAAGAGTATTTCCAGATTGGAGTACTGATACTTTAAATGTAAAACATGTGAGTACTTTTTCCACCACTGGCGAGCAGATAACTGCCTCATTTATTATTGCTGTATCTCAAAGTATATGGCGTAATCCCCATATTTGTGGATATTGAGCAGGCAGGCAGGCAGGCAAATTCCTTGTATTAGATATGAAGATGTTTCTTAAACAGCTCTTCAAGAGGTCTAGTCATCAGCTGCTCGTAAGACATTGGAACCCTTATCTCATATCTTTCTCTCCTGAGAGTTCCGTCATCATTGACATAGAGGCCAAAGGTGCCTCCACAACTCCACTATAGGCTTTGTTGTAACTACTCTGAAAAGCTCATACTGGCATTATTAGTAAAGTAGACCAGACAGTGGCTTTGTGGTTAAAGTGTCTGCCCTGAAACTGGGAGGTCGGGGTTCGATCCCCGGCTGGGTCATACCAAAGACTGTAACAATGGGAACCTGTGCATCCCTGCTTGGCACTCAGCATCAAAGGTTGGGTTGGGCGGTCAGATCAACTACAAATCGGTCCCACAAATTTCACTGCAGTAACGTGTGCGACAAATAGTAGTTTGTCTAGGATGTAAATCAAGCCGTGCTACTCATATGCAGAGTTGGCGGTGCCCGGGATCGAACCCATTACCTTGTGTCAAAAGGAGAGTGCTCTACTGACTGAGGTACCCAAACACAAACCGTTTAATTCAACCGCATCCATTTAATTTCACGAATGGTTACTACTACTACATTTACAGTACAGTTTTACTGTTTGCGGAGCACCATGAGTACGAAATGCTGTTTTGAAAAGGTGAGTAGAAATTAATGATATTGCTGTAATGTAAGTATAGGGCTGTCCCAGAGTCCCCGACTAAGGATTTGTACAGTCGACTGTGATTGGCCACTAGGAGCCCCACTAAGCATTTTTCAAGCTATTTCAGTAGATGATTGCATAACATAACAAATGTCATGCAATAGTGAATAGAGAATCATTTCATTTGGGCTGTGGGGGGTGCTTAATGTCTGATTTAATTTGCTTGGTTTCTCCCAATAAATATAAACATATATATAAAAAAAAATATCTTCAAACTATTTGTTAATTAATATAACAAATTAGACCAATTTCTAAGTCGAATTATGAAGAAGAAATACAAACTGAGACTCCCTCAATCAATTCTGTCGACTAATCAAGGTCAACCCTAAATGTAAGATTATATAATATCTTCATGAATCTCAGTTAAAGCTGGTTAAGCTGGTACATAAAGTGCCCAGGAGGATAGGAGTGTGTGTGAAGTTGGCAAAATGTTTAGGAGTAATATAATCATGTTTTGTGTGTGTGTGTGTGTGTGTGTGTGTGTGTGTGTGTGTGTGTGAGACACGGCTTGGCCTGTTGTAGCGCCACCATGAGGCTGATTTGAAAACTGTCAAGTGGCATTTCTTCCTCAGCCTGGTGGGAATATGCATGACAGTTTCACCGCAATCGGACACTGCGTTGAGTAGTTGTGGCGATTTGTACAAAATGGGTACAAACGGGCTACTCCTGAAAAGTTTAGAAGCCAATCGTAGGCAATGAAGGTGGATTATGAGAAATCAAACAAACCTGTCTTGATCACATGACTATGGAGAGCATGTGTACCGATTTGCGTGAAATTTGGATAATCCGTGCAGTTGGAGGTAAAAACACTTTTCGGCCAGTTATAGCGCCACCATGAGGAGTAGAAAATGTTCACGTGGCATTTTTTCCTCGGCCTAGTGGGACTGTGCGTGCGCAATTTTACGGAAATCACACGGTGTGTTCATGATTTGCAGCATTTTGTTTGAAACTGAGCATTCCTGCAAACTTTGAAAGCCAATCTTAGCCAATCAGGATGGAGTCTGAGAAATTTGAAAGACGCGTTTCGTTGAATGGCTCTAGAGAGACTGTGTACCAATTTGCGTGATGTTTGGACAAAATCTGTAGGTGTACTGTCCAAAAACTAGTTTTGCACAAAGCGGCCTCCTGGTGGCGCTATGATATCCCGTTCTGGAATTTTTTGGGGCAGAGGTTCATCGTTGGCATCCAGGGAGTGTGTGTGCAAAATGTGGCATCGACTGGGTTAACGGTGCCGGAGATTAGCTGTTCACAGACGGACGGACACACGGACACACGGATGGACGGACGGAGTGCAAAACATATTCTCTCCCCATGCCTTTGGCCTCGTGGAGACAACAATGGACCTTGATTATGACAAGGGTTGAAAAACCACTGGTCTATGTGCTTGGGGGGTGGGGAGGGTCTCTGCTCCTATAAATAAGGAGGGAGAGGGTCTCAGGGGATAAGGTCTCTGTGCACCACAGGAGGGCTGAGACCACCATATTGAAGCTGCTGCTGCTGTGATTTCTGTCCCTACCATCGTCTCCACTGCTTCATCCATTCTCAACAAGTCGACGCATTCTCCAAGAACTGTAAGTCGTTACAACGATAATCTCTTAATTAATGTGCTTCCCTTATAGTCTAATTAATATAGTCAATCTACAATATGCCAATATGGCACATTTAAAAACCAAAGCGGAAACGATTTACAGTAGCCTACTATATGGAGGCCATGTCTGGAAGGCATTTTAATCAGCAATGTACAATTATATTCATAACGCTTTATAACAATAGTCCCTTACACATTGTAATGCACGGTATTATGACCTATAAGGACAAGTTATAGTTGTAACATATAAGAATACGTGCAGGCCTATAGCACATTATAATCACTGTTATAATTGCATTATAAAGTGATTATAAGTCACTATAGGTGATCATTGGTACAATAATGGCATTCCTCGAGGTGCAGATGATTATACATTTAATGTTATTTCTACTTAATTGAAACACCTGGTGACTACTGTAGCGACTTTACTCACACTATGATGATGTGTGCACAGTGATTCTAGTGCACTAAAACAATTATAAAAAAACAGTATTGATAATTGTATGAATTAATGATGATACTTGGCATTATGTAGCATTATAAAATGCAGTTTTAAATCATTATGGCGATGTATTAGACGTGCTTATAGCGACAATGCATTATGTGTATGTATATAATATACACATAAGACAGACTTGTATAGACATAAAAAGCGTTAAGGCATAATCATAGTCCAGTTTTCGGTGAGAGAACTGGACTATGTAAAACAGAGATGTGTTGTGTGAGCGGGGACCACCGCGGCGTGACGTCATGTTGTAGTTTTCGGTGGTCACCTCTTCACCGGAAACTGGACTATGAATAGGCCTTTAGGGCCACAAATTATTCATGGAAACAGTGTATTCTGTAGCCTACCGATTATAGACAAAAATGGCGTTTGTGTTTAATAATATATTTTCTTTAACAGTTGAGAGACAATGGTGTCCCAGCATGTCACCATGAAGCTGGCACTGCTCGCCATCACAGCTCTGACCTGCATCTGTGCTCAGGTGACCTTATGACATTATGACCTTTTGACATCTGTGCTCAGGCAAAAACACGCTACCATTAAAGAGCTTTTGACATCTGTGCCCAGGCAAAAACACATTACCATTAAAAGGACCACTTCACCACTTTTCAACCCATCTTCATATGATAGGTCCTCACTAATATTCATGAAAAAAAAAATGGCGCAATTTCTTTCTACTCGGTCTGTGTCTCACATAGGAGGGCTGTGGGCAGTTCAGAAACCGTCCTCCAGTGACATCATCGATGGGGAATACAAGCCAATAGAAACTGCAGGCTTTCTAATCCTGAAAAGTTGCAATGCGAAAATGGAAGCCATGGTTTTCACGATAATGATCTAAGCATTTTTGTAAAAAATAATCTTGTTCTAATCTGCCTAATGATGATGTCACTGGTGGACGGTTTCTAAACTGCTCACAGCCCTCCTATGAGACACAGAGACACAAATAAATCGTGCCATTTTATCATGATTATTAGTGAGGACCCATTATATGAAGAAAGGTTGAAAAGTGGTGAAGTGGACCTTTAAGTCTTCCAATCCTGGCAGCATGTCATGCGTTCGACTCCCGATCCTGACGACCTTTGCTGCCGTGTCACTTCCCATCTCTCTTCCCCTAATTCCCTGTCAGCTTACTCTACACTATCAAATAAAGGCAGAATATGCCCCCAGAAATATCGGTTAAAATAGGTATATATATCACTCATTCTTGAGATGAGGGACAAAAGTGTCCCACACATAAGAGCCTTATTTATGTTAAAAATAAATTAATTCATAAAAAGTAAAAGCACTTGCAAAGTTAAATGTAATACAGTTTTGTATTATTATGCCATTCATTTCATTATAATTGTTTTCATATGCCATCTGAATTAGTTAAAAGCAGGCACTGTACCCAAAACGCCTGTATTTAGCCTGTCCCCAGCAAGTGGTCACAATTTCAAACTGCTAAAAAAGTGTCTAATACTGTCACAATCACATAAATATACACGATATATATATATATATATATATATATATTCATTATGTTTCTGTTACTGTGTGCTTACAGGGCTATGGGGGGGTATGGGTCAGCCAGGATATCCTGGTAGAGACGGTGCACCTGGTCTGAAGGGTGATCGAGGCTCCCCTGGTTTCCCTGGTCTGAAGGGTGATGGAGGCTCCCCTGGTTTCCCGGTTTGTACTATGATCTAATTTAAAGTGTTAGTTCAGATTGTTGGTTAAATACTTGGCATTAATTAATATAGTGGCCCCCAGACCTCCACCAAATGACCAGAACTACTAAATATTCACCAAAACCAAACCAGAACTCCACAATCTATGCAATTAATACATTTGCAACGACTATATTATGGCAAGTATTTCCTATACAGCCAAAAATCAGAACTAACTAACCCTTTAATTGCCTTGTATTTATTCATGGCGACATAGTAATCATCTTGTTCTTTCTTTTTTAGGGTGACTTAGTAATTATCTTGTTTTATTTTAGGATAACATATGGTAGTAATTATCATGTTTTAGGGTGACATATTAATAAATTACCATATTATATATTTTAGGGTGACAATAATTACCATATTATATATTTTAGGGTGACGTAGTAATGACCATATTGTGTATTTTGGGGTGACAAAGTAATGCTCTTGTTCTTTAGGGTGTTGCAGGTCCCCAAGGGCCACCCTCCAGACCTGTTGGGCCCGGCCAGGGGCTGAAGGGAGAAAGGGTTAGTATGTATACACTTTGAAAAGACTCGTACTTGATTTTGATTTGTTTGTTTACATTTTGATCAATCATTATATAATTGGTACTCTGGGGGTCCTTGACATGAAAAAGTGTGGGAACCACTGACATACATAACAGTCCTACAGTCATGCGTCCGACACCATAGGCTAAAACCCAACCCTAAACATAACCTCACAGGAAGCCACGGGTTAGTTTTAACCTGCCTCACTGGTTAGTTGTAACCGGTATAGCGCATGTCGTGAGCGACGGTTTTGTCCAACTAATGCCTGTCGGACTGTTAGTATGTCTAACAAATGTATATGTCTAACAAATATATACCCCCCTCCCTGACATATACCCAAAACCCTTGAAACCGTCATGCTGTCCATACTGTACAGCATGCACGGCTATATATATATAGGCTAGTATAACAGTCCTTTCACTACAAATGCAGTTACTGCTCTGTGACACTCTTCATTTTCCCTTCGGTCAGCTTTCCCTGTACGCACAGGCATAAAAGGCCATAGTTTTATTGCTTTATTGTAAAATGTTGCCATAGCTCCACGTGTTCTAATGCTGTGAGTTTCACTGCTTCTTGTAATGCAATGTATATTTGTGATTGCAGGGTGACATGGGCTACAATGGCCCAGCTGGACCCACGGTAAATATCCTACTCTGCCTGTAACTATTATCTTACAGGCAGATTTTGTGACGAATCAATTATGGATCTTTATTAACCTATGTGTTTTTAACGTGATAAGTGGTATTGCTTCCCCACAATCCATTTGTATGAATCCAAATAAAGTGTTTGAAGTAGCCAATGTAAAACATTGCCATGTCTTCTAATGTGGTGAGATTCACTGCTTCTTTAAATGTATGCATATTTGTGATTGCAGGGCTACCCTGGCTCAGACGGACGCACGGTAAATATCCTACTCTGCCTGTAACTATTATCTTACAGGCAGGCTACTGAATCAATATGTACAGGCTATATCTTTATTAAACACGCGTTTTAATGGCAATATACTTTTGGTTAAAACAAAAAGGTTTTTGTTGAAAGGTTAATATCAGTGTTTCTCAATGTGTATATAAAATCATATAAAATAGTGAAAGATGTGCTTTTTTCTTCTTTTTTTCAATCCCAGGGTGCTAAAGGAACTCCAGGCTTCCCAGTAAGTTGAACTGCCCCAATATATGACCACGTTCATTCTATACTATAGGTCTGTTATGATTTACAATTTAGGCATTTAGCAGACGCTCTTAAACCAGAGTGTACCCCAGGAGGGGTCTATTTCACTGGCTTTAAATGCGTTTTCACTCTCTACACCTACGGCGTAGTATACACAGAATCAGGCACTAAATCAAATATAACACATTTGGCACAATTTGTGTGATTTCTCAATAACGCGTCATGACTCATTATATATTATAATTTAGAACACAATTTCTGCAGAAGAGCAAACGATCAATAATCATATATATAATACTGAGGTGTGCTTTTTTTCTTATTTTTTCAATCCCAGGGTGCACCAGGAAGTCCAGGCCTCACAGTAAGTTGAACTGCCCCAATATATGACCTGCACGTTCATTCTACTATAGCTCTGTTATGATTTACAATTTAGGCATTTAGCAGACGCTCTTAATCCAGAGTGATTTACAGTAAGCAAAAAACAACACATAAAGACTATAAGAGCCTAACATCCGTCTAAGAGTAGAATATCTGTACAATGAAAGAGTACACTAGACTGAGTGTTTTAAGTCTACATAATATGCTATCTAAGTACCATAAGTTTAGCCTTTGAATGGACCTGTAAGGTCGTCGAGGCTAGTCCTACATGATCACGTTAACTGTATTTTCCGTATTTGGTGTTGATATACAGTAAGCCTCACTTTCTTTTTTTTCTTTTTTTTCTAGAGACAAGACGTCATCAGGTTGATCAGAGAAAAGTAAGACATCACACACACAAACACACACACACGCTATATCAGCCTAAATCAAATGATTTTCTCTTTAAAAAATGTATCCCATGATTTTGCAACCCAGTTTTTTCACCCAATGCCAATTATCTAATGTAATCCTGGGCGCTACACTTCCTCTGCCAACCTGGGGGGGGCAGCGGACTGACCTCATGCCTCCTATGCATGAGGAATCCAAGCTGCTTCTTTTCACCTGACGGGGGAATTTCCCTGGCCGGACGTAGCACGTGGAAGGAACACGTTTTTCCGATCAGTTCCTTTCCCCTCCATCAGGCGCAAGGGGGAGGCAGTTTAGAGACCAGGCTTACTGCATGTTTTTGTGGATCGATCACTACAGTAGGGGTGGTGGGGGGGGTAGGGATTAGAGAAAGTTGTACATTTAACTCAACTGTACAGTATATAACCACTAAAAGAAGCAGCCTGAGCCAACCCAAACTGAACTACACAACTACACAAGTGGTTTAACTATGGTTTTTCTTTTCATTTTCCTCATTTTCCTCAGTTCCTCAGTTCCTCAGTAAACTAGAGGCATGACGTCTGGATAGACAGAGGCTCCAGAAGGACAGCTGGGAGTGGATTAGCTGCAAAATATATGTTTCCTTTCTTTATTGCAATAATCAAGCTCCTATAAGCCATGTTTGTGATGCACTGCATGTTTTCACGTGTTTGAAAAATGGATAAAGGACCGAAAGATATACGTTTGTACTGTGTGGTCATTGGATGTTTAAATGTGAATAGTTTAATAATGTATTTATATCACTGCAATGCAACCATTTCTCAAATGTTTTGTGTCCTACGGTTGGTGAACCCTATGGGGTGGTCAAGAAGCATGAACTCCTCCATTAAGATTATACATTTATAGTAAGCCTATATCACACAGGGTGCAAAGTGGGACATTTTCTGATCTTTAATATTATGTTCCAATTAGCTTAAAGGACGACTTCAACACTTTTCAACCTATCTTCATATAATAGGTCCTCACCAATAATCATGATAATCATGATGTGTCTCATAGGAGGGCTGTAGCAGTTCAGAAACCTGTCCACCAGTGACATCATCGTTAAAGGGACATTTCACCCTTTTTGCACCTCACCACCGAAAATCCAGACTATGAATAGGCCTTTACTGTCACAACATGTAGTCCAGGAAGTAAGTGAGCTCAGTGTCCATCACATCAGAGACACTATGGGCTCACTTCTAAAATCTAAAATATCTAAAACCACATATTACACACAAAGACCCCCAGGAAAGTGTTCTAAATCTTCTAAACGTCATTAACATATATTTTATATATAATATTTTCTTTACAAAAATGTTTCGATTTTTATTATCGTGAGAACGATGGCTTCCATTTTCGCATTGCAACTTTTTTGCTAAACCAACAAGCTACTATATTTGCATTTATTATGCCTTCATCCAGTGATGTATTTCTTAAACTGGGTCTCAAGACGACGTCATATAGAACCATACAGCTCCTGTCTGCACGAGCTTAGCAGAAATTTAGGCTACTTCAGTCTAAATTAGTAGCTCAATGCTCAACACACGTATAATTAAAGGCATTTGAAATGACATAAGTGTAAATTTTCAGGATTCCAATTCGAATATAGCAAAAATAGCCGATCTACAAGCTCAAAACGCGTCGCAGCGCAACGCGTTTTGAGCTTGTAGATCGGCTATTTTTGCTACGATAGTAATATGGCCCTATAGGGAGTGAGTGTGGAAATAGTGGCCCTTTCCATCGTCAAACTTGCCCACCCCTGCTCCAGATACTCCAGAAAAAACGGAAAACTATAAATTATTTAACATTTAAAATAATCTATAGGATTATAGGCAAACAATAGGCTTTTGCTAATATAACCGTGACATTACATATACTGTATACAGTAGCCTACATGCAGCAGCATATTTTTGCAAAAATACAAAATGAAAATGTGAAGATTTGACCCAAACATTTTTGGATGGGAAATACACCATTTATCAAATGTAGCCGTTTACATAAATATCTAATAATATTACATAGATATCTGTTGAAATGTAGGCCTATTGTTATAAGAGTTGAAAAGATAAATAAATAAATGATATAGGATATAGGCCTAAATTTAAACTATAGGCTATACTATAGGCAGCATAGTGGCCTACATAATACATATACTATAGGCTTAGCCCTGAAACATGACTGCCATGATGATTATCATGACAGTCATGACGCAACTGCACCCTGTTTTTGGCGCTCGCTACATTTACAACTTTTCCGTATATATAAACATTCAGATTTCAAATATAAAGTACTCACAATTTGTCGTACGGGTGTTAGTTAGTTGCAGAACCAGCGATTAGAATTGCTGCATCCCGCGTTCTTTAATAAAAAGCATTTTTATCAGAGCGCCCCGGCTACTTTTTTCAAACGGGGTTCGTTTGGGAAATCCACAGTTGCACACCGGGAGCGCACTCGCCTATTAGTCTGTATTGGCAGGGCGGTCAGCGTACCTATATCGAACACACCGAGTGCCACCCTCCTCCCGACCGATAGGGGTGTGTAGTTGAAAGCCAATGGCAAAATAACAGCTTGGATAAAAATGCTTTTTATTAAACAACGCGGGTGTTATGATTCTCTGTTCTAAGTAATGGACCCTCGTCTGGTTCTGGTGTGTGCACGACCTTTGGCATTTCCATGGGCAAGACGGACAGGCCGGCCCGGGAGAAGATATTAACATGACGCGAGGCTTGGTCACATTAAATCATTCACACAGTTTATTACACATACAGAATCATATATAGCTTGGATACTTCATGTCCTAATGACGTCACTGACTAGACATCACAATCACTGCCTGCAGCACGCGGCCTTCAGCGTGCCCTAACACAGCTCTAAAGTATGTTACAGTAGTACAGTTAAGTACATTGCATATTCACGTACAAGTACCAAGTATCAGTACACAGCATGTTGTATATTACAACAGCGGGATGCAGAAATTCTAATCGCTGGTGCTGCAACTAACTAACACCCGTGGGACAAATTGTGAGTACTTTATATTTGAAATCAGAATGTTTATATATACGTAAAAGTTGTAAATGTAGCGAGCGCCAAAAACAGGGTGCAGTTACTTCATGACTCTCGTATGAATACGAGAGTCATGAACCATGGCTAACTATAGGCTAAAACCCCACAGCGGCGGCGCTGCCTTGACAGCTGCATTCCAATGGTAATCACAAATCCAAGAACTGTACTGAACTGACTGTTGAACTAAGAAGAGAAACACTGAGGAAACATGTATGTATGTCTGTTAGGCAGGCATGTCGCGCGTAATTGTAGAACGCAGGGCATTCACTGTGAAAAGTGCGGGCGCAGGCACCACAAAACAGTTTGCAATCAAACAGCCAGTCAATATACAGCGCATGATAGACACGCCGACCACGGCAACGACAGACAGGCTGACCACAGTGTTGCAGATCGATGCAGTTAGTAGTGTAGCAAGCAACTCTGACAATAGTACAGTATTACTGCAGACAGTTACCATTTGGATAGATGCACCAACGCAAAGCCAGCCAGGTGCCTATTAGATGGGGGTATAGCACCCGCAGTTTCATAAGCCGTGCATATCCACGGACAGTTTTCAAATCAGCCTCATGGTGGCTACAACAGGCCATGACACACACACACACACACACACACACACACACACACACACACACACACACACACACACACAGAAGGGCACTTTTTCTAGTTAATTTCTGCATCTCTTAGGGACCATTTAACCATATAATGCATTTGGATGGCAAAAATGGCAGATCTGCAAGTTCAGTGTCTTGAATGAGATGTGCTGTGAGTTTGCATATCTGCTATTTTCCAGCATAGGACCGTTGCACAGTGAAGTATAAACAAGCTGCATATCCCATAGGGATATACAGTACCCCAGGTGGGCAACTGGCGGCCCGGGGGCCACATGCAGCCCCCACCTTCACTTAATGTGGCCCTCAGGTTAATATCAGAATACCGATATAATATTGGTTCCAGCTGTTTACAATTCCACAACATGCTAACATGACCTTATAGCTCATAACATGAGCTATAACATACGGTGGATTTTTATGAAACAAACTTTGCAGATAAAGGATAAAGGATAAAGGAAAGAGGATAATTCAAGACCCACAGGTTCCAGGCCCACAGAAACGCACGCAGGGTGCCAGACCCCCGGAGCGCGCCCAAGGGGCCAGGCCGGATCTGGTGTGCCGCCCCGCGTCCAAAACGGTTGAGAAATGACAGTTACCGTGTGGGGGTCCCTCTACTGTACTCTCTACTGTACTGTACTGTACTGTCACTGTACTGGCACACCCATATATACAGTTATGTGTGTGTTTGTGTGTTAGGTTGTGCACAGGTGATGAAAAACAACCAAGCTGTTTTTGTGCTCAGACCCAGCCAGCCAGCCTGCCAGCTAGCCACCCACACACATAGCTCCGTAAGGGAGTGGTTGCACCACTCAAAAAGTGAAGTGCACCAGTCGTTATAGATCACCAATATTAATATAAAAGAGAAAGAATAGGGAGGCAAGGTTGAAAGTGAATTTCCTTTGAGGCAATCTTTTGCCTCCAGCTATGGCACACCACACACAACTCCCCTAAATTGATCTTTCAACCCAACAAGCACTTTAACATGCCTAAAGCACGTTCTAAAGTTAAAACAGTAGTATGATATTTGGTACCTGGCCAGGCTGGCGTGCTGGGGCCTGGTGGTGGCTGCTGGCCTTGTGAAGCCTGGACCTGGTCCTCACCCAGGGGCTGCTGGTAGCCTGCTGGTAGCCTTCCGTTAGCCTGGTCCTGGCTGTACCAGGTGCTGGTAGCCTGGTGATAGCCTGGTCCTGGCTGTACCAGGTGCTGGTAGCCTGGTGATAGCCTGGTCCTGGCTGTACCATGTGCTGGTATAGCCTGGTGATAGCCTGGTCCTCTCCCAGGTGCTGCTGGTAGCCTGCTGGTAGCCTGCCGTTAGCCTGGTCCTGGCTGTACCAGGTGCTGGTAGCCTGGTGATAGCCTGGTCCTGGCTGTACCAGGTGCTGGTAGCCTGGTGATAGCCTGGTCCTGGCTGTACCAGGTGCTGGTAGCCTGGTGATAGCCTGGTCCTGGCTGTACCAGGTGCTGGTAGCCTGGTGATAGCCTGGTCCTGGCTGTACCAGGTGCTGGTAGCCTGGTGATAGCCTGGTCCTGGCTGTACCATGTGCTGGTATAGCCTGGTGATAGCCTGGTCCTCTCCCAGGTGCTGCTGGTAGTCTTGTGTAGCCTGGTGTTTTCCTGACCCAGGTGCTGCAGTACTAGTAGCCCTTGTGGTAGCCTGGTGGTGACTGATTGGGGCCATAACTGAACTTTGGGCCCACTCCAATTGCAGTCTCCAATTCCACAGCTTTGAATGTAGAAAATATAAACACTATAATATGATTTACAACAATCACATGGATCCATCGCATAGACTGTAAAAAATATGGACAAAGCGTTCCCCGGGTCTAACATGAACGTAAAATGAAGCCTGTCAGTCCTTCCTTGTGTACATCGCCATCTTTCTAGATCTGTTTGGGCCCAGCTGGCCATTGGCTGGCCCAGACAACGAGGCGGGACTTCCCCCCTTCTTCTCCGTTGGTTTTTATTTTGACTCGAGTGGGTGGGGGATCCCGTTCATAGACTGTAACGGTAGCCACGCCCCTCAGAACATGCGCGACTTTATGGTCATTTTTTTTATAAATGGGACCATCATTTTCCAAAAAGAATATTATGACATTAGAAATGAGACTTTAAACTAGTGACTGGAAGCAAAAGTATTCATGACCATGTTTATTAAGTTGGGCCCAAATACATGGACTTCTATGGGGCTATGGGTTTTTTTGGGCCCCAATGACAGCGCCACAACAGGCCATTATGAACTTTCAGGAAATCCCGATTTCCTTGTGGCTTCACAAAATATCTGTCTGACTGCCCCCCTGATCCATCGTTCCAGCTTTGGTACTTTATTCCAAAATCCAAATTATGTGTATGTGTGGCAGTTTTCACCCTGCCACCACGTTGGGCAAGACCTACACTGTGCTGTGTGCCTAAATGGAAGTGCTGGAATGTGGCGGAAGTGGAAAAATGACAACTTCCAAGGGGAAGTTCAAACACTGGAAGAGGAGCATGCAGATAAATTCCAATACCCTACCCAACATCTCTGCCAAGATCGCTCACTCACACTCGGCCACTATACAGCATGGCAGTGTTACGGTGAAAATGGTGACCTGGTGAAATATGTGACCATCTTCTTCTTTTGATTTCCGGCAGGGTTTTACGCTGAAACGTAATGCTGCCCTCCACAGGCCGACATTTTTTTGTATTTCTTTTTTAATCCTTTATTTACCCAGGGTAGTATAGCTGAGCACAGGTGCTCATTTTCACGCCCTGCACATAGAGACACACACACAGACAGACACAGACACACACACACACACACACACACACACACACACACACACACACACATTAAAACCTGGGAGCTGACCAGTACAACCACAGTCTCATGCTGTTGGCCACTAAGCAGCTCCACTGGAGCAATTGGGGGTTCAGTGCCTTGCTCAAGGGCACTTCAGCGTGTTGGGTGAGTGATGACAATCTCTTCACGACCCAGATTCTTCCTGCCTGTCCGGGGAATCGAACCGGCAACCCTTATAGGCCACCGCTGCCCCGCTGACTCATATCTTTACAAATAACCCAGTATAGAGTGGAGATATTTCAGCACTGCTTTGCCTACACATTCTGTTTTGTCCTGTTCTTCTCCATTTCCCAATATTGACTGTAAAGAAAAGCTTGAAAATCCCAGATCAGACAGTTCGACAAACAGTTATTTTACTGCAGACTAAGATGACATTCTGGACTGTTTCTGGACTGCCACAATCACACAAACCATTGGGATGCTTCCCAACCACATTCAAGCTGCTGGCAATTAAGCCCACAATGCCCAAGTCTGAGTCTTGTTAAGATAATGTGATGCCTTCGCCCAGCTTTTAATTTCCACCTTTTGTTTTTAATTTAATTAAGTCTGCACAGAGAAGAAAAGTCGATCTGCCACTGGTACTCAAGCTTTTCTTTGCATAATGTATATCGTTGCTGTCGTGAGGAAACCTCATAACTCCATTTTTGAGGTTTTAGATTGTTTTGGCATAAATTAGTGCTATTGACCACCCTTTACGTCTCTGTGTTGTTTCGAAAATATTGAAACAATGGAAAGTAGTAAAAAGACTCCATTGGACCCTCAAAATGTCTGCTATAGCAACTAACTCCACCACCTCTCCCCCTCTCATGGAAGTAATTGACAATATATTAAGTTACAGCACCAACTTTGATGAGGCTGTATTGCTTTGTTTAAAAATATATAAGGTTTTCTTAATTTCCTGTGTGTCCGCTCTGAAACTGGGAGATCGGGGTTCAATCCCCGGCCGGGTCATATCAAAGACTGTAAAAATGGGTCCCTGCGACAGTGCGACATACTAGCGTCATGTCCAGGGGGTGTACTTGTACATCAAGCTGCCTCACGCTACAGAAACAGGAGATAGGATCCTGCCCTATGGGCCTCATGGCTCGGCATGGCTACTTAATTACTTTTATTCACATTTATTTATTTATTTATTTTTCCCTCAACATGGACTCTGTGACTATAGGCACTCATACAATGTGACCATCTTGTGGACATCACATAACTTACATGGAGGTCGACAAATACGTGTAGTAGAGGAGTGGTCGACACGCACCCCCCTTATGTTTTTTTCCTAGTCTGGTTTTTATTCATCCTTAGGACCTCTAAAATAAGGATTTTGATTATCCCAAAAACAAAAATGGACCAAACTTTATTTTTCTCACTGTTCTATGAGTTATACGAGTCCTGCAGGATTGCTGGCATGCAGGAACGCCGGCAAGACCGCCTTTCAGAGACTGCAGCATGCTCAAATCTTCACAGCCTGCCGTTGGTACAGCTTGTCCCCAGTGGGCGGCAGTGTAGACAGTTGTCTACACTTGTTCAATATGTTATCCTATCATATGAGTTATTTCAGATGCTTTCTGTTTACTAAAGTAGTAATGAACAAACACTGTCTGTAGTAATGATTACTATGCTAAATGGTACACTTATATAACGCTTTTATCCAAGGCGCTTTACATAGATTGTGCATTTTACATTCACACACATTCACACACCGATGGCAGAGGAAACCATGCAAGGCGCTAACCTGCACACCAGGAGCAGTTAGGGGTTCAGAGTCTTGCTGAAGGACACTTCGACACTAATATAATTCTGGGGGAAACTAAAATAAAATATCAAATACAACTCCTTTAAATCTCTCTCAGATAATTTATACCAACAAATCAAATTGCCCTCATGGAATAAACCAGGCTAAAACAAAAGGTCAAGGAATAATGTCAATAAAATCATCAATGATTGCAGGAAAAAAAATAATATATACACATACATTTTGACCAAAAACATGTAAGAATAATATACTCAGTCAACACATAAAAAGCACTGTACTAGTACAGTCATTAATCCCCCCCACCAAAAAAAAGAAAAAAAAGGATGTTAACATGTAGAAAGCACACCAATTGGAATCTTCACTGTTCAGCATTCTGGAAAAGAAACAATAAATTAATTATTAAATGGGCAAACAAATGCACAAATACAAAAATGCACAAATACATTTTGTACGCATAAAGAAAACAAGGTTGTGCTCCTGTTTTCCTGTATTCGGTAGACTGCAGACTGCAAATGTGATGTTAATTAAAGCTGCTATAAGCAATATTAAGTCAACATTTTAATGACCTTTTTTTCTTTTTTGTCCTCAGACAAATGTCGTGACACATCTAGAGTCTGCAATCTGCATTCAAAGATTTAGAAGCTTTGTCATTGGTCGATTTGCCTGTCTACTTCCTGATTGGTTAGTCATTTCGACCAGGGTTTTTTTTCCCGACCAATGACAAAGCTTCTAGGAACATCTTTGAATGCAGATTGTGGCCCCTAGATGTGTCACAGAGACACATTCTTTGGGGGAGCGTTCTACCCATTGCTGGATGTCTGAATAAAAACCATAAAATGAAAAGAAAAATTGAAGTTGATTGTCTTTGCCCATGAAGCTTTCAGAAGGTTCCCCTTTCATGACCATCATCATCCATCATCATTCCATCATGTCATAATTTTTTACATCTGAAACATTTTCTAAATATGACACACGTGAATGATGGAGTTCATGTGGTTAGAAAAATGATTAAAAGATGAGCATGTTCAACCCAGATTCGGCTAAAACAAGGGGGTAAATTAATTTCTATGCAAAAACAAACAAAACTAAAAAACGCCCTGCCAAAAAGGCAATCCCTACTCTCCTTAAAACATTTTTTTTCTTTGGATTTCTAACTGTTTATATGACGTTTTTATTTGTATTATTATTATTTTTGCATAGTATTGCATATTTGTGTGTCATTAATTGTGAAGGACCCCAATGGTTAAGGTATTTTGATACTGCTTTCCTCGAACTGTGCTCACTACTACAAACTGCTCAATGAATCAAACAAAGCACCTTGAGTTTGTTGATGAGAGATCTCCGCCGGATGTGGATGTTGGCGCCAAAGGCGCGCATTAGTTTGGGGGTGGGGGGTTTGGGTCCGAACAGGGCCAGACCCTTCTTCTTCTCCTGGTCTGCTTTGGCTGCCGCAGGGCCTTTGGACTTCATCAGTTTCCTTTGCAATTGAACAAAGTTCATGTCAAATCGACACAATTGTGCACACATTTGCATTGAGTAAAAGCACAAAAGTGTTGGCATAAAAATGTTCTTAAAGTACCAAAGGTAAAAAGTACTCACTATGCAGAATGTCCCATTCCAAGTTGTATGTATAAAAAGCTTTTGAAAATAGCAGATCTACAAGCTCACAATGGGTCGCATCGTGACGCATTGTGAGCTTGTAGATTGGCTATTTTCAAATGGCTGAAATAATCTACAAAGTAACTATAGTAACTAAAGTTTTCAAATAAATGTAGTGGAGTAGAAGTTTGAAATTTATATTATAGTTAAAATTATTTTCCTCTGAGATGTAGTGGAGTAGAAGTAAAAGTATGGGAAATGGAAAATACTCAAGTACAAGTACAAATACATCAAAATGTGTTACTTTACACCACTAGCACATATTGTACACTAAAATATTGAGTGTGAAGCTTTGGGCAGAGGACTCCCCACCCGAGTCCCACTGGGAAACGGAGTGATAGATCTTTGGCGGTGACTCACCTGCCTTTCCTGGCCAGCACCTTCTGGGACTCTGGGTAGTGGACCAGGATGTCAAACAGGTCTTTCTTTTCCAGGACAAACAGGTTAGCGAAGCCATACGCTTTGACGTTAGCCGTCCTCCTGTTCCCTCCGTCTTTGGAGGACTGCAACAGACTGGCGATGGAAAGAGAGATTAACTAGAAAAAGTGTTCCTCGGAGCACATGGTCTCCACTCTCCACCAGGCCAGGTAAGTTATCCTGGCCTCCTGGTGGCACTATATAATAGGCCAATGTGAAAAGGGGTGCCATTTCTTCTTACGCCGAAAGCCGGGCTTTGATGGCAATTCAACATTCAAATCACACGGTTTGAGGCATTTTGTTGTAAAAAAATTTGTTCTGCAAAAGTCCACCTGCCGGTGGCGCTACAACAGGCCGATGTTAAAAAGCTGGGATTTTTTTTTTAATGTTTTATCCCACAGTTTTGTAACCCATTTTTTCACCCAGTGTCAATTATCTAATGTAATCCTGGGCACTACACTTCCTCTGCCCACCTGGGGGGCAGCAGACTGACCTCATGCTTCCTACTATGCATGAGGAGTCCAAGCTGCTTCTTTTCACCTGACAGGGGAGAGTTTCCCCAGCCATACGTAGCGTGTGGAAGGAACACGTTATTCCGACCAGTTCCTTTTCCCTCCATCAGGCGCCCCGGCTGGCCAGGGGGAGGTAGTTTAGAGACCAGGATTACGGCATGTTTTTGTGAGGGTACCTACCCTAGGGGACACGGGGAGAACATGCAAACTCCACACAGAAAGGCCCTTTCGCTAACCCCGCCTCGGGTATGGGCACTGATGACGCGGAGGAGAGAACATGCCCACAGCGTCCCCAGCGGGAATCGAACCCAGGACCTTCTAGCTGTGAGGCGACAGCACTACCGACTGTACCACCGTGACCGTGAACCCCCCCCCCCCCCTCGGCCTAGTAGGAGTGTGCATGCAATATTTCCCTCAAATTGCACTCTGCATTCATGATTTAAGGCATTTTTCCAAAGAAACTTTGGAAGCCAATGTTAGCCAATTAGGATGGGTTTTTTTTTTAGCAAAAGGCCGATGCACACCTCAGAAGGCTAGTGACAGGTGCGTAGGGCAATAAAGCATACTTAAAAAGGTTATCTTTGAAAAACAAAGAAGGGCCCCGCACACTGCCAGAAACCTGCCAAAAATGTTGCTCTTTATTGGTCAACGTTTCGATCTATTCGACCTTCATCAGGACAGACAATTAGGATGGAACATGAAATACAGGACAGATCCATATGTACATGACATCACCGTCATAATGCGGAAGATATGCGGGAATGTCTACTGGAGTGGCAACAAACGAAACTCTGGCCATGACAGCCCATACATCCAAACAGAAAGGTACTATCTGATTGCATTAATGGTATATTCAGTGATTTCACTTAATTCAAATATCACTTCACTCACTGGTACTTTTTTTGTTTATATAAGGAGTTCGTCCCTGTCCGCAGTTAACCCCTGGGGGTAAAAAAAAACAAAAACGTAGGTTACATTTTTGGCTAGGTGGCCCAGTCTTCATCCAATCAAGATAGAGAGGGGCCTTCCGCCAATCATGATCGAGCGGGGGCGGGCCTTGGTGTGTGTACTGTTGGCCTGTCGGCTGTCGCGCATCCCCCCACTGTAGTGTGTGCATGTGCGTGCACATCTTGTTACCGGGGCGGACTTGGGGGTTTTCCAAATCACCGAATGCTCCTTTAAACAACGTTAAATGACGTTAAACTCACTTTGCCACTCGATTTACCATTCACTTTATGTATGCGCATACCGTCTATTGATCACATGACTATAGAGATACCGATTTGCATTTTTGGACAGAATCTGAAGGATTGAAAAAAATGTTTCACAAGTCAGCCTCAGGTGGCGCTATAAATGGCATTAGTATAAATAGCATGAATTAGTAAAGTAAAAATACCTCAAAATTGTACAAAGCAAAGTACTTGGGTAAGTAAAAAGTTACTTTCCACCAGTGGCCATGCCAATTAATTAAGTAAGTAAGTAATGTGAAACATGCTGTACAAGATCAAGGGCAAAGTGACATGCCAGCATTAACAATAGTATAACTCTTGCCTGATTTCTCCAAAGACGCAGCCAGCCTTCAGTGTCACAAACACTATGCTGTTGTCAGGTCCTCCAACCACCTGCACCGCTCCAGCCTTAATGATGTACATCTCCTTACCAATGTCCCCCTGAAGACACAAGACCAGGGCAGAGGATTCATTGTCATATGGATGGTTGTGATAAGATTTACGATGTCATTTTTGATTTTGGCATTGAACATTTCTTTCAGGCTTTGTAAACAAAAAGTGCACAGTGGGAAATAGCCAATCTATATAATAACATACAATTTACACTGTGGGCATTTAGCAGACGCTCTTAACCGTTTACGTCCATCCGACGTGTCCACACGCCCTTGGGAATCCAATCGAGGGATGCATTGGACGTGTGTACACGTCCTAGCGCATCCTCAATGATATCAGGCGAGGGGAGTGTAAAAGCTGCACACCAGAGCTCCTATTTTGAAGGAATCCCGACACTGATTGTGTTCATCCAGTGTAATTTACAGTAAGTAAGAACCCCACCCTAGCACATATCTCTGTTTTTACCAATCACCGCTGTGGTTAGGTTATCACCTAAATGTGGAGTACGCTTCCAGCTAAACAATTTGGATGCCGCCAGCATATTTCAAAATATAAATCACCCTGCACATTTCTAAGATGCAAAAGTTTCTAAGTTTGACTGTAAACATATTTGTGCTCACTTTCTTCACCACAAAGTCTCCAGGCAGATAGATGATAGACTTGAGTCTCAGCAACATGTCCACCAACATTTGCTGGTCACAACCCTGGGGAGAGAATTCACACAACAAGTTGCTTAATGTGCGTGTGTGAAATATATAAAGAGCACAGCAGTGTATTTCATTGTTTGTTTTCAATTAAAATCTATTTTGAAGCTAAACATTCACGTGCGTGCGTGCGTGCGTGCGTGCGTGCGTGCGTCTACAGTGTGCAGGTGTCACCTTGAAGAGGTCAATCTTCTGGAAGGTGGTCAGGTTGATGTCCACAGCGATGGCTGTCCTCATTACCAGAGGCATCTTATCCAGCAGCTCCGACTCGTCTGGAAGCATTGAGACAGTATCATGGTCAGTAGCATGTCAGTATCATGGTCAGTATCACGTCAGTATCACGTCAGTATCATGGTCAGTATCACGTCAATATCATGTCAGTATCATGGTCAGTATCATGGCAGTATCATGGCAGTATCATGTCAGTATCACGTCCGTATCATGTCAGTATCATTGTCAATATCATGGTCAGTATCATGGCAGTATCATGGCAGTATCATGGCAGTATCATCATGGTCAGTATCATGTCAGTATCATGCTGTTTAATGGCCAGTATCATGGTCAGTATAATGTCAGTATCATGGTCAGTATCATGTCAGTATCATGGTCAGTATCAGGTCAGTATCATGTCAGTATCATGGTCAGTATCATGCCAGTATAATGGCCAGTATCATGGTCACTCAGTATCATTAGTATGATGTCCGTAAAGAGCGGCACCATTAGCACCAAATTCCAATTCCATTTCTTGCAAAACACGGCCAAATCTACTTTGACGCGAGTGTGCCCGAATTTAGGAGATCTTCCTAAATCCAGCCTCTCTCGACCCATGGACCCAGCCCATGGATACTGACCCAGCCCATGGGTACTGACACAGCCCATGGATACTGACCCAGCATGCCCTGAGCGTCCCAGGTGTAGGTGTACCAGGTGCGGATGCGGTTCTGGCAGAGGTGCGGGATCTTGTTGGCCACCATGTAGGCCACGGTGGCGTCCATGGAGCTGCGGAAGTATGTCTGGCCCTGGGTGGCGGCACCGATAACATCCCTCATCTGGGAAGAACACGTGACAGATAAGAAACACTATAGGAAGAGATACTTCATCTATTAAAGCAGTAGGCACAACGGGGTTCCACCGCACCTCAAGCCTGTTGTAGGCTGGTCTATTTTTTGGTCTTTATTTGTATTTTTTTACATTTTCTTGAGCATTAACGACACCAGTGATAGACCAAAACATAGTCAGACTACGAATATGTTATAGGCTATAGTGAAAACAATAGTTTTATAATACTACCATTTAATTACATATTGTGTTACTTATTAATAATCAATTCATGTTTTGTTGGGAAAAGGGGGGTATATTACTCTAAAACAACAACAACAACTATGGGATGTGCGAATGTTATCAACTGATAATCACCAATATCAAGACCATGCGATGGACCATACTGCCTATACCGCGAGTAGGCGACTATAGGAAACACAGAAGTGAAATGACTGCCGCCGAAAGCGAAAACATCACGAAACTGCACTGTACAACAACTTCACTTTATGTTAGGTTTACAGTAGTTCAAATGTGCCAAGCCGACCCTCACAATAACAAATTTCTCCACGGCTCCGCCGCGTAATAACAAGCGGCCGTGTGTGCGTTCTCGCAAACGGCGAAAGTAGCCGATCTGCATGAAGAAACACAGAGCTCTCGTCAGGAGCGGGAGCAGCACAAATAGCCTACGAGTAGGCCAGTGGTCAGTGACGTCCCTGAGGAATAGGGTTAGTGGTCAGACAATGCGACCAACACCACGTCGGAAAATGGCTGACAACCAGTGTTGTTTTTGGCAGCAATTTTCTATTTTAGTGTTAGTCAGAGTCTATTGAAGGTTTTCATTTAGTTTTAGTCTCATTTTAGTGTTAGTCTAGTTTTAGTCGACTAAACGTCATAAGATTTTAGTCGACTAAATCTACAGTTGATTTAGTCGACTAAAATGTGTTTTGGCGGGCCTTGATGCCGTCGTAATGACTGATTTTACACTTGCTGAAAATAGCCGATCTCCAAGCTCACAACGCGTCGCAGTGCGACGCATTGTGAGCTTGTAGATCTGCTATTTTCAGCATGCAACCAAGTGTAAAATGACTTATAGGCCTACTGGATATCTTGTCCACTAGTCCCTTCCTAACATTTTAGTCTAGTTTTTATTTGTCAACGAAATTGTCAAGTATATTTAGTCTTAGTTTTAGTCATCATAGCTTAGTTTTCATTTAGTTTCCATGTAGTTTTCGTCAGTGGAAAAAGGTAGTCGACGAACATTTTTCGTCTTCGTTTTAGTCGTCGAAAGCAACACTGCCGACAACAAAACGCCACTATGTAGGAAATGTCCATTACTGGCTCCATTGCACGGTCTTGACAAGGGCTGATGACGGCCACTATATTAAATCGTCTGATAACACCCGAAAACCCACTACTGCAGTGCAGGGAACCTCAGCTTTCCTACGGGGGACCTCAGGAGGGATCGTATAAAAAGCCTCGACCCTTCTAGTTCTATATTGTCTCTCTGTTACCTGTCCGATCAAACTGGAGAACACAAAGACACCCGTAAAAAAGTTAGTCATCTGAAAGGAAATCTCAAAGACGGTGTGGGGCTCGTTGAGACCCCCGATGTTGATCAGACTGCGCACCGCGTAGTAGTAACAGCGCAGGTACCTGCATGTGGAGAAGCGTCGGCCCGTTAGGAGATCAACCCATTTAGACCCTGGGAACGATTCTACAAAATGTCTTCTAAATCCTGACAGTTTTCTGAAATGCCCATGTTTCTATGTCAGTGGTTCTCAAACATTTTCTTGTCAAGGACCCCCAAAAATATATGTATTCGGCCAACGAGCCCCATCTGAAAATATGTTGTTCCAGGGGACCTCCCCAGAAGTAAATATTTGAGTTAAAAACGTTCACTGTGAAAGAATATATTCAAGCGGAAAGGAAGAAATGTATTGTTAAGGAATTTCTATATCACTTCTGATTCACCTGACTAAAGTCTAAATAGGGTTAGGGCTGATTCTGATGCTATATATTGCTCTGGACCACCTGGAATCCCTCAAAAGACCCCTGGGGGTCCCTGGACCCCACTTTGAGAACCACTGTATAACTGAAGCTCATCTATGACTGTCTTTCCACACAACGACTGAAGCTACAGTGTACAGTGAGTGGCAGTGTTTCACGCTAAGGTTATTATAGTTTCGAATTTAATTTAATTTAATTTTTTATTTTATTCATGAAACAGCTTAGTTTTGACAAAAAGAACATAATATAGGTCTTGGGTAGGGTTCAAAAGGCCCAGTGAAAATAGTAGATCTATTACATGAAGTTCACATACATCAGCTGTTTTCATTATACATTTTTTGTTAAAAAAATAAACTAAGCTCATTTTCACTATGATTTGTAAACATACAATACGGTTTCAATTAGTTATATTTTTTTGTAAAGCCACATTTTTATGTGTCCAATTCCACTATAATAAAACCTTGGTGCAAACACTTGAATGCAGGAATAAAGCTGCTCAATCATTTTTTTCTGTCACGCTGTCTGTCCACATCACTGTTTGGTAGGCACTGTTTTCCAGGAAAAGAAGACAATGTGAATGATGTCGTTGCGGTTTCATTTGAAACAGCCCTGACTCTAAGAACACTATATAATAATAATCCATGGGGTGTTCAGTTCAACTCTAAATTAGAAATGAAGATTCGGCCGTGTGGAGACATTCACATACTTGGACTGCGGAATATTTTGTAGAATATAGCATTAGGCCTGATACAGTAATATCCCATTTAGGACTGAGGCCGATTCTTAAGAAAAATGCCTTCTAAATCCTGACCTAAGCGAACAACTCAAAATGATTATGGAGATATCAGACTTTTGTCCTGCTGCTTCCAGATTAATCGTTTCTGCTTGAGAGAGCCCAGATGCAGGCAGGAGGAGGGAACTTGAGAACTCAATGCTGCCGCAATCTGGCAGAGTCAGGTTACGTCCTAAATGGGATATAACATATTGATGAGAATTGCATGGAGCAATGTAATTCACACTGACGGTATGTATTTTAAAAAGCTGATAAAGGAGGGTGAGGGGAACGAATGAAAAACTCTTTTGCCTCACACACACACAAAAAAGGTAAAGTATAACTATGAGACTACCTGTCCTAGAACGATGGACAAAAAGAATGCCCCAAAAAGGTAGTTTGTCATCTGAAAGACTTGACCGAACACACTGTCGGGCGTTGGTAACTCGGCCACCATCAGAAGGGACTTCTCAGCATAGAAGAAGCAGCTGAGGTAACTATGGCAACAGTAAACATGGAAGAAATATTACAGAATTTACAAGTGAAAACTCAATGTAACCCTAGAACACTAAACACAGGTGATTTTCCCCCGGACGATTATATTTTTTCAATTTTCATAATGTTGTTGATGTCTGAGGTGGGTGGGTCTTTCAGTACGTTCATGATGCTCAGTGATATCATAGAAGGTAGGTTTGTTTCCCTGCCCACATCCCTGGTTTTTCCTACAGGCAGGTGTTCGGGTGAATTTCACCCGTGTTTAGTGATAGTGTGATCGAGAAAAAATTAAAAGAATTCCAATACACCCACAATGGATATTTTATTTATTTTCGTATTCACTGGACCAATCTCACATGTCTTAGGAATGGGTGGACCAAAGGAGAAGTTCCCAACTTAATTTCTCTTTTTTTAGGAATATTTAAAAGATAATATGCACGTTTTTCACCCCATGAAATCTATTTTTTGTGAAAAGTCATGATGAAATATTAAAGAAGAGTACCTCAAGTTGCCATGTATTGCTTTACTGCAATATATTTTGATGATAAATATTTTTTATGGAATATTTTATATTGGGTAAAATATAACCGTGTTTAGTGATGGTTTATATATAAAAACTACTCTGTTACAAGTACAAGTCCAGAATAAAAAATGTGCTTGAGTAAAAGTGCTTGGCATCAAAATGCACTTAAAGTACCAAAAGTAAAATCAGCTCCTTGTGACACCTCTGGTAAACTCGCTAAAGTAATAGAAAAGGATCATGCGGATCCCGCCCCTTTTAGTAAAATGAGTGTGACTTAGGCCAACATAATAGTGTGATTTAGGCCAGGAGGAGTGTGAAATAGGCATTTATTTTGGCCTAAGTCAATGGTTTTGTGACATTATCAGGATAAAATAGGTCTAGTCTAAGGTTTAATCCTATTTAATTCAATGTAATCATATTATGTTACACGTATAACTGACAGTGTTATTTATATATTAATATAAATCATATAGTTTTGCTTTGGATCCGATTTTGTTTCTTCCTGAAAACCTTAAAAAATTACTGAGGCCAGTAGTTTAAGAAGGCAACAATATGGAAAGTGAGTAGAGCATTTTTCATCATTTGACCCCCCCCCCCCCCCCCCCCCCACGTTGAGTCACTGTGGATAGACAGACAGACTAATGGTAGCAATGCCATCACTCTGTGGTGCTAGCTAAGACTATTATACATTTAGTCTCATTTGACTACACTAGTACGGTACAATGCAAACACGTGTAAATGAAACATAATAATAATACTAAAGGGACAAGGGTACATACGCGCTGCCCAGGCCAGAGTACACCCATTTGGTCTTGCCGATGCCCTGGTAGTCCGAAGCAACGTAGTAGACACAGGCGTTGAGGTGGAGCATGAAAAGGAGGTAGCCGATGGTGCGGATTACTCTAAACACAAAAAAACACACCAAGTTAAAAGCCTTTCTTCATTGCATAGAAATGTAGCTACAGTGGTGATAGACAGCAGAGCTGTGCTCAATCCCAGTACACTCTTGTGTATAGACACTCTCAACTACAAATAAAAGTTGCTCTGTCAAATTATTGCCCTTGAGTTAAAAGTTGTGAACTTGTAGATCTGCTATTTTCACAGATTTCGAGTATCCAACAATACAAATACTCAAGTAAAGTACAGATAGGCCTACTCCAAAAATGTTACTTAAGTGCAGTAGGCCTACTCAATTAATTAATTTTGTAACTACTGTCGTATCTCACCTCCAGATGTAAGCTTTGGCCATGAGACTTTCCAGACGATCGCTGAACTCAAAGAATGTTTCTGCCTTCAAAGTGAAAATCAAAATGCAGTAGGTATCGGTAACACATTGGTATAACGCTGGTATAAGCTAACATGTATCTGTTGAAATGCATCAAATACTTTAGTTTGTAGTCTCGCGTAGCCAGACGACTATTCCACAATCTCCAAATGCTATATACAGTAGAGTCTGGAACTACACCTCCCGAAATCCGAGTAAGGAAGCTGGCATTTCCGTTCACGAAAATATATATTAAAATATCTTTACATTTTATTTTTTTATTTCCATTTCTGCTATAGGCAGCAAGCTATATATACACTTAGAATTTAAGTGTATATATAGCTAGTCTTAGATGATTTCAATGTGGATAATATAAATTGCTCATGATCAGAGATTCTGTTCTGTATGACAGAAGCATTTGAAAATTGCGAGGTGGCGACAGTCTGGCAACGAGAGACTATTTAGTTTATATAATTTACCTTTAAAATACGATTAGCTCTGAAAATGGACTTGTATCCGAACTGGAAGCACAGCAGGTCCAACGGTGCAAGAGCTATCAAGTCTATCTGAAAAGGGACAGAGAGACAGAGTCGTGTAAAAATCATCTGGATGTGTATTTTATTTCTAGCCGTTTGAAGTGTATTGTTGGAGCAGTGGTTCCCAAACGTTTTTTTTTTTTTTATCAAATGTTTTTTATTTTAAGACAAAAATCACAATTGAGGCGTGTTGCCCTACTCGCAGTGCGTATTGTGTGTATACGTAGCGGCGGCACTGTCCAAAAGGACCCCATTGAAAAACAACAACAAGCTTTCCTGGATTCATCCTTTTATCGGATCTTGAATTGTACAGTATACTTCCCTGTGCTTGTCCTTGCAAACTGTTAGTATTCAATCAGTCAATCAATCAATCAATCAATAACACTTACCGTGACTATAGCTGATTCTCTGTAGTGCTTCTTCGTGGTCACCCTGTCTTTCTGAAAAGGACAAAATAAAACAATTATTAGCCGTTGAGCTCGCTGCCCTGAGAGCAGCAAATTCACATGGAAAGATTACAAGAGCAGCTGTTGAATGCTGCTCTCAGGGCAGCTTAAACGCTATACATACAACCATGTTAAGTTTCTGCTCTGATGGCAGCTTTTGAATTCTGCTCTCAGGGAAGCTAAAAATGCTATACATACATCATCATTTGCACGCCCTCCCTATCTAATTATTGGACAGTATTAGGATGTTGACATTCATTCTGTTTTCATAGGGCCCTAAATCACACCTTAGAAAGCATGAGTGTCTATTTCAAACACAAAGTGTTTTATGGGGAGTCATATTTTGACAGCAGCACCTGCAAGTCATAATTTCACCCCTCTCCCTATCTAAGTATTGGACAGTATTAAGATGTTCATATTGATTTTGTATTCATCTTTAGGGCCCCAAATCATGCCCTAGATAGCACTAGTGTCTATTAAAATCACACCCGTGTGAAGTGAGTGGTGCAACTCTGTGTGGGGATCCCCGGGGGTCCCTGGAAGTTCCAGACCCACAGGAGGATGCGGAAGTGGGACGGAAGAAGATGAAAGCCCTTTTATTTGTCACATACAGTACATTGCTGTATGCGAGATTTGTTCACCGCATTTGACCCATCTCTTGGAGCGGATGAGCTGCAGCCGTGCTGCGCTCGGGAATCGTCTGTAGTTGATCCAATCCTCGGACACTCTTAACCACAAGGCCACTGAGCTGACGATGTGTGACATACATGGGCAACTGGCGGCCCGGGGGCCACGTGCGGCCCCCACCATCACATAATGCAGCCCACAGGTTAATAGCAGAATACTGATATACTTCAGCTGTTGCAATTCCAAACGTGAGTTGACACGCCTTCATTAGATCAGTCTATATATTATGTAGCTTAATGAGTCCTATTATTAAAATGTTATTGTCTTTTTTTGTGTGTCAAATGTATGTTTAGTTCATAGTTAACATAACTATAACTAAATGCATTTGAAAAAAAAAAAAAAGGTTACTTATCAGGATTCCAATTAAAAAATTGCAAAAAAAAACGAATTCAGGATTTGAATTCAAATATAGCAAAATAAATCTGATCTACAAGCTCAAAGCGTTTCGCGCTGCGACGCGTTTTGAGCTTGTAGATCGGCTATTTTTATATAGAAATATGCACTGTGGCCCTCTGGAGTGAGTATGGAAATATAGTGGCCCTCTCCATCGTCAAAGTTCCCCACCCCTGATGTATGATGATGATGTATATATAGCCAAATCGCTAAAAGAAAATCACACTTGTGTGAAGTGAGGGGCGCTAATATATTAAAGTCTAACTCATGTTGATTAGGTGTTGTAATGGTGATGTAAAACAAACGGTGCAAACACAAACATTAAACGCCATTAACAATAAAGAAACAATATGACGTAAATGGCACATTATGACTTACATTTTCCCTTCATTGTCAATGGCGTTTACAGAACAAACATTGAACTAAAGACAAACATTAAACCTGGCGCCCCTCACAAATCACACAGAGCTCTTATCATCATACATCATCTCATGAACAACTGAATTCATGTGATTGGTTAGCTGATTTGCTCGTCTACATATGACGTAACCCTTCATTGTCAATGGTATTTAATTAGGGCCGGGACTAATTGCGATTAATTACGATTAATTAACTACAGAAAAATTAATGCATTAAAAACATTAACGCATTTTAATCGCACTATTTTTTTCACCGCGGAACGTTGTCACTGGACAGTTTTCAGTTATTTTCACCGCGGAACGTTGTCACTGGACAGTTTTCAGTTTTCTGCGCACCAAGTGTCCGTGTCCTCTTCAGACAATAACACCACCAGACACCGCAGACAGTTCACCAGACTGGGGGAAGCCGCTGAGATCACTTTGCTTGTCCCCGTGGATTGGAAATAGGATTTAAAAGGCTATCCGATGGTAGCGTGGATTACAGCACAGTTGTGTGCAATTATTCAATAAAGAATTATTACCCCTATTACTACAAAAACAATGTTTTATTGCTTAAACTTATGTATTCACTATTCATTGATTCACTAGACTAGTATACCAAAATCCATTTGAAAAAATTGCTTTCTCACTGTTCTCGGGTCAAATAATGATATGCGATTAAAATGCGATTAATCTAGATTAATTAATCACAAAGCCTCTGATTAATTAGATTAATTTTTTTAATCGAGTCCCAGCTCTATATTTAATGTTTGTGTTTCCACAAATTTACGTCATTTTTGGCGGACATTTGACTTAATTTCTCCTTTCATCCTCAATGGCAAATATTGAGACGTGCGGGGACAAAATGTACGTCATATTCGAGGCTCATATTATAGCCTAATTTCTCCTTTCATTGAACTGAATTGAACTGAATTTATGTGATCGGTAAGCCAATTTGCTCGTCTACATATGACGTAACTTTTCCCTTCATTGTCAATGGCATTCAATGTTTGTGTTGGCACAAATCTCCGATGTGGGGGGGACAAAATAACGAAAAAAGAACAAAAGAAAAAAATCACACCAATGTGAAGTGAGGGGCGCTCTTATCATCCATCATCATACATCATCACATTCTGGCCAATCACATTTGGTGTCCTCACTTTTCTGCCCTCACCTTTTATCCGTAGCCTACATTGCGCATAGGAGACAGGAGAGGCGCTATATAGCGCCCCTCAAAAGAAAGAAAAGAAGAAAAGCTTGTTATATTGCAGCAACTTACAATGACATCGCCGCCCCTGACAAACTGCTTGCGCGCCTGGAAGATGGTGACGTCAACGAAGTAGATGAAGTCAGCGAACAGGTCGGCGGCCACCCAGTAAGGGATCATGTCCGGGGTGTGGTAGTTGAAACACAGGCGCGCCGTGACAAACCAGGTGTTGTAGTTCCAGGCTAGCGTCACCAGCGCCAGCCAGGCAATGTAACTGCGATCTGCAGAGGAGTGGGGGGGGGGGGGGGTGGACGACGTGAGAGTGGTGAGACAGCAGGGCAATGTAACTGTGTGTGGAATTCCGTGCTCACACGGACAGACGGACAAGGCTCATACATACTCTCCAGTTTTTGGTGATAGCTTATCACCGCAGTGTAGTTTTTAAAGGGTTGGAAAACTATACACCATTACGTCAGTCGCGGTGATGATCAGCTATCAACACGGACACAGACCCATCTCTTTGTTTTTACTATCAGACAAGTCTTTTCACTCTGGACTCAGCTATCACCCCGTTCACTGATTGGTCTAGAAGGTAGACCCCACCTCCACAGGGAGGTGGGGTCAATCCTTAAGGACATCACAGCAAGTATGATGGCCTCAACTCTTATCACCGTTTTAGGTGATAAGCTATCACCTAAAACGGTGATAACCTATCACCAAAAACTGGAGTATGTATGAGCCTACAGAGTACAGACAGACAGACAGACAGACAGACAGACAGACAGACAGACAGACAGACAGACAGACAGACAGACAGACAGACAGACAGACAGACAGACAGACAGACAGACAGACAGACAGACAGACAGACAGACAGACAGACAGACAGACAGACAGCGGCTCACTCAAAAACGTAGCCTATGTACCCATATGTTATTCCCTGGAACAACATATGGGGGTATAGGGGTCGGTGGCCAATTACATAATTTTGGGGGTCCTTATAGTTGACATGCAATAGTTTGAGAACCACTGATATAGAAACATAGGTTTTCCAGAAAACTGTCAGAATTTAGAAGACATTTGGCCCCTTTTCCACCAAAATAACTTTGGTTCTAGAACGGGTGCCTTCAGGGAACCGGTGGCCATTTTTTGGTTGCAGTTCCAAACCAACTTTTAGGGTTCTGAACCAATTCATTTTCAGTGGAAACACTCAATATTATAGGCGGCAAAAAAATAACTGAACCGGTTCAACCTCGGATGGAAAAGGAGGCCATGGTATACAGAATGTGACCGGACCTGTGAACGGGTCGATGGTGTTGCCCAGCACCTTGTCCATCTGGTCCTCTACTGGCCCCACCACCATGTCCAAGGTGGTCCAGAAGGTGGTGCTGGCGAAGGCGCTGACTCTGGTGGCGAGGGGCTTCTTCGGCTCAACCACCCCCGCCGCGGCCGCCGCTGCGGCCGCTGCCTCTGCCTCGGCTTTCTTCTTCTCCTCGTCCTCCTTCTTCTTCTTGGCGGCCTCTTCTTTCTTCTTCTCCATCTCCTCTTTCTTCTTCCTGTCCGCCTCCTCCTTCTTGCGCAGGTCCTCCTCCGCTTGCCTCTTCCTCTCCTCGATCACCACGGCGTAGTGGTCTTTGCGAAGCCGCGGCGCTGCCGGAACACAATGTGGGGCGTTTTAGCAGACGCTCTTAAGATCCAGAGCCACTTACAGCAAGCAGGGACAACAAACACACGGTAATATTATGTCAAATGCATAGAAATGTTAAAAATGTAGTCCCCCCCCCCCCACATGGTCATCAGGTATTATGATTTCACTAGGAGGAAGATTTCTTTCAAAAAACGTGTACAGAAAGTGTTAAAATTATGTTTTATGTGGCCACACCCACCAGTTCATTAGGTATACCTGGTTTTCACCTTAGCACCTGCACCCACCTGAACTTAAACCTCGCCCACAGCTGTTGTTGTATGATAATGGGGGAGGGGTTAGGGTTATGATGTCACTAAAAGGGTGTTAACCCTTTTACTGCTGCCATTTATTGAGAAATTAGGACCTAATTCATGCCAGCATTTTTTTAATTTGAGCTCTTATTTTGAAAAGCCACATTTTGCCTCAACCGGAAGTGAGCTTATCCCTGCCAGCTTTACGTTGCCAAGACAACCTTTGTTTACATAATCGAATCAATGCCGGTACATATAGCACTCCACAACGTCGGCTCTGTGCCGTCAAAGAAACGCTGTTTTGACCAAAAATGCCATCTGGGACAAGGAATAGGAGATACAGGCGATTGAAAGAAACGGATAGAATGGATTCTTATGGCGACGGTGAATTAATATGAACGATCCAGTGCAGTGCTAACAACATTGCTAGCTAACCGGCTAACGTGAGTAGCATTATGGCTCGATCGATCATATGCACTATAAAAGTATAATTGCCGAAGGGCTACGGCAATGGCAGCAAGGTGTATTATCAAATTGAGGCTTTGATTGCCGAAGGGCTTCGGCAATGGCAGGAAGACGGTTAATGAGCATTTGTGCCTGTCGTAGACATGCAGAGCAAGTTCAGTCAGTGAACCTATCAGTGCAGTTGCTGCCGGGCGTTAATTGGGACGCCTCAGCATCACGCTCTCATTCACATGATTCACTCAGCCAATCACACACTCACTCCATCTTCATACCGGCTACTTTAACCGGAGGTTTGCATTTCTCCTCCTGCTTCCTTCTTTGCTGCTGCGTATCAGCGTGCTGCTGTATACAAACCTGCTGCTCATCCACCTCCACCCCAGCTACCACCTGTCGTTTTGGATCTACTGTTTAGGTACGGGGGATTCAGAGTCCCTATGGTCGGGACTGATGCGCTTGATCAGAGTACCTAAAAAGCAGATATAATACATCGCCATACCATAATAAATGTATTGCATATCTTCTATTCAATAAATATATATTCCATCCATTCTTGAGTTGTCCTGACTGAACTGAAAGTGCTTGGGAGCAGGCATGGGTGTGTGTGTGTGTGTGTGTGTGTGTGTGTGTGTGTGTGTGTGTGTGTGTAGTTGTGTACTCACTGACAGGGGGGCTGATCTCTGGAGAGGAGGCGTACTGGTCGATGACCTTCTCTTTGTATAATGCTGTGCGCTCTCTCATGCGTTTGATGATTTCCCTGAGCTGCTCATCGGAGTACTTGTTGACAACTATGGGCCGCGGGGGCTCGGGGACCACCTCTTGCCTAGAACAACCACAACAACAACATGCCTCCATTACAATAGGCTCTATGAACTCGTCCTACATCCAGGGCCCCTTCCCTACTTCCTTCACAGGTGTTACTGATGATACTAATTAAGACTGTAGACTTAAGACTGTAGTGTACAGTGGTTCCCAAAATGTTTAAAATGTGTGTACAAATGGAACCAAATAGAGCATGTGGGTACATTTCGTTCCATTTGGACACTCTCAGAGTTGCACACCCGTACGGGGCCATTTGGAACCCACTCAAGGACACCTTGAGTGAGAGTCAGACCCACTGGTGTTTCCAGTGAGCCAACATGCACAATAGCAGCACTCTGACTCTGTTTGACCATAATGGAATAGAGCACCAAAATGGCTGCTGTGTACAGAGTCTATTAACCTCACAATCACATAAACAATCAGTGGTTCTCAAACTTTATCATGTCTTTTGACAAACTTGTAGATCGGCTGCAGTATTTTCAAATATCCTATAGGGGTTAAACTTATGTTGGTGCTATATTAACTAAGGCGTAGTTTAGCTTATAGGCATATCGTTCGTTTGGTCTATCCATCTTGCATTCCAACTCGCAGCGACTGGCAAAAACCCTTCAACTGGAACGTGTTTTTTCTTTGTTCAGTATCCGTGGCCTAAGCTAGACCGGATCACACAGACCATGCTTTCCTCTGTGTTGGAAAGTCTGGTGACGGGAGGTTACTGGACCCCAGTTTGAGAACCACTGACATAAAACACTTACATGGACCATACATGGGCAACTGGCAGCCCGGGGGCCACATGCGGCCTTCACTTAACGCGGCCCGCAGGTTAATATCAGAATACTGATATATCATTGATTTAAGCCGTTACAATTCCAAACATGCAAACATGACCCGCTTTAATTACTTCAGTTAGCATAATGAGTAGTAGCCTATTAAAATGTTATTGTCTTTTTTTCATGTCCAATGTATTTGGATTTAGTTCATAAAGTGAACATAACTAGAACTGCACTCTGACGAGTGCATACTTGCTTGTTGCACACTAGTAGGCCATAAATGGCCAACTAGTGCGCAAGCAGAGCACGCAAGTACTTTCGACTGCTGTAAACTGTGGAATCTCAGTATCTTTGTGAAGGAACGTTTGAAATGTCTAATTATTAGGTGTAACTATTTGCTACCTATCTACTTTATGCATGTAAACACCTAGTATTATTAAGTATGGTTCAAGTTTCTATCTATATAAGAAATACACTTTTATCAATTTAGAAATATTCTAGATCCCTTTTTAGTTTTTCAAAGAAAAATAAATCATTGATATGTGATGAAAAAAGGTATATAAACTGAATTAAAATATGTTATACAGTATCATTATTTTATTATTTATTGTAAATTGTCAATTGTTTTAAATGTATTTCATCTTATTTCAGTGATATTAATACTAAATCATGATCAGAGTATGTGTCTCTAACTTCAATTTTTGTAATAATACTTTCACATTTGTTAAAATATACATGATCTAAAATACTTCCGTAATCTGTAGTTAGATTTGTATTTAATTGTTTAAAGCCTAATCTTGACATGAAGGTCTTTATACTTCTATCTTTCTCAGTATAATGGTCTTCATTGAAATCTCCTATTATCATAATTGCAGAAGTCGGAGATGATAGATACTTTACCATGTTTTTGTTTTACCACAATTTGCTATTTTATTTCACTGATTATGTATAGTATACGTATGACTAACTCTAAATGATGACGTAAGACATACGTATACATATACATATACTATATAGAGTATGTAGTTGTAAATTGATTAGCGGTATACTGTGGTTACTTTGCGCCAAAAACCGCGACAGCAACCCGCCATTTTATGCATATGCCAATAAAACAGCAAATCTGTGCCTGGTTTGCTGGGACCAGATCACATAAAGGACCAGATCACATAAATGACCATATGTCTTACGTCATCATTTAGAGCTAGTCATACATATACACACCACGTACTCTGGTCCCAGCAGATCAGGCACAATTTGCTAGTTTATTTTACTGATTATGTATAGTATACGTATGACTAGCTCTAAATGATGACGTAAGACATATGGTCATTTATGTGATCTGGTCCCAGCTAGCCTCGATACCCAGGCTTTCATTTCGTCTGCGCGAAAGATGAAAGCCTGGAAAAAGCCGTGGGCTGAACCAGTCTAAAAGTGGGAGTCAACCCTTCCGGGTGGGCGTCGCTCTAAATGATGTGACGTAGCGCTGCACTAGGGGGGAGAGGAGGGGCCGGGGGTGACGGACAGATCGATGAGATCCAATCAGGGTGCGCGCATTTCTGAGGCGCGACCCGTCCCTCTAGACCAGAAATGTCTCTGCTTAGGTCAGGCTAGGTCCCAGCAAACCAGGCACAGATTTGCTGTTTTATTGGCATACGCATAAAATGGCGGGTTGCTGTCGCGATGAACGATGACCGGGCAAATTCATTACTTGCGCGCTCTGCTTGCGCAAGTAATTAAAGGCATTTGAAAGGCATTTGAAAATGTCAGGATTCCAGTTCAAAAATACCAAAACATTAATTCAGGAAATAATAGTGTCAACAGTACAACTGGTATCACAAATTATATCACCTGCAGTAGTAGAAATACAGTTGTAGAAAAAAAGCCCTACACAGCCAACACTATACAGTACAGTACACACTGACTGTCACAATGACCAACAGTCAAAACAGGTGATCTACAAGCTCACAGCTCTTGTGAGCTTGCAGATCGCTTTTGGAACGTTTTAATTCATATATGTTTGTTTAAAGTGCTCTAAACAAACATTAAAAGTCCATAGACTTGGCTGCCATATGACTGTAATTTCAAAAGCCGGGCGTTGGAGGTGATAGCGCCCCTCAAAAATGGAGGCAATGCATTATGAAATTGATCAAATCTAATATTTCTTTCTTTCTTTCCTTCTTTCTGGCATCAACTGCTCCATGTAGATTAGCTCGGTGGACGTGACTGTGCACTGACGGACGTGCAGCTCTCTTCACTCGCTTGACTTCTCCGTCTTTAAGCAGCCTCGCCTCGCTGAGCCTCTTATACGCAGAGCTGAAAAGCTGTTAAGCTACTTTGAGCTTCTCCAATCTAGTCTGCACGTTGTTGGAGCACTCCGGGCGGCACTCACACCTACTGTAGGGACCATGCTACCATGCTGAAGCCCCTGAACTAAAAGGGGATTCCCGGGCAGTTTATCCTTTCGATGGTGGTGTACTGGTGTATAAATGTAAGTATTTTCTGTACATATAGGCTAATACAATAAGCATAATTGTCAATAAACATGTGAATCAATCAATCTGTGCCAGTGTGTGTTGCCTTTAGCTAATCTGTGTGTTAACTAGCACATCTGCAGTGGTTGGTCTCCCCGCGGGACCCAAGCTATAGTGAAAACAGCAGATCTACAGTATAAGTTCACAACGTGGCACGGAGCTATTTTCTACTAGCTATTACTACTTTAACCTTTTCTAATGTATGGAATTCCTTCGAATTTTCATTTCTTTCTTCAGAAAATGACTGAAAAATCAAATGTAACTGTTTTGAAATATTGATTAAGAAAAGAATGTTGGAAATAAAACAAAGGGACCCATAAAAATGTGTCTGCGACACACAAATGTGTCCCAACCCTCTAGAAGATTCTAGAAGTCAACCCAACCTGGAGTTGGGTTGACAAGTAGCCCTACCTAAAACTCATAACAAGTGCAATTAATGAATGCTGTAGTCAAGTGTCGATTCCCTATTTGGCTGTAGATCGTCTGTTCTCATGCACGGGAGATTCAGGCCATAAGGTTAGGTTTACCCTTCTGTTCCAGGTTGGTCTGGGTTAGCCTGGGCTGGGGGCCCTGCTGGGGCCCCTGCTGGGGCCCCTGCTGGGGCCGGTGCTGGGGTTGCTGCTACTGCTGCTGCTGGGGCCCCTGCTGGGGCCGGTGCTACTGCTGCTGCCGGAGCCGGTGCCGGAGCCGCTGCCGGAGCCGGTGCTGGTGCTGGATCCATAGTAAATTACAAAACAATATATATTATTATTATTAATAATAATAATAATAATAATAAGCTATAGCTGCACATTGTAAGCCAGGGGTGGGCACCCATGTCTTTACGATTGATGAGCTTATTTTATTTTTTATTTTGGAGCAAGTCGAAAATCCTGACTTAACCACGCATGCATCCACTCACATCGTCCGCTGTCCAGTCACACTCAGGCTTGGTGGTTTGGATGTACTGTATTTCCCAATGAATCACATATCAGTGGAACGGTACAGTGTGAATCAATGGATAGGGCCCTGGCAGAATCACAATCACAATCAGACTCATGGTCACCTCACAGGTTTATAGTTATAATTGGTGTGGGTGAAATATATTTTGTTCATTCTAACTCCATCATTTGCAGTTGTCACTTTTCAGGAAAGGGAAGGGAAGCACGCATGGGCCTCCGAGGTGGTTAGTTAGTGGGCTGGCTTTCTTGGTGTTGATGCTGTTCATCTCCTCAGGTGGTGCTGACAGTGTCAGCCTGACACTGGCCCGGTTAGCGTGGATGGAAGCTCTCAAACGGATTGTAAATAGCATTCAGCTTGTCGGGGAGAGAGGCACGTGTGGTTTCTCTGCACCATTTTCTCACTGCAGCCTGTCATTTAATTGTATGCCATGCGCACCTGGTGTTGCCACCTTTGAATTGGTCATCCATTTGACTTTCCAAAAAGGTGGGCGGGAGAGGGCCATGAAATCATCCCAGAAGGGGGATTTGATTTGATATGATATAGTACTTCATCGTCAGTTTGCACTGAAATGTGTCTTGCGACAGATGCATGCATTGTATGCAACACATACTGTATACACACATTTTGACACAACACAGAGAAGAGAAAATAAAATAAAATAGACTACATACATTTAAAGAAAATCACACCCGTGTGAAGTGAGGGGCACTCTTAACATCTTACAATATCGCAGACGGTTAATTTATGTACTACCAATGTACATATACATATTTTATGACGTAATTATCAGACAGAACAAACATGGACAAAACAAACATTAAACCCTGTCCATTTCAATGGCGTTTGTCTTAGGAAAAACAAACATTAAACCTGTATATAGGAGGGGCTAGCACCTCTCAAAAACATAAAGGGAAGAGCATTGTCCACAGCTCAGTCCAAACTCCTGTTGACTGATGGACAAAATACCTCTTCAGTCTGACCTTATTGTATGCTGCAACACCATATCGCCTTCCTGAAGGCAGCAACCTTATACTCTCCATACAAACCATGGCTAGTTTAGAGGTGATATATTCCTTGCTATAACCTTAGGATGCTGTTATCATACGTGGATGTATTATTAACTATGACGAAGAAAAAAAAGAAACCCACTAAATTGCATGACAGCCTTGCAGCTTTATTCTGAGTGGTTTGAAGCGTAGACAGGTGTATTTGTGTTTGTCTGCACCCGACCATAATTGCAGAGCGTGCTGCATACGATGAAAGCAATTGCTCTGAATATTCGACTATCAATTCCAGTTGTGTTACGTGTTTACAGTTTCACTCAACTGCTTGCATGAATCTTTTGAAAATCTAACCTCATTCTCTTAAAAGCTATTTCATACATACTGTATAAAGTGGTAAATGGTGCATTTATATAGCGCCTTTATCCAAGGCGCAATAGATTGTGCATTACATTCACACACCGATGGCGGAGGAAACCATGCAAGGCACCAACCTGCACGGTGCAACCTGCATCGGGAGCAATTAGGGGTACAGTGTGTCACGGTTCCCAGGCAGCTGCTCTACCGGCCACTCTACCCCTGATCCACTGCCGCTATAGCTTCTGTTTTCTTATAATCTTTATATTTTGTGAAAATACTGTAAATACACAGATATACAAAATAGCAGATATACAGTCCAAAACAACATGGCGTGGAAGCAACGATGGAGGGCTCGTCTGAGGACGACCTAGAGAGAGTGACGCAGAGAGTGACACCATCGTACGATGAAGAATGACTTGAAGCATTGACTTCACAGAGACAAAGTCCTTATAGTTATGTGCAAAGTCTATCTGTCAATAAAATAAAAATAGTATAAACTGTGATGAATGCTACTGTAGCTTACCCTGGGGTTTGTCCTCAGTCTTGGCTTCATTCTCCTTGGGTTTTTCCTCCTGTACAACAAAATAACATAGTACTGTATGTCCTCAAACTTATTGGCCCTAGAACAATAAACACTGGTGATTTTGACCCGGACAATTATATTTTCATAATGTTGTTGATGTCAGAGGTGGGTGGGTCTTTCAGTACCTTCATGATGCTCAGTGGCATCATAGAAGGTACGTTAGTTTCCCTGCCCACATCCTTGTTTTTTTTTTTTTTTTTTCTAGTACAGGCAGGTGTTGGTGATGCAGAACACACCGATTGTGCCCCCTATGATATTTAGTTTTCTTTATTTTAAGTCATGATATAGTGTTCTATAGGGTTAGACAACATAAAGGCCATGGGAATGAAGGAGATGTTTTGTTTTCCGTGCCATTTTTCAAAGCATAGCGAAATTTGAGTAGCCCTGCATGAAGACTAGAAGCCTTCCAGACCAAAAAAAGCACACTTTGTATTTAATTTTTAATAAAAAAAAGCTGGTTTGCATATAGAGATTACATTGAAATATGACGTAGCTTCTTATTTCAGCTTCCCTGGTGTGGAATACCTCCCTTAATACCTCCCTTTTGGATGAGCGTTAGATGTTTTGATTCAAATCGAGGCGGTTGCCTCAGCGTGCTTTGGAAATATCCAATCCAAAAGGAGACGTAATAGAACTGGCGCAGCTGGGATTCAGTCGTTTCTCCGTTTCGATGTCTGAACAAGACAGTGCACTTCAATCATATCTCGATCATTTTGCATTGTGTATATTTATATTCATGATTTCTGCTCTGTCAGCTTTGAGCATAATTAACTGACACATGCATCATGCATAAGACAGATTGTGATACCCGTGATGTATTGACTCTCTCCGGCATACTGAGTGAGGCATCAAGTATAGTGTTGTTGGAAATATGAAACTAGCAGCTCTACAAGCTCACAATGCATCGTGATTCTCGTTGCATTGTGAGATCTTTCATATACTGTAGGCCATTTTTCATGCATGCATGACCCCCGTATGCGACAAAACATAGCCTACAATAGGCCTCAAGACCGACTAAAACATCCAGGGCAATCCTTGCAATCATTTTACATTTTACAATCATTTTACAAGATCACACATTGAGAGCTTGTACAGATCTGCTATTTTAAAAAATATGTGTGTACATTTCAAGTACATTTTGAATTCCAGGCTATTACTTAATTAACAGTATAGTTCTACGTCTACAGTACTGATACTTTTACTTCACCCTTTTTGCAAAAGAAAAAAAAGAATGTTAATGACGTTTAGAAGATTTAGAACACTTTCCTGGGGGTCTGTGGTTTTAGATATTTTAGATGTTAGCAGTGAGCCCAGTGTCTCTGATGTCATGGACACTTCCTTCCTGGACTACAATTCCCATAATGCTTTGGTGCACTGCTCCTCCTTGTGGATAGGGGGAGGGCCGTCTTACCGAGACAAAATGTAGTCCAGAAAGTAAGTGAGCCCAGTGCATACAGTCCATGACATCAGAGACACTGGGCTCACTGCTAAAAATCTCAACCATCTAAAACCACATATTACACACATAAAGACCACAAGGAAAGTGTTCTAAATCGTCTAAGCATCATGAACATATTTTTTTGCAAAAAGGGTGAAGTGTCCCTTTCAGTAAACAAAAACATTGAGTACCGGTACTTTTACCACCACTGGGTATAGCGTCGAGTGATGTCACCTCACCTTTGCAGTAGCTGGTGTAGCAGCAGCAGGGGCTGGTGATGGTGGTGGTGTTGGTGGAGTGGGACCAACACCAGATGGAGGCTGTGGCCCTTTAAGGAGGCCCTTAAACTTGCCGAACATGTTGAGACTGAGACAGCTAAACGTACAGTATAGGCCAAGAATACCAATCTACATGAAGGCGAGCATATAGTGCTAAAGGACACACCCTACCAATTAATCTGTAGGTTTGAAGATTGAGGTTGTGGTCTGCTTCTGTGCGTCTCTCTCTCTCTCTCTCTCTCTCTCTCTCTCTCAAGCGGCATGTGGCCTCTTGATGCTATTAAGTGCTTTTAGAATCACTAATACCTGTCTTCTGACCACTTGCAGTGCAGCTCCTGCCTAGGGTTTATCTAAGCCCATCACGTACCGCCCTTTCATATACTAGCCAAGAATAGGATTAGCCTATAGCACCATGCACTAAAACTGTTGTTTACCTTTTTTGTTGTTTACCTTTTCTGTATTTGGTTAGACATATATCTCCCCAAATACTATACAGACAAGATAAATAATAGGGTCCCGAAATTAATAATTGTGCCAGAAGGTATAGGCAAACATTCTGGAAGAGTGAACTGAAGTTCTACCTGCCTGGTCTTGTGGAACATAACTTCTGGACTGCTGACTGCAGTAGTAGTGCAGGAAGCAAAAGCCCAAAAGTTGACTATACCCCTCTACCCCGGGGTAGAACAAATCGTTTATTTATTTTTTCATATCTTTAGGATGTCCACCTCATGAAATGGATTGGAATCCATATTGGAATCTGATTTGTTTAAATGAGTCATGTGACCATTTAAACCAATCGGATATCAATCTTGATGTGGCACAGATCTGATTCAGGCTAGATTTGTCTGCCAGTGTAAATGGGTCCAAACAATAATAAAAAACCCATGAATCAAAAACTTTAAAAGGTACAATATATTAAAATATACAATACACAATACAGAATCCCTTTACAACAGGAGCTTTCTATTGCTCCACAAGTGACAGGCAGGCATGTAGCATATATGCAAAGTCTCTCTGTTAGTGCCCACAAAGAGTGAGCTCATCAATACCCTCATGTCCATATTTCACTCTGATATCTTGTGTGAGGGGACACACCAGTATGTGCTGTTCGTTTTGTATACCAGTCTCACATTGGCAAAACCGCTGTTCAGGTGGTATGCGGCTCCATCTTCCCATTTCCACACGCAGTCTATGGACCGTGTAAAGGTTATCCTCAAATAGTCCTCAATGTAAGGTGTACTACTGCTGGTGCTGGTATAGAGTGGGTGAATAAATAGATCTGGGTTGATGGCTTGGTATGTCTTATATCTTGTTCCCTCTTGGGTTTTAATTTATGAATCATGTCCCTTCGGTCACTCTCAATATGATCTTGTTTTTCCATTATCTCAGATAAATGAGAATACATGACTTGGTTCTCCTTTTTCAGCAATTGAAGAACATACCACAAGGGGTCATCAAGCATGCCATTCCGCTGCTGTATGTTGGTGAAGAACCTGGCTTGCTTTTCTCTCACCAAAGCTTGCACTGAAGGCAGTCCTGCTTCTAACAGGCAGGTTAAGTTAGGGGTAGTAACCCTTACCCCAAGTAGGGATTTCACTCCAGACATGTAGAGAGTTTCAACAGACTTTAAGGGGATTTTCAACCAAGCCTCACACCCATACAATATAGCTGATGAGAAAGCAGCCTCAAAAACCTTTTTACACAGAATGGAGCATCATAGTTGGTGGTCAGGAAGATAATCAGTTTGTTTAGGTGCTTTGTCTTCTCCTTTGCATGTAGTGCAAGTGAGTTTCGGGCATTTCCATCAGCAGTGAAGATGGCACCAAGATATGTATAACTGTCACAATGCTTCACTGTAAGGGAAGCAAGCTGAATAGGTTGCCTGTCTTCATCAGATCCCGATATAGCCATACATTTGGTTTTACATCATACATCAGCATAAGTCAGCAGAGAATTGCATCAATTTCCCAGCCATGTATGATTGCAAACAGTTCCTGAGTAACATGCAACATATAGGGCGTCAGAGTTTACACCCTCTCTCTCCTACCACATAAATATGACATGCAGTGAACAGCAGCCTGTACACATCTCTCAACATTACTAGACCCTCGACACAAAGAGCTCAACTCTAAACCACCACAATGGCAGAATATGTTAATGCAGTAAGTATTCTTTATGTTTTGTGGTTCTTATATTCCGCTTAGAATTTGAACCATTAACGCTTTCTACAATCATTATATTAATTATAGAATTGAATTGAAATGTCAATTATTATTATTATTATTATTATTATTATTAATAATAATAATGTTTCATTCCTCCTGTGTCCACTAGGTCATTCCATTCAAAGTGAACATACCAGGCGGTTTTCCTGTAGGCAGCATCCTCGAAATCCAAGGCATGGTGGACCTCGATGCTGAAAGGTGCATAGTCTTAGATGACATGATTGTATATAAATATATTGTTTGTTTGGTAAGGAAATAAATAGCTGACAATTCTATTTTCCAGATTGAGGCTCTAGTATTGTGCTTTTTCCTATCCTACCTAAAAGTAGGCTATAGACACTCCTCCTGGTCAAATGTTACTCAACTACACAAGTTGCTCTGTACATTTTGAACTTGACTTAAAGGGTCCAACCAACTGCAGTAGCCTACTTGCTTTTGACAGACAGACAGACAGACAGACAGACAGACAGACAGACAGACAGACAGACAGACAGACAGACAGACAGACAGACAGACAGACAGACAGACAGACAGACAGACAGACAGACAGACAGACAGACAGACAGACAGACAGACAGACAGACAGACAGAAACCTGTTGATTTAGCCAGTAGAAATTGTTTCCCTCCACTTGACACTCCAAAAAAGAAAAAGTTAGAGGAAAGTTCCAGGTTACCCACCTGTGTTTCCACCACTGATCTCCATTGCACATTTAGTAGACAGACAGACAGACAGACAGACAGACAGACAGACAGACAGACAGACAGACAGACAGACAGACAGACAGACAGACAGACAGACAAAACGTCTGCTAATCTTCTTTTCATCCCAGAATGCACATCAACCTTCTTTGCAACAAGGGGATCGCGTTTCATCTCAACCCGAGATTCAACCAGAACCATGTGGTGCGCAACAGTTTATTGGATGGGAACTGGGGTGACGAGGAGTTATCTGGAGGCATGCACTTCCAGCGTGGCAAGCCTTTTATGGTATACACTATATTTAGCTTAATTTCAGTATTATTTACTTCTGTAAATATTGTGAGCCCTAATGGGAGTATAATAGTTGATACAAGCTCACAACGTGTGTTAGATACAACGCGTAGTGAGCTTGTAGGCCTATATCGGCTTTTTCTGGTGCACACACCATCACAAAATCACAGAATTTCAGAAAGAGCCTTTCTGTCAGAAAGTCAAAGAAATAGCATAACTTTAGTGAAATTCAAACCCATGACTTTGGTGTTGTTTGGGACCTGTTTTTGCATAGTAGGCCTATTTGATTTGAACCTTCTTTTCTGACTGAAAGGGTTTTCTAAGGAAAAGGGGCAGCCCTACGAAAAGTCGCCCCTCTTTCTGTCAGAAAGACTTGACTTGATTTCTCCCAACACCAATACGGCAGCTTGCCGTAGAAGAGACAATTGCAGTTTTCAGTCCTGTGATGTTGTGAATGCTCATGTACTGTATACAAACATTTGTGTTTTCTATAGGTGAAGATCAAGGCTGAACCTACAAAGTACATCATTATGTTCAACGATGTTGAAGTCTTTACCTACAACTACCGCTTCTTTGAACTTGATCTCATCGACAAGGTGGAGGTGACAGGAAAGGTGAACCTCACCTATGTGAAGTTCTGAGTACAGACAAGACCAACCATCACATCCAAAGGAATATTAGCCTACTATCATCAGAGGCTTTATTCTACATCTTTCTATGATAGCCTACTTCATTTGTTTATAACATGATTTGTGTAATTGTTTTGCATTGGTGAACACTATGCATAGCACAATCATCAGAAATCACCATTTTTGGAATTGACAGGATTTGTTACTTTCTTAATTTAGTAATTTACTGTGTTATGTATGACCACAGCATCATATACTAAGATACATGATTGTCTTAATTATACATTTTAACCATTTATACCACCAAATGTAGGCCTATCATTTTAGCTTTAAAAATGTGAATTGATTTTCAAGAATAAAGACTTCTATGCATCAAGAATCAGCTTTCTTTATTATTATTATTATTATTATTATTATTATTATGTTTTTTAACCTCATTAAAACCCACAAAATGTGTCATGTGTGATGTGAAATATGTATATACCAAATATATGATTATGCTCCAATTACTCTCAAAGTATAATAATGCACACACATGCATACACACGCACGCACACGCACACACACACACACACACACACACACACAGCACACACACACAGCGCACACACACACAGCGCACACACACACACACACACACACACACACACACACACACACACACACACACACACACACACACACACACACACACACACACACACACACACACACACACAAGGGACTAGTAGCCTATAGGGAACAATAGTGCATTCTAAACCCTACACCCCAGTAATAATGGCATCCCTTTGTGGATTAGTCTATCGACAGATTGTTGTTGATCTGCTACACTAACTCCACCGGGTGGCAGCAGAACCCTTTTCATGACAGGTCTTTGACTCTTTGGTACTAGCCTACTATAGCGACTGCCAGCATTATAGGCCAGTCAATCTAAGACTTGTCCCAAAACAAAATTCCAATAGTAATAATTGTCTCCACCAGGCCGAAAGGCATGGGGGGAGAGTATGTTTTGCACTCCGTCCGTCCGTCCGTGTGTCCGTCCGTGTGTCCGTGTGTGTGTCCGTGAGCAGCTAATCTCGGCCACCGTTAACCCGTGAGCTACCAGTAGCTCGCGGGAACCTTTCAAGTCGATCCCAAAGTGTCAGACTGACGGGCAGCCAGTCATCACTGCCAATACACAGCAAAACGTGTATAACGTGTATTTAGAATAGCGAGCAGGCCATCCACTGGTTAATGGCTCATTGGCTCCTCCTGCTACAGACCGAGATGGAGCTGGAAGCCAGTAGCGACACCTCACAACAACCCGAATATCAGCGGCTTTCCGTCCGCAGTTTGCTCGTCGGGGACCGGGGTCGCGTTAGGAAAAGAGAGAGAGAGAGTCGGCGAGGAGGTTGCAGTTTGGGTCGAGAAGGAAGGAGGGTGGTTAAAATTAGAACGAAGCAAGCTGGGCCGGTCGAGGGGAAAAAAAAGAATCAGCTCTATTTTTTTTCCCAGCCACCACAAACCAACTCCCCAAATGAACTCCGTCAGAGCCACCAACAGAAGACCCAGCCGAGTGTCGAGGCCGCGGCGCTTTTGTATCAAACACTTTCCTCTTTACTGAGCCTACTGTCATTGAACTGCTGTCCGATAAAATGCAGGATGTGTTTGCATTAACTTCAGATATTGAAATGGAGATTATTGGATTAGTAAATGACTGTCACCTGCAGGTCAGAGCTAAAGAGAAGGAATTTTGGTCTCTTGTGAGCAGAGAGAAGTATCCGCTGATTGTGTCGTGTGCACTCAAGCTGCATGCCTACTTTGGTTCCACGTACTTATGTGAAATGGCCTTTTCACAAATGAAAATAATAAAATCCAAGTTTAGAACTCGTATGACTGACTCACATCTTAATGACACCCTCAGACTGGCAATCACTAAATATGAACCAGATTTCAAAACGCTTGCAGATAAAGTGCATGATGAATTTTGATGAATTGAACAATGTGGACCCTGTTGTAAACAAGTGTAATGCTTAATTGGGTCGTCCACTCACAGTTAACAGTCTTTGTATTGAGTTTGTGCTTAAAATGTACTGTAAATTCTACAAACTGTTAATAAATATTTCAATCAATCAATCAATCAGTCACAGCAGTCTCATTAAAGGTGGGCTGACCCTGAGAGTATGTCACCATATCTGTGCAAATATATATGGTCATGTTATGCCTATGTCATTTGAACATCTGCCAATGTGAATATTCATTGAAATGAGAAACAAAATATTGTGCTGTAAAAGCAATTCATGTCCTTTGCATTTGGTTTTATTTAAAAAAACTTGTTTATTTGTATTTTTGTCCTAATATTTTTTATTTCTAATATTATTTGACATTGATAATATAACTTACTATAAGTATTTATTCTAATTTAAGCTTTAGTCTTTGTGTGGATGTGTGCACATGCATTGAGCCTGTCAGAAATAGCAAAAAAACAAGTGTTTTTTCTAACACGTTTTAGTGGTAGATCTTGGCTTACAAATGGGAATAAAATTGGCTCTTGGGCTTGAAAAGGTTGGTTACCACTGCTCTAGAACCAACGAAACCGGTCTTTCAGATTTCTCAGACTCCATCCTGATTGGTTAAGATTGGCTTCCAAAGTTCACAGGAGTGCTCAGTTTCAAACAAAATGCTGCAAATCATGAACACATCGCGTGATTTTCCCTTTATTTAACCCTTACCCCAAGTAGGGATTTCACTCCAGACATGTAGAGAGTTTCAACAGACTTTAAGGGGATTTTCAACCAAGCCTCACACCCATACAATATAGCTGATGAGAAAGCAGCCTCAAAAACCTTATGTTTTACACAGAATGGAGCATCATAGTTGGTGGTCAGGAAGATAATCAGTTTGTTTAGGTGCTTTGTCTTCTCCTTTGCATGTAGGGCAAGTGAGTTTCGGGCATTTCCATCAGCAGTGAAGATGGCACCAAGATATGTATAACTGTCACAATGCTTCACTGTAAGGGAAGCAAGCTGAATAGGTTGCCTGTCTTCATCAGATCCCGATATAGCCATACATTTGGTTTTACATCATACATCAGCATAAGTCAGCAGAGAATTGCATCAATTTCCCAGCCATGTATGATTGCAAACAGTTCCTGAGTAACATGCAACGTATAGGGCGTCAGAGTTTACACCCTCTCTCTCCTACCACATAAATATGACATGCAGTGAACAGCAGCCTGTACACATCTCTCAACATTACTAGACCCTCGACACAAAGAGCTCAACTCTAAACCACCACAATGGCAGAATATGTTAATGCAGTAAGTATTCTTTATGTTTTGTGGTTCTTATATTCCGCTTAGAATTTGAACCATTAACGCTTTCTACAATCATTATATTAATTATAGAATTGAATTGAAATGTCAATTATTATTATTATTATTATTATTAATAATAATAATGTTTCATTCCTCCTGTGTCCACTAGGTCATTCCATTCAAAGTGAACATACCAGGCGGTTTTCCTGTAGGCAGCATCCTCGAAATCCAAGGCATGGTGGACCTCGATGCTGAAAGGTGCATAGTCTTAGATGACATGATTGTATATAAATATATTGTTTGTTTGGTAAGGAAATAAATAGCTGACAATTCTATTTTCCAGATTGAGGCTCTAGTATTGTGCTTTTTCCTATCCTACCTAAAAGTAGGCTATAGACACTCCTCCTGGTCAAATGTTACTCAACTACACAAGTTGCTCTGTACATTTTGAACTTGACTTAAATGGTCCAACCAACTGCAGTAGCCTACTTGCTTTTGACAGACAGACAGACAGACAGACAGACAGACAGACAGACAGACAGACAGACAGACAGACAGACAGACAGACAGACAGAAACCTGTTGATTTAGCCAGTAGAAATTGTTTCCCTCCACTTGACACTCCAAAAAAGAAAAAGTTATAGGAAAGTTCCAGGTTACCCACCTGTGTTTCCACCACTGATCTCCATTGCACATTTAGTAGACAGACAGACAGACAGACAGACAGACAGACAGACAGACAGACAGACAGACAGACAGACAGACAGACAGACAGACAGACAGACAGACAGACAGACAGACAGACAGACAGACAGACAGACAAAACGTCTGCTAATCTTCTTTTCATCCCAGAATGCACATCAACCTTCTTTGCAACAAGGGGATCGCGTTTCATCTCAACCCGAGATTCAACCAGAACCATGTGGTGCGCAACAGTTTATTGGATGGGAACTGGGGTGACGAGGAGTTATCTGGAGGCATGCACTTCCAGCGTGGCAAGCCTTTTATGGTATACACTATATTTAGCTTAATTTCAGTATTATTTACTTCTGTAAATATTGTGAGCCCTAATGGGAGTATAATAGTTGATACAAGCTCACAACGTGTGTTAGATACAACGCGTAGTGAGCTTGTAGGCCTATATCGGCTTTTTCTGGTGCACACACCATCACAAAATTGTGCAGAAAAGGGCAGTAGCCTACTTCTCATATAACGGCTAAAACCTTAACATACCTTAACATAACATAACATTTGTTATGTGTCAGAATTTCAGAAAGAGCCTTTCTGTCAGAAAGTCAAAGAAATAGCATAACTTTAGTGAAATTCAAACCCATGACTTTGGTGTTGTTTGGGACCTGTTTTTGCATAGTAGGCCTATTTGATTTGAACCTTCTTTTCTGACTGAAAGGGTTTTCTAAGGAAAAGGGGCAGCCCTACGAAAAGTCGCCCCTCTTTCTGTCAGAAAGACTTGACTTGATTTCTCCCAACACCAATACGGCAGCTTGCCGTAGAAGAGACAATTGCAGTTTTCAGTCCTGTGATGTTGTGAATGCTCATGTATACAAACATTTGTGTTTTCTATAGGTGAAGATCAAGGCTGAACCTACAAAGTACATCATTATGTTCAACGATGTTGAAGTCTTTACCTACAACTACCGCTTCTTTGAACTTGATCTCATCGACAAGGTGGAGGTGACAGGAAAGGTGAACCTCACCTATGTGAAGTTCTGAGTACAGACAAGACCAACCATCACATCCAAAGGAATATTAGCCTATACTATCATCAGAGGCTTTATTCTACATCTTTCTATGATAGCCTACTTCATTTGTTTATAACATGATTTGTGTAATTGTTTTGAATTGGTGAACACTATGCATAGCACAATCATCAGAAATCACCATTTTTGGAATTGACAGGATTTGTTACTTTCTTAATTTAGTAATTTACTGTGTTATGTATGACCACAGCATCATATACTAAGATACATGATTGTCTTAATTATACATTTTAACCATTTATACCACCAAATGTAGGCCTATCATTTTAGCTTTAAAAATGTGAATTGATTTTCAAGAATAAAGACTTCTATGCATCAAGAATCAGCTTTCTTTATTATTAATATTATTATTATTATTATATTATTATTATTATTATATTTTTTAACCTCATTAAACCCCACAAAATGTGTCATGTGTGATGTGAAATATGTATATACCAAATATATGATTATGCTCCAATTACTCTCAAAGTATAATAATGCACACGCATGCATACACACGCATGCACACACACACACACACACACACACACACACGAGGGACTAGTAGCCTATAGGGAACAATAGTGCATTCTAAACCCTACACCCCAGTAATAATGGCATCCCTTTGTGGATTAGTCTATCGACAGATTGTTGTTGATCTGCTACACTAACTCCACCAGGTGGCAGCAGAACCCTTTACATGACAGGTCTTTGACTCTTTGGTACTAGCCTACTATAGCGACTGCCAGCATTATAGGCCAGTCAATCTAAGACTTGTCCCAAAACAAAATTCCAATAGTAATAATTGTCTCCACCAGGCCGAAGGCATGGGGGGAGAGTATGTTTTGCACTCCGTCCGTCCGTCCGTCCGTGTGTCCGTCCATGTGTCCGTGTGTCCGTGTGTGTGTCCGTGAGCAGCTAATCTCGGCCACCGTTAACCCGGTCGATGCCAAATTTTGCACACACACTCCCTGGATGCCAACGATGAACCTCTGCCCCAAACTTTCCAGAACGGCCTGTTATAGCGCCACCAGGAGGCCGCTTTGTGCAAAACAAGTTTTTGCACAGTACACCTACAGATTTTGTCCAAACATCGCTCAAATTGGTACACAGTCTCTCTAGAGCCAACGAAACCGGTCTTTCAGATTTCTCAGACTCCATCCTGATTGGTTAAGATTGGCTTTCAAAGTTCACAGGAGTGCTCAGTTTCAAACAAAATGCTGCAAATCATGAACACATCGCGTGATTTCCGTGAAATTGTGCACGCACATTCCCACTAGGCCGAGGACGAAATGCCACATGAAAAATTTCAACTCAGCCTCAAGGTGGCGCTATAACTGGCCGAAAAGTGTTTTTACCTCTAACTGCACGGATCTGTGGATAATTTACTTTTGTTGCCCTTTTATCCAACCACCAGATGAAGGCAAGCTGCAATGTCCTACATTCCTATCCTGGTGGAGACCTGTGCCCAGAAGGGCACTTTTTCTAGTTTTTTATGTTTTTTATGATCCTTAGGGTCATCTAAATAAAATTGTGAATTATATACATTATATACATTTTGGATCATGGTAAATTCAGGATTTGATAGTTGGGTACCATTAACATCCTATAGGCCAAGGCAAAAATGTCTAATTTTAAGTATGCTTTAAGTTGCATGTAATGTGTCAAACTAGGGGTTATTCATGATTCAGAATCATTTTGCAAATGTGATGATGTCAGCACATTTGGGCTATGGCCAAATTTAGCCCAATGAGTGTTTTTGCGCAAAACTAATGCTTGGAATGGATTCAGAATCATGAAAACCCCCTAGTTTGACATGTCACATACTACTTAAAGCATAAGGAAATTTAGAAAATATTGCCTTATAATAGGATGTCAATGGTCAACACTTTCAACACTTTCCCCTGAAGTATATTAGTATATACATACAGAGGAGAAAATGTGCAAGGCAGACAGACGAGATTCAATGTTCCATGAGTTGTTTATTCAGAGTACAGCACAGCAGTAAAGCATAGACAGACTCACGCCAGCCAGCAGGGTGGCTGACGTCTCCCATGTAGGCTTGCGCCCCAACTGACCAGATGATTGTATTTTAGGTGACTACTTAAGCACTTTACATTGGCGTGGGGTGTCGACATTTATTGCATATGTAAAACCAAAGTCTTTGATCAACCCGTCTGTTTTCTTCATGTCAACAAACTCTTTTGTCATGCCAATAACCACCGGAATTCGGCTCCTTCTCCTGAGAAGGCCGACACCCATCACGTAGGTGACCACAGCTGCCAAAATGTCTACTGTAGGCCTAGTATGTAAATTGCAAAAGACAGAAGGACACAAGAGCATGTAATATTGCAGACTTATGGAATCTCATATTCATCACCCCTCAGACAATTCCAGGCAACTTTTTTCTGTTATTCAGGATATATTGAGGATGCAAAATCAGCTGAGTTTGGTTTTTTTTGCAATTAGATTGAGGTCAAATCACATAATTACTGGACTAATGGTAATATTATATGTTGTGTCATATTATGCCATGATATGACATAATCACGTATCATGAATTTTAGGGCAGTTGACAGTGGTTCCCAAAGTGGTGTCTGCAGGGGACCCCCCATGCAGGGGTCCTTGAGAGACTTCCAGGGGGTCCCCAGCTAAATGATAGTTTGGAACCAAATTTACTCTTATGGGTCTGTAACTCTGAGAGTGTACAAACGGAACCAAATGGACCCGTTCCGTTTGTACACTCTCAGAGTTAAATTAACATTGATTTTACAATAGGCCTACAAATTGAAATTGGGGTCTCAGAGATAGAAATGCCATTAAATGGGGGTCTGTAGACTAATGCATGTCAAACGATGGGGTCCTTGAAATTAAACAGGTTGAGAATCATTGCTAATTTGCTAGAGCCGTACAAATCTTCTGTTATGGGGGTCCCTGGCATATCTTTTCAAATGGGGGTCCGCGGGTTAATTAGTGTAAATTTGGAGTTCCTTGAGATGAAAAAAGTTTGGGAACCACTGACTAGGCCTACGAGTTTTGCCAGTTTACTCATTTTGCCAGCAGAGGGCACTCAAAGCATTGTTTTGGTGCATGCTTTCCATAGAAGTGCAGTATCAACTCAGAATCACATTGGATTGGAACTATTAAGTAGGGTCCGGGACCCCCAGTGGTCCTTGAGGGAGTTCAAGGGGGTCCCCAGCTAAATGATAGTTAGGAGCCAAGTTATTTTAAAAGTTGTGGTAAAGACATGTGGCCACAGTGGCCACGACCTTAACTTTACTTCAATTTGCAAGATGTTTGATGTCAGTCTTTGGAAAAAGGGTTGTTAATTTGTTAAATGATTTGTGATATAATTTTTTTTTGTTTATTTTATTTACCTGTGTATATGTATAATAAATTTTTTCATGCGATATTTTGAATGTTTTTTTATGCTAAACCCACTAATGGGTCCTCGCCCACTGTTTGGGAAACGAGTTTGTTTTGTGTGTTTAGAAAAGTGCCACATTGCATCTCATGGAGACTCCACCCAAAGCAGCTAGTCTTCTGGACTAGTGGACTCTGTCTGGATTGAAGTCGTGGTGAAATACAGGACAGAATTAAGGTGGCCGAGTAGACAACACATGCAATATAGCCTACTACCTTTATAGGTTTCTAGGTTTAAAACCTTTAATTTAGGTATAGGCCTATACGTACAACAATAATTAAACAAATAGAAGATAACTTTATTCAAATTAAAGCAAGTGAGCTATGTCTTGACAATCAATACATAGATAGATAGATAGATAGATAGATAGATAGATAGATAGATAGATAGATAGATAGATAGATAGATAGATAGATAGATAGATAGATAGATAGATAGATACAACTCCGAGAAATAGGCTTGGTTTCAGAATAGGCCTACAAATGGACTATTTTAGATCAAGCCGCGCTTTGTTTCACAAAATAACAAATAACCCCATGAGTTAAGACTGTTCCATACCGACACGAGAACGAGAACACGTCCAAAGTAACGCACGATCGACCGACTCGATCTGTCTGGATAGAACTGAGTTAAAACATATGTATCCGATCAAATTATTAGGCTACATCAAACATAAATAGGCCTATAGTTGTTTTTTAAATCCAGTCCATGATAATAAGCATGATATCCAAGCGAAGCACCGTTTATAGTCTCCCTCGGTGGATTTGTTATAATAATAATATAGTCCCAAAAATATCCGTCGGCCGCTCCTTCAATATGCGTCGCGTGACTTGAACGGAATAGCCTGACGATAACTCTTAAGCTCAGACTGAGACTCTGAATGCAATGCAAGGAGAACTGAACTCTAGCTATTGCTGTGGAAACATTGCGTGTGATCCCTCCCCCTCGATCTGCTCAGAAATATGTGAGACACACACACACACACACACACACACACACACACACACACACACACACACACACACACACACACACACACACACACACACACACACACACACACACACACACACACACACACACACACGCTCTATCTCTCTCTCTCTCTCTCTCTCTCTCTCTCTCTCTCTCTCTCTCTCTCTCTTTGGGGGTGGGGGGGTTGGGCCATCGCTCCGGCTGGCTCGTATAGTAAAGCTGGTATGGGCGGATGTGAGAGGATCGCGTGTGAGCGTGTGTGTGCGCTGGCGGCGTGTTTGCGAGGCTGCCGAGAGTTTGCGTGCGAAGAGCTCGACATGTCATTCACAGGAATCCGCCACCTGAAACGCGAGGAAGTGAGGCTGCGACTTATAAAGCATCAGAAACACATCTGCCCCAAGCATTGCAATGAAAACAAGCACTTTACTGTACAGCAGCGACACTGCAGAATGACTTTCGCCTCATTTGCTTGGAATTACTATTAATTTGACTGTATACAGTTGAAGGGAGAGACTCATATTTCCCTGCATTTTGTGCTGAATGACACAACATCACAAACAATATTTGGGAATATTCTTAGAGCCTTGTATTGGTAAGTGCTTTTATTTTTGACAAAAGCTTTTTGACAACTTTTTTTTTAATTGTGCATGATTGATTGATTGATTGATTGAACATTTTATTAACAGTTTGTTGTATGGGTATATAGGCTACAGTGCTACAGTATATAGTGCTGCTACGAGGACAAAACCATGCAGAAAAAGCACCAAAGACTTGTTTACATCAGGAGCATATATCGATCAGGTATAGGGTATATAGCTGATGCTACTTTATTCATATTAATCCTATCCTATAAAGATGCCGGCCCTTTTTTAATGTGGCGTTTTTGAAACGCACGTGAGTATATAGTTTTATGTTATGCAAATAACTCCAAACTGCACAACTGAGTTTATTTGAGTATATTTATTGTTCTCTCTACTCTCTTCTCTTCCACGTGATGAATGCATGAATTGGGGGGGCTATGATGAAGTTGATGAAGTAGCTCTCTCTCTCTCTCTCTCTCTCTCTCTCTCTCTCTCTCTCTCTCTCTCTCTCTCTCTCTCTCTCTCTCTCTCTCTCTCTCTCTCTCTCTCTCTCTCTCTCTCTCTCTCCTCTCCTCTCCTCTCTCCTCTCTCCTCTCTCTCTCTCCTCTCCTCTCCTCTCCTCTCCTCTGCAGCAGAGCACCTGTTACCTGCAGCCACCATCAGGACCCCATCATTGAGGACAGGATGATCCCCCCTGGGGACTGCATGTACGCGGGCAGGAAGAGGAGGAAGCCAGTCCAAAAACAGTTAAGAGGATTTTTTTATAAATGAAGTCGAACCACAATTGGTTCCCAAAATAACTGTGGGTCGGGGCCCATTTGAGGGTCGCAGACACATTTCTATTTCCGGTACACATGTTTTGCATGAATTAAAAACGAATTAAAAGATTTTTCAAAATAATTGCATTAAAAAAAACTAAAAAAAAACTCATAGAAAACAAATAATGTTTAAGAAGTCCTATAGTGAAAATAGCAGAGCCCACATTGTGAGCTTGTAGGCCTAGATCTGGGGGAGACATCACATTTCTCTTTTGGGTCACTGCAGGCTTAAAAAGTTTGGGAACCAAATTGATTCTATTCATAATAATGTTTAATCCATTTAGGGTACAATCGTATGGCATGCATTTGATGCTGCCTTCAGTTGCTGTAGGGATCCATCCAGCAACTTCAGCTTGTCAGCCAGCCGGTCATAATTTAAGGGTTGAACTGTTGGTTATGCAGTTAAGAATAATTGTGTGTGTTAAAGCCATGCATGGCATTCACCCAAGGTTAGAGTGTTGACATTGTGTTTTATTCAAATCATTTGAACTATTCTCAGCGTGATGTACAGTAACAGGGAAACTTTTAAGACAACTTTGCCAGCTGCTGTCCAAATTGTAGGTTATGTAAGAGTACTGTACTGTACAGGGGTTGTATTCAGGATTTTCTATATGGTTTCTACTGTGTTTGCTTACTGTACAATCTATGGAATTGTTTCCCCCTTGTCCCAATATGTGCGTTGCATTGTATTTAACTTATTAGGGCTTGGAATTCATATAATTTAAGTGTAGAACCATTTCATTTTCAAGTCAGCATTTACTGAATCATTGCTCATTTAGTTAAATGTATTATATTTAATCCTTCGCTTATTTGTGATTCATAATGTGTATCTGCAAAGTTAACTTCTCTGTGAGAAAAGAAAACACAACTTTGATCGCAGTGGTTATTGGAGTCTGTCTGAGCAAAGATGTTCAGAATGCCAGGATATAGATCAGGACAAATATTGGATATGGATATACACAGTGGTGGAAAAAGTACTTAAATGTTCGAATTAAGTAAAAATATCAATACTGCAAAATAAACGTGATCGGGACATCCCTAACTGGACCCTAACTTGAACCTAAGCGTTCCTGTTTGAAGGTATTTGGTTGGAGGACGAGAGATAAATCTATCATTAATTTGTTTTGTTGGAATGACCAACTGAGTCAGCGATTATAGCGATAAAAGTATAGCGATAAAATATAGCTCCCACAGACAACTCACTGTGGCTGAGTCTCAAGAATCAAGATTTATGCTCATACAAGTAGGCCTACAAGCAGTGGAGGTTGGTTTGACATGCAAGTGAGTGAGTGAGTGAGTGACATTAACCCATTTAGATCTCAGGACGATTCTACAAATGTCTTCTAAATCCTGATAGTTTTCTTGAAAAACCTATATATGTTTCTATGTCAGAGGTTCTCAAACATTTTCATGTCAAGGACCCCCAAAAATATATGTAATTGGCCGCCGACCCTCATCTGACAATATGTTGTTCTAGGAGTAGGAGCAAAGATTTGAGTTTAAAACGTTCGCTCTATTTGTGTCACATTTTCCAGATTTTTCAATAATGGCAAATCTACAAGCTCGTAGCGCGACACCGAGTGCCGCGCTACGAGCTTGTAGATCTGCTATTTTTCAACAGCTAAAGAATTAACATAGTGTGTCGAGTGTCACCTCACTCTTCCACAAGTCTCAAACATTGCTGCATATTCCAACTCCCTCGTCGGCGTCCTTTTTCCCCATGCAGGAAAGCGTCCGCGAACAGCGAGAAGACCAACCCGTCCAAGCGGCACCGGGACCGGCTCAACGCGGAGCTGGACCGCCTGGCCAGCCTGCTGCCCTTCACCCCGGACGTCATCTCCAAGCTGGACAAGCTGTCCGTCCTCCGCCTCGCCGTCTCCTACCTCCGCGTCAAGAGCTTCTTCCAAGGTAAGGACAACGTGGTCGACTTCCCACGGAGACGTGTCTAAAGAGCGTTGCAGTCCCGCCCCCCTCGAGAGACCCGGAAGAGAATTCCCCGTTCATTTTCCTCATAGACTTTTCAAAAAGTATTCATTTGAAGACGTTTGCGCCGCGGACAAAGCCAACTCTTGTCGTGACAAATCATGACAATAAACACAATGTTTTGGGCCAAACAAATAATTAGAAAGAAGAAGAAAACGGCAACACTTTTGTTGTTGTTTTTCTTCTTTGTAATTATTTGTTTGGTCCAAAATATTGTGTTTGTTGTCATGATTTGTCACAACTCCAGTTGGCTTTGAACAACGCTTAAAAGGTCTTATAATAAATACTATGGGTAAAATGCATTGGGAATTATTTCCTGGGCCTTTAAAGGACCTATAACATAAAATTCAACTTTTTCAATTTCTTTTGTATTTTTGGGGCTCCCATGTGTGTTTTCTATCCGCACAAATAACCAATTTTGAACAATCAGGCTTTCATGTCATATGGGTGTTTTAATGGAAATTGCTCTCAGAAACAGCTCGACTGATTTTGGCCTCATCGTGATGTCATCAATGTCACCCTACTTTGTATAATTCCTCCTTTTCTTCAGTCTTCAGTTGCAAATTTGCATTTCCACTTTGTTTACAATGTCCACCATTGTTGATTTTCCAAGCTGGCATGGAATGGAAACAAGCCTGGTTTTATCTAGCATGAGTATTATAATGACTCAAATATTAAATAATCTGCATATCAGCACCCTCTCCACCTCAGGACATTGTGGTACTGCAGCTAAAACTGCTTTCAAAGTCCAGAAAGAATTGACAAGGCCTGGTTATATCAGAGTGGTGATTGAGGCTCAAACCATTAGAAATAACTTTGAGGGACATAGACAATATGATTATTAAATATTAAAAGCAGTTTTAAAATGCATGTTATTTGCGCTTTAAGGGGGCGGAACTGCGACGCTTTATAGTCGCATCATAATCATTTTTCGACCGCGGTCGAGATGGATTTCATAATGCCACGCCAGACTTTCCGGTCCTTCATTGCCATCCCCAGTTCCTGCTTACTGAAGCATGTGTCTCTAACGATGACATCAGGGGACGACAGTTTTCTGGTCTGCTTTGAGGCAGGACTCCAGAGAAGAAGGGAATATATAAACCTCATTGTCAGCTCTGTAGCAGTGGCCGGCAAAGGTTGCCGTATATTAGATCAGTCGATGGGTGGCTCTTCCAAGAGAGATTTTGCGCTCTCATTAGAAGGCGGTGTAAGTGCCATCCAGCCGTTTCTCTAGTTTCTTTGAAAGTGTCCATGTCTCGGAGCCATAAGTCTAGTCGCACGGAGGAGCCACGCTGTGGTTTCGGTGTGTTTGTATGTCTGAGTTGGTGTATATAGACTAGAGTACACGCAGGTAAAACACATACTGTATACCGCACTGTACAGCAGTGGTTCCCAAACCTTTCAGGTTCGAGACCCAAAAGAGAGATTTGATTTTTTTGCCCTGGACCCAAACTAGTGCGGCTTCGCGCCACATTGGGCCGCATTGCGACTGTGAGCTTGTAGATCGGCTATTTTTCCATACTCTTATTCATTGAATTTCTTAGATTTGTTTGTTTTAACATTCATACAGTTATTTTACATTTTGTTCTATAAAAAAATATATATATTTTGAAACGTATATCTTTCTTAAATGTAGTTTAAAAGTTTTCTTTTTCTCTCAAGTCGTGACCCATAAAAATTGGCCTGGGACCCACAGATGGCTCCCGAGCCACTGTTTGGGGAAGACATGGCCATGATGCATAATATAGCATAATGCATTTCACGATGGGAACTTTGCCTTGTTGGATGTGAGATCATGACCCTTTGAAGAATGCATCTGTACTACAGTATCTAGGCGGTATTCATTTCAGATGTTTCACGTAATTGATTAGAACGCTTATTAGTTTAGTTTCTCCACGAGCTCTTTTCCCCCTCGTCTTTGTTCCACATTCATTCAGAACCGACCACTTCTCCACACCTCTGCTGACCTCAGCTAATGTCTGCACGCGATGGCTTACACTTTACACATGTATTATAAAGCAATCTAAACATAGCTGTAATGCATTACAAACTGCTTTTAACACTGTATATACTGTAAGTATAGTTATATGCACTCATGAATATTCATTACTGTTATACCATTGATCATAACCTTTAAGGTCAAGTATCATAATAACACTTCATAATCGGTGTTCACTCACAGCCTTGTATTTGTGTGACACATAATACATTAGTACAGTAATTATAAAACGATTAGGCTATTGTTGTGATTATTCACGAGTTATTTTTTACATATACAGTGTTATAAGCAGATGATAAGGCATTATAAGTATGTTTATGATGCAATGCAGGCATGGGTCTAATAGATTATTTTGTTTACAATCAATTCAATTCAATTCAATGGGCTTTATTGGCATGAGAAAACATACGTTTACATTGCCAAAGCAGAAAGAACAATAAAAAAATACAGCAATAAAATCATCCCACCGCACATTCCTTCCATCTTTCAGATACTCTCTCCACCCGTTTGTGTATCCACTGCTCGATTCTCAATCACTTTAAATATATGATTAAATATGAATGGCTCTCTTCAGAAAGCATGCTCATTTGCCATCATGTCAAAACACATGTCTGTGGCATGGCTGTATATGAAAGAGATGAGCCATGACTTTCTTTTTGGATGAGGAACACTTAGCCCTCCCTCAAAAGCCACCGCGCACGGTTGCAACAATGTTGCACAAATACAGTAGCGCGCCACCGAGTGGCGTGCTACGAGCTTGTAGGTCTGCTATTTCTTTTTTAAATCGAAGAACGACTGACATTTTTAGAATCTGATCTCAGGTCAAAAAGGGTTAAGACAAAATCATCGTCATCATCATGCAGAAGAGAGCACATTGACATTTTCCTTTTTCGAAATGTTAAAAATGGCAAAATATAAAGAAGCGCAGATTTGAAAGCTCACGGATGCCACACTGTGCCGCACTGTGAGATTGCCGGGTGACAGGGGTAGAGTGGGACCGCAAGGTTCCCGGTTCGATCCCTGGCTCTGCCAGAGTTAGTGTCGAAGTGTCCTTGAGCAAGACACTGAACCCCTAATTGCTCCCGATGTGCAGGTTGGTGCCTTGCATGGTTTCCTCCGCCATCAGTGTATGAATGAGTGAACGTAATGTACAGTCTATGTGAAGCGCTTTGGATAAAAGCGCTATATATATATATATATAAATGCACCATTTACCTTTTATTTACCATTTTATCTGTTATCTTCCCTCAACACTGTCATATTACGAAGTAGATGGGGCTTAAGAGGTGAAGCAGGGGACAGGTTCTGCCTGGCACAACTTTGATCTGTCCCACTGTTCTCTGTGCTGAGCTGTCTTCTGATGCCACACTAATATGATTAGAGTGGAGGATGATAATGCACAGTACTTGGGCTCCCTCACAAATTGTGCCCAAGTTGGCTGTCGCCAAGTTGCCATGTTCTCATGCACTGCTTTGTCAACTATACGTCGGCTTACAGTCGCTCGCTTGCCCCCGAGGGTGCACTCGCTCGGTGTGTGGCATATAGTACCCGGTCAGCGCGGGGCACGGGGACTCGCTCAGTGCGGGTATACAAGTGCCGTGCCGCCATGTGGGCACTCGCTCAGCGCAAGCTGTTGCTCGGCATGGGGCAATCGGCTTAGTGCAGTTACGGCACTGGCTTGGGTGTCACCTTGCTCGGCAGGCGCAGCTCACGCACACACAGTGCTCATACCATGCCTTTGCAGACTCAGCGCAATTGTATATCTATATCCATAGTATAGATTGGAAACAATTAATGTACGTCCATCTGGTTCCATTCCTTCAGAGTTGAGGATTTTACTACGAGTCGAGTCCCACTAGTTGTATAGTTAGTTACTGGCGGTCCCTTTTCATTCCTTCACATGATAGTCTTTCTCTATCGGTCCTCTCAGTGGGTTTAGGAAGTGAATTGCTGAGGGGCCCCTGCTAGACATAAATGTAACGGAGCGTGTGCGTGTGCATGTGCATGTGCATGTGCGTGTGCGTGTGCATGTGTGCGTGTGTGTGTGGCCTGCCGCCTGTCAGTATTCATGCAGAGGGAGCGGTGTTGGTGCAACACTATTTGAAGTTGTCTTCGGTCATTACAATCACAGCTCCATAGAGAGAGAGAGAGAGAGAGAGAGAGAGAGAGAGAGAGAGAGAGAGAGAGAGAGAGAGAGAGAGAGAGAGAGAGAGAGAGAGAGAGTGTGTGTGAGAGAGACGGGGGTAGTAGAGGAAAGCTACATAGTGCCGCTTTAATTATGAGATGATTCATCTCAAGGGGCTATTCCCAATAAAGAATTGCATATATAATTAATATGCAAATCATTCAAATCAATATTGGACTATTATTTGAAAATTGACAATATATAGGGTCCAGTTTTGCACTCTCTCATGGTTATGCTTCATCAAACAACAACAATGTTGCACACTGATAATAGTCAATTATGTAAGCTCATATTGATTGATTGATTGATTCACCCATTGATTTCTTAATTAACAGTAGACACGCACAGGGAAGTACAGTACAATACCAGGTCTGTTAAGAGGATTAAAAACCATTGGGTTCCGTTTGTACTCAACTCATCGAATGAGGTGTTATGAAGCCTGCAGATCAGGTTTGTGTAGATTGAAACTATAATAAAACTCAAAAAGATTACCTCCTGGAAAATACTGTAGGGACACCAGGTTGAAAGTGCTTAAATTAAAACTCAGTATTATACTGTGTCCTTGTATTGATATCCCCCCCCCCCCCCGTACTTTATGATGGTTTCCTGTTTTTGGCTATATAGAAGTGTATATTTGTACGTCTCTAAATGTTATGATGAATTGAAAACGGTGGAGCCGCTCTTGTAAACAAGTGTAATGCTTTATGGTGTCGTCCTCTCACAGTTAACAGTCTTTTTTATTGAGTTGTGCTTGAAATGTACTGTAATTCTGCAAACTGTTAATAAATACTTCAATCAATCAATCAAAACTGATGGTTCATGATTATTGCAGTTCTCTACCTGAGATGCTCGTTACAATTGACACTCTTAAATGTTATGTTCCTCGCTCCCTCAAAAACACGAGACTTTATAGTGTATAAACATAGGCCTACTACAGTACAGCCTGCTGGTGGAGTGGACTTAGTAGGCCACTAATTAGTTACTGTAGTACAGCCTGCCGGTGGAGTGGACTAACTAGTGGCCTATAGTACAGTACAGCCTGCTGGTGGAGTGGACTAACTAGTGGCCTATAGTACAGTACAGCCTGCTGGTGGAGTGGACTAACTAGTGGTCTACTACAGTACAGCCTGCTGGTGGAGTGGACTAACTAGTGGCCTACTACAGTACAGCCTGCTGGTGGAGTGGACTAACTAGTGGCCTACTACAGTACAGCCTGCTGGTGGAGTGGACTAACTAGTGGCCTACTACAGTACAGCCTGCTGGTGGAGTGGACTAACTAGTGGCCTATAGTACAGTACAGCCTGCTGGTGGAGTGGACTAACTAGTGGCCTATAGTACAGTACAGCCTGCTGGTGGAGTGGACTAACTAGTGGCCTATAGTACAGTACAGCCTGCTGGTGGAGTGGACTAACTAGTGGCCTACTACAGTACAGCCTGCTGGTGGAGTGGACTAACTAGTGGCCTATAGTACAGTACAGCCTGCTGGTGGAGTGGACTAACTAGTGGCCTATAGTACAGTACAGCCTGCTGGTGGAGTGGACTAACTAGTGGCCTACTACAGTACAGCCTGCTGGTGGAGTGGACTAACTAGTGGCCTACTACAGTACAGCCTGCCGGTGGAGTGGACTAACTAGTGGTCGAACACACACGACGGAAGCCAAGGCCGTTTTGGGATATTTCTGCTCCAGGACAATTTATTTATGTATGAAAAATGTGAATTAAAAGGTGTAAATGTGTTAACTCGAAAGTTAACAAAATGCTGGGAAATATATCCTCCACAAAAAAAGTAGTGCATGGTATACCGACCTGGATCATTAATTAGTATGTGTTAGACAGTGTTGCATGCAGAGATTAGACGACCCATAAGCTCACAGCGTGATGCGGCGCTCGCACGCTGTGAGCTGTGCTATGCAGAATGTGGGCCGAACGCTTCGCTCCACGGGAAACAGTTACGCTCAGGTTCACGTGGTTAATTTGTCTTCCGTTGACCTTAATCCAAGAAACCTGGCCATGCAGACAACAATGGACCAGGTTGATGACATGATACTAGCCTCCACTGACACCAGTATTCCGGTGGAACCATACCATTTCTTTACCACGTTGTGACCAATTTAAAATGGCGGCTCATGAAGGACTCATTGGTGTCATGTAATGTAATGTGATCTATTAATGACTGAATGGACTGCAGCTGGGCCCTTGACAGTGATGGATACGTGCCCTCTGGAGCGCCGCTGCTCCGCGGTGCCGCCATGGAGGGGTATACGCAGGCCGGTGCGTCCCCGGCATCGGGGCGTAACGTTTCATCGTGTTTCTTTTCCACTACGACGGGTAAAAAAACAGAACTCTCCCGTTAGCTGAAAAACCTGAGCCGTATAGCGTATACGAAAACGAATCCGGAATTTGTGAAATACGTCCCACGGCATGACACGGTTCACTTTTAGTTCTTGTAGTGGACAATAAACAAACACGCCCAATTGGCTAATTTACCCGGTGGTATACGTCAGTATAGAATGGGATTGAGACATTGTCCCAGCAAGCTGGGAACCCATTCAGTGTTTAAAAAAAAAACTAAAACATTAATTTGAATGAAAAATTATAAAAATACGCATAAAATGTCTCTTTGATTTGATTACGAAATCAATGACTCTTACTTGTTAGGTTGCCCCCCCCCCCTTCAATGCCAAAGCGCCATGCAGCGCTCGCCCAGCAGTCTGCCGCCCGTTACCCAGGCGGATGCGCGCCGCACGTGACCTCGCTAATTTGGGGCGAGGTCGCTTCTCTTCTCTTACTGGTTAGTTTTAGAACCCTGCGTCAGCTTCAAAATATATATATAACACAAACGTTTGCCCTCCGTATCAGCGGGGGTACAGCTATATACCTGCCCAACCGGTAACCAACCTAACATGACGAGTAATCATTAATGCATGCTCCTTCTCCCCGGAGGTGCACAACGCATTGGGAACTTTAAGATCGAGTATGTTCACCTGCGTCACTGCGTGTGACACATGCTGATCGTGCGACAAGGTGTAGGCCTATATAAACCATGCCTATGGGCGGCTAGGAGGAGAACCGGCTGCTCAGCACTTTGGCACATGCATTACAGTTTAAGTGCCAGTACACGGTGTTTGTTGGATATAACCACCACTTGGCACTTTCAAGCTTTTTCTTTTTTCTTTTTTCTTAAATGTTTTATTGGTTGGCTGTTCCGTTTGAACTTTGGCTGAACCTTGGCTCAGATGAGTGAATCTGACTAACATATACAGCGATTGGAGGCAGATGGAGTGAGATAGAGCTGCGGCTTCCCCCGACCCGTGGGGAAGTGGCAAAGTGGGCCCATGCACAAACAATAATGGCACTTGATAACACAACATTCATATAAAATAAATTTTGGCCTGACGTCGAAATTAAAAAGAAGTCTTCTAAATCAGTTTTTTTCCAGACAGTTTTCTGAAAAATGTTTCTATGTCAGTGGTTCTCAAACAATTCCATGTCAAGGACCCCTTAGAATGATATGAAATTGGCTGCTGACCCCCATCTGAATATATATAATTCCAGGGACCCCACATAGAAGCAAAGATTTGAGTTAAAAACGTTTGCTCTGAAAGAATATATATTCAAAGATTTGTGCCACATGTTCAGGATTTTTCTAAAATAGCAGATCTACAAGCTCGTAGCGCAGCACTCGGTGCCGCGCTATGAGCTTGTAGATCTGCTATTTTTCAGTATAGCTAAAGTAGAACAGAATGCTTAAAACACTAAAAGGGGTTCGCGCCCAGAGGTGGGTTAAAGAACCATGCCAATGTCTATTCACAGTTTCAGCCATTTATACATGCGTGATGGTCGTCATATATGGTCAACATTTCTGAAATACTGCTTCAGTGGCCATTTAGGTTTTATTTGGTGTGACCGTTCTCATGCCAGCGCCCCGAACAGTGTGCGTGCCACATTTGGTGCGGATCGGAGCATCAGAGATAGGATGAGAAGTTCAGTCACGCGAGAGAGACTTTGGCAAGGATGCCTCCCGAGAGTGTCTCCATCCCTATAGGGAGGTCCTCGATGCACGTCCCACTGGAAGGAGACCACCCACGGGGGAAGAACCAAGGATCAGATGGAGGGATCATATCTGGCCCTTGGAACGCCTGGGGATCGCCCATGGATGAAGTTACTATAATGGATGGATGGATGAACGGGTGCAGGAGCATCAGAGTGCCCGTGGTGGCTATCATCCTGGTGTGACTATATTGTCATGGTAGAGCCCTGAACTGAGTTTGTGCCAAGTTGGTTGTGAAGTGGTGCAATGCTGTGCCCATGTGGAACCACCCCTGTGCAGTGCTTGTGCCACACTTTTTTTTAAACCCTTTATTTTGGAATTTTTTAATATGCAAGACAGACACCAAAAACAAACAAGACATACAATAGGACAGAAACATCAACAGTAAAAGAAAACTGAGTAAAAACAAAAGACAAAAAAAACAAAAAACAAGAGGTCATGGGATGTACAGCAGCGATACATATTACAGATTTTTGGGTTCCTTACATTAAATGATAACCGGAAAGACACCACCCATATTCACTCCACATCCACCCCCTCAGCTAAGTACTCTGTCCATTTCTCCCATCTTCTTTCACCCAGCTCTTTTTGCAGTCTTAAAGAATAGGTCATCTGTTCTAGGTGATGAAGTTGTTTCACAATGTTGAAAAATAGGTCGGCAGTAGGACAGTTCTTTTGTAACCAATTTCTTGTAATAGCTTTTTTGCTTGCTACAAGTAGAATCTTAAGTAAGTAGGAGTCATCCCGATTTAGCCCGTCTGGGAGTTGTCCTAGGTACAAAGATGTGAATGAATCATCTATTCTAAAACCCATAATGTTTGAGATAGGTGTTGTCACTTCCTTCCAAAATGGCTGAATTACAGGACAAGACCAAAAGACATGTGCATGATCAACCACTGTATCTCCACATTCTCTCCAACAGTCCATATGGTTGCCAGTCTGAAGCGAATCTGGTTTTTTCAACAAAAGTCTCTCCAAGTCAAGGAATTAGTGGTCGTTGATTGCGTTTCCCATATATTCATCCATACTTCATCACTTATATCAATGCCCAACTCTTTTTCCCATCGCTCTTTCACAACGACATAAGTCCATTATATAGTTTACTCACAAGACCCCTGTTGCTTCCTGAGCCATAAGCATTTTGTAAATACAGTGATTAGGCTTGTTGTAATACCTGGAGTAGACCCTTTTACTTTTTTACTAAAATAATCCCTTACTTGCAAGTATCTGAAGAAGTCCTGGTTAGCCAACTCATATTTCTGCTTTAGGTTTTCAAAACTGTCAATATTTCTATTTTTAATCATAGTACATATAGAAGTGATGCCATTGTGGTGCCATTGTTTATACCTATTGTCTAATACTGCTGGTATGAAGTCAGGGTCATATGCTGGCCAACTTAAAAGTTTTGCCTCCCTCTGAAGCTGGAAGCGTTTAACAACTTCCAGCCATATTTTGAACGATAAATTTACCCACTGACTCCTTGCTTGTGCCACACTTTTGTGCAGATTGGAGAGCACCGACGCACACGTCCCGATGTTACCGCGGTGCGTTTGTTTTAATATTTGAATATGTCTGGAATGTCCAACAATTTGTTCTAATCTACGGGATGATTTTAGGGAATTTGAGAGGGATGGCATAGGAGGAGCCGAGAAGGAGCAATGGATTTACAAATCGGGTGTATATTATAATTAGTATTATTATTATCTCCACAGGCCACAGTTTGTCATCTTATACCTTCTTCTTTCTAAATTGCCCCTGGATGGCTTTGAACTTTTCAAAGCAATCAGAAAAACCCAGAGATGAAAGCACCATGACAAAGCACCATGACTTTTGTCTCCTTTCTTATACTCATCTTTTCTCTTTCTAAAGAGCAAAGATGATGGCATTGAACTTCTTGTTGGTACAGACCAGCAGTGCCCTCAGAAACGCCACTGTGCGTGCGTGCGTGCGTGCGTGTGCATCCATGGGCGCGTGTGTGTTTATGTGTGCGTGTGTGTGTGTGTGTGTGCGCGCACACGCACGCACGTTTGTGTGCGTGTGTGTTAAGTCAATTGTTAAATTGTAATATCATCAAACATAAATATAAATCAAACATTGTACGTCCAAACCGTTCCCTTTTTATACAGTATTTATCATAGTGAAAATAGCCAATGTAGTACAAGCTCGACCCACTGGGACTGATAACTTATTAGCCTACATATAAAACTGTTCCCCAGACACTGATTTGTGGGTCGCAGACACACATTTTCATGGGTCCCTTTATATTTTTTACTTCCTATCTTTCTGAAGAGCAAAGATGATGGCTTTGAACTTCTTGTGCACTCAGAAACACCACTGTGTGTGAGTGTGTGTGACTGAGTGAGTGTGCATGCGTGCGTGCGTGCGTGCGTGCGTGCGTGCGTGCACAAATATTTAAGAAGTATAGCGGAAAATAGCCCATCTACAACTGAGCTTGTACGTCTACTATTTCCACTACCGTGGGTCCCCGGGGCGAATATCTAATTTCTGTTTTGGGTCACGGGCTAAAAGACGTCTGCAGAGAACCACTGACTTATAACATCCAACCCACTGTGTGGCTGATAACTTATTCAGAAGCCACAGCGCTGCAGACAATGAGATCAAAATAAAGAAACAGGAAGATAGAAAGACAGAGAGAAGTGAAATGTCAGACTGTGTGTTTGGGTTCCAGAGGTATCGGGTTTAAATTGACACAGGAAGAGTGCTGCGTTCGGCTGAATTTAAACAGCTGCCTGACTCACAGACAAATGTGCACACAAACGCACACACACACACACACACACACACACACACACACACACACACACACACACACACACACACACACACACACACACACACACACACACACACACACACACACAAAACCCAATACAGCTGAGCAGCTAAGGCCCTCCCCCCACTTAGGTTTGCGTGCGGAGCAAGGAAATTCTCCATGCTAGTGTGCCAGCCAGGGTATGTTTTCATCATCACATTGCAAACGTGTCATATACTGTGTGTGTGTGTGTGTGTGTGTGTGCGTGCGTGTGCGTGTGCATGCGTGCACACACGCGTGCATGTGCGTGCGTGCGTGTGTGTATACACATGCACAGAAGCGGGCACACAGAGACACATACTGCCACACTCTTTATAAAGTTAGGGCGTGGACGGTGTCAATTAGTTTGCTTTCAACCCATGTCAGGTGTCAGAAAGCTGCCGCCTGTCTACTCTTCTTCGCCCCATGTTTACTTTTTCAAACTGATGCCACAATTCAAACATTCAGTCATGTTTGATCGTTAATGTCAGCCTATAGTATCTTTGCTCAATGCTTTCCTTAACACACACACAGACACACGCACACGCACACACTCTTTGCTCCGAGGGCTTCCCTGGAACACAATATTTTGAGACGGTGGGGGGTCGCCAAATACATATAATTTTGGGGCCTCCTTAACACGGAAAAGTTTGAGAAACTGCAGAAAGGGTTTGGAGCAGCTAGTGTGTGTGTGTGTGTGTGTGTGTGGGGGGGGGGGGGGACAGCTCTAGATATCATGTCCACACAGCGCATCTTACTAAAGAACTGAGCTTATCGTCGCTGCTGGTGGCCACAAACTTTGCATGTCCGAAACCGTTACTTGTCTGAGATGTAGTTCAGATGTAGTTCAGCATTCAATATTGAAAAGGGGGTAAAAATGCTCAAGTAAAGTAAACAACAGCTACTAAAAATTGTACCGAAGTGCAGCACTTGAGCAAATGTACTCTATAGTGACCACCTCTGATGACATCCCAAGTGCAGCACTTGAGCAAATGTAGTCCGGTGACCACCTCTGATGACATCCGTGTGAGTGTTTGATGTGGCATCGCTCTGTGTTTACTAGATACAGACTAAGTACAGACTTGCCTGTATGTCTGTTAGACTTTAGAGCCTCTCGCCGCTCAAAGGCCACATTCATGGCGGGGCGCTGCCCGGCCCAGCCCGCCCTCACTGAGGGCAATTGAATCCACCGGATACCATGCAGTCTCTGGCTTCTCACGCAATGTTGTGTAAACCCCGGAGAAAATGACCTCAATATGTCCGAAAGGAGTCAAAGAGGGAGAGAGAGAGAGAGGGAAAAAAAAGAAAAAAGAAAGGGGAAAAAAAAGAAAGAAAAAGAAGGGGAGGAAAAAAAAGTTTAGGCTCTGTTGTTGCTGCCACGATAATTGGATGACAGTCGTTGTAAATATGCTGCTGTCTCTATGCGGCGTTCCGTGAGAGTACATGAATGTGGTTATCGAAAGTATGCACTGCGAGCACGCACGCACGCACACATGCGTGCATGTACTGTATGATTGATTGATTGCGTTATATAAACTTTTTTTAACCATACTAGTAGTGAGTATCTTGACAGTCTTGACAGTTCTCCCCTCACTCTGCACATGCAGTGCTTTTGCAACAGTGTGTGGCATAGGCCTACAAAACAGTTAATGCATTATTGTTGTTGTTATCTGTCGGATGCCATGTCATGTCATTAGTCAGAAGATTCATTGTTCCGAAATTACTATCCCTATCTCTAACCCTAACCTAAACATAACCGCAAGCACGGGAGCAGTGCATGTTCACCAACCTTAATGCATGTTCGGACTAACGGGACTTCGGATCTATGGGCAGTTCCCATCTGGACTATATAATATATAGTCCAGATGGGAACTGCCCATAGATCCGAAGAATACAGATATTATCTGTATTCCGCACTCATTTCCCAATACAGAGGGGATTAGTGTTGATGTATTTATTTACATGAATATCTAATAGAAGTAATATGTGGTGCTGGTTGACCGTCGGCGTGCATGGTCAGCTTCATGCATGCTGGTGTGTAACCAGCGGTGGCAAAAGTACTCAAATGTACTTGAGTGAAACTACAAATGTAATGTTTAGGCATGAAAATGTACAAAAGTACAAGTAGGCCTATAGTCACTATATGCAGAATGTCCAATTTCAAATTGTATAAAATGTATAAAAAACATTTTTGATTGATTGATTGAAATAGATTGAAAGTGAAACAGTTTGCAGAGTCACAGTACATTTCAAGCACAACTCAATACAAAGACTGTTAACTGTGAGTGGACGACCCGATGAAGCATTACACTCGTTTACAAGAGGGTCCACCTTGTTCAATTCATCAAAACATTTAGAGACGTACACATAGACACTTCTATATAGCCAAAGAACAGAAGGAATTCAAGGAAGGAATTCATCATAAAGAAGTTCAAAAGGGAAAAGAAACATATACAGTGAGGGGGAAAAGGGGTGTGTGTGGGGGGGATTCCGATTGTACAAGTAAAAGTACCTCAACATTATACTTAAGTAGTAAGTACAGTACTTAACCCATTTTGGGCGGGAACCCTTTTGGTGTTAGCATTATGTTATGCTTTAGCTATTGAAAAATATTAGATCTACGATCTTGTAGGTCTGCTATTTTTGAAAAATCGAAGAACGACTGACACAGAAACAGCTTTTTCAGAAAACTGTCAAGATTTAGATTAAGACATTTATAGAATCGTTCCCAGGTCAAAATGGGTTAAGTAAATGTACTTAGTTACTTTCCACCACTGTGTGTGTGTAACCATGGCAACCGTGGCGCGTTGGGAAGGTCACGTGACGACAGTGCGCTGTTTTGTAATTCCCTGAGCGTGTGACGCTCAGTGGAAATCACCTAGCGGCCTGTCAGGCTGTCACAGTGAATACATCGTCGCCCGAGGGTGTCATTGCGGTTTCTATATCGGCATGGGATGAGATGACGACTTGCATGCACCGAACGAACCCCAGTGTACAGTAGCTTTCACATTTCAACAGAAATGCAGTTCTGTTCCTCACATTTCTCCGAATCTCTCTCTCTCTCTCTGAATGTTTTTAGTCTGATTGTCGCTTTATAGACACGCGTTTTCTTTCTGAAAACCGTACATTCGTTAATACGTTTTAAAATCGCCCTCACTTTGGCCATGTCATTACAGGCGGAAGAAAAAAATGTTCTTTTTCAGTTGTTTATTTTCAAATAGCAGATCTTCAAGCTCACAATACATCACATTGGCATACAGTACATTATCCTTATCAGCTTGTATATCTGCTGTTTTTAGCTCTTTTTTAATTGTGCTGAAGTGGCCACTTGAATTCTGTTCAAAATAGCAGTATATATCTCATCTGCAAGCTCAAAATGAGTCAATATGCAATGCTTTGGCTTGCAGATCAGCTATTTCCGCTATTCTTGAACATTTTTTAAAGTATAAAATTATTAAGCATTAAGGCCTGTTTTGGCCACATGCAGACGCAGTACAAACACATTGTCTTTAATTAAGTCATATCGTGCCCTGTGCAATTGTTGCTTGCGAAGCCTACAAGTCAAACCGTTTTTTATACAGTGCGTTCCAATGTTCACAAATAAAGTAAATGGTAAACACGACAATTCAATCGTAAATCGCAAATTATTTACATGACAATTAACCGTCGACTAATATGTCATGACACTAGCCCTCCCACTCTGACAGGAGTAGTGGGACGGAAAGCAGAAACCTAGAATAGCACCTGCCAAAAAGCTTCACAACTCATCCTCCCCTGTTGGAATGTCTCTCACGCAGCATGCATAGGCCCTTCATGGCCAAACATCTCAAAGTCATTCCTAAACCATGTTGAGACTCTTCTGGCACCGGGAGACACAAGCAAAATGTTAATTTAACTCTCGGGTGTAATAACGGACGGAACCCGGAATCCACCGGACACTCACTCGCCCCCTTCTCTCACGCGATGTTGTGTAAACCTCAGAGAAAATTACCTCAGCGTGTCCGAGGAATTAGAATGAGTTAAGAAGAAAGGCGTCATGTGCCTGCTCAAATCTTTCCGACACGACACTCGGATGGCACTTCCTCACTAAATGCACACGCAATTGAATTGAATTAACTTATAATGGTACATTATTTAAGCATAAGCCGTCACCTGTTTCTGTATGTACAGTACACAGGGTTTATTGCATGGTGTGTTATTAGGCTATACAGTGCACACAAAGACATCCATCTTAGACATCTGTGTAAGACAAATGTTAAAAAAAAAACAGTTCCATTCGTGTACACTTTACAATTTACAGACCCGTATATGTGTCCCTTTGGACCCCCGGTGTCCCCCCACACCAAATGTTGAGAAACCGTGGTCTCAATCCTTTTCATTTCAAGGACCACCATAGTTCTGTGAATTATAGGAACTCCGTTACCAATTAGCTGGAAAACACCTCAAGGACCCCCCTGGGGGTCTTACAGACCACACTTTGAGAACCACTGGTTTTAACCCATTTTGGACTGAGGTTGATTAAAACAAAGGCTTCTAAATCCTAAAACATTTCTGAAAAACCCATGTTTCTATGTCTGGTGCTCAACCTTTTTCATGTCAAGGACCCCCAGAATTATCTCTATTGGGCCACGGACCCCCATCTCAAAATATGTCGTTCCAGGGACCCCCCCAGAAGCCAATATTTTAGTTAAAAATGTCCGCTCTGAAATATATAATTCAATGATTTGCGCCACATTTTAACGGACGGACGAGGACAGGCAGAGAGAAACACAGGAAGCAGACAAGACAGCGAGCGGTAACACCGCTCCACAATGACATCACGTCCAACCTCGCTTCCTTATAGGCTTTTCCTTTGTCTTCTACGATGGGTTTTACTCCATGGGGAAGTCCTGGAAATGTCCAAAATAGTCTTCCAAGAGCACAGAAACCCAGACCAAACTAGGTTCTACTCTCCTATACTCATGGCCATTTACAGGAGTACACTGAGCAAGAGGATGCTACAGCACGCACACCATTAAACCCTTATAATGGTGCTGGTCCACGGCCGAATAATTTGGCTTTTACTTTGTCTTCTAATTCTACACGATGGGTTTTACTCCTGGGGAAGTCCTGTAAAATGTAAAAAGTATAGTCTTCCAAGAGACAAGAAAGTGGCCAAAGAGCCAAACATTTATTGTATAGGACGCAGTTAATAAGTGGCACACACTCAGTGTGTGCAGAAGAAGGCAGTTGTCAAAACGTGGGTTCACTTGTTCTATACTCTGCGTCCAAAAATACACTTTGACTAAAAATGGCACTTTGACTATCAGTGCGTGCGGCCACTTTGTTGTCTCTTGAAGACTATACATTTTTACATTTTTACAGGACTTCCCCAGGAGTAAAACCCATCAAAGTATAAAAGCCAAATTATTGGGCCGTGGACCAGCACCATTATGAGGGTTTGGTGTACGTACTGTAGCATCCTCTTGCACAGTGAAGTCCTGTAAATGGCCATGAGTAGGAGAGTAGAACCCCCAGAGGACGAGACAGGGAAAAGGAGAGAGAGAAACGGTACAATACAAGGTTTCTTTTCTCTCCTAGAAGCCAACAATTGAGCCACATCCCATCAGCTACTGCTCTCTGTTTGTTTTTTTCAAGACAATGAACACAGCGGGGAAATACTCACTGCAGTCCAGGGTGTACTTTTTCTTTTATTCTTTGTTTAATATTTTTTATCCCACAATTTTTGTAACCCATAATTTTTTTCAACCGGTGCCAATTGCCTATAGGCTGTAATCCTGGGCGCTATACTCTCTCTCTGCCAACCTGGGGGGAGCCACGAACTGAGCTCATGCTCCATTCAATGCATGAGGAGTGAGCATGCAGGCCACTTCTTGTACCCGGATGGACGAAGGAACACGTTATTCCAACCAGTTCCTTTCCCCTCCATCAGGCTGACCAGGGGGAGGCAGTATAGAGACCAGGATTACAGCATGTTTTTTTGTGTGAGGGTAAAATGTGCTACTGGTGTACAAGGACCTAAATCATGTTTCTTGACCTCGCCTGTGGTGCATTTCTTTCTCTGCTGACCGAACCTTTCAATTATTGTTCACGTTTTCCTTGCCTATAATTATGAGGGGGGGGATATGTTATTGTCATATTTAATGTAACCCTGCAGTTTTTCCATGATTCTCTGTTGTATAGCAGAAATTTAAACAATGGAAATTATCAGATAATTAGAATCAGACTCGGGAGACCCACAAAAAAAAGCAGGCTTGTTGTGATTGGCGGCCATAGGTTGCATGTCTGCACTAAGTGACTGAGATCAGGGGAATGCTTTGAAACCGAGCTAAAATAAGCACACTGACCCTTCAGAGAGTATATCCTGTCTCTTTAAGAGAGGGTTTGGTCTCGGTCGTGTGTGTGTGTGTGTGTGTGTGTGTGTGTGTGTGTGTGTGTGTGTGTGTGTGTGTGTGTGTGTGTGTGTGTGTGTGTGTGTGTGTGTGTGTGTGTGTGTGTGTGTGTGTGTGTGTGTGTGTGCGCGACTGCGCGCGCGACTGAGTCAGCGGATGGGTTGCGTGACTACTGCAGACGAAGCTTTGACCTCAGAAAAGTGGTTATGAAAACGATCTGAGAGAGAGAGAGCGAGAGAGAGAGAGAGAGAGAGAGAGAGAGAGAGAGCAAGAGAGAGCAGTTAAGCTGAAATAAGAGGAGGGCTTCAGTCTTCACTGAGTACATAAACATGCACACATGCTTGCAGGTATTTAAATACAAAAGCATTAACATATACTGTATAGCCACACGCACACATTTTAAGAATGTATTCATGTCCACTCAAAAGGAAATGCGCAAGGACACGAATATTACAGGGTGCAGTTATGTTACAATCGCAAAACCTATATGTCACATGTCTTAGACATGTCACTCAGTAGAGTCTCTGATAGCCATATTCGTTCACACAACGGTGGTCAGGACTAGGCTTAGGCCCTCATTTATCAACGCGGTGTACACCCAAATTTGGGTGTACACTGCGTTTGAAAGCAGGTGTAGGCAGAGTTTGAAAGCAGGTGTAGGCCGAGTTTGGAAGCAGTTGTAGGCCGAGTTTGCGAGAGAAACAAGCGGGCAGGTCTGCGAAAACAAGCCCAAAAGAAGCGGCTAGGCGACATGATCACACACACACGTGGACGCGCGTATGCGCGCACACACACACACACACACACACACACACACACACAGGTGGTTGCATGCAAATTGGGTTGTAGCTACTTAAGCGTGCATTTGCTATTTGAAAATAGCCGATCTGCGAGCTCGCAGCGCGCTCCGACAGTGACACGTTGTGAGCTTTGTAGATCGGAGGGAAACAAAGGGCCATATTATGGAATATCTTTGAAACGCAAAACTTAAAAAACGCTGTCGTAAAGGAATGGGACAAGGATACACATACAGAACCGCTGTCGTAAAGGAATGCGACAAGGATACACATACTGTACAGAACCGCTGTCGTAAAGGGATGGGACAAGGACACACATACAGAACCGCTGTCGTAAAGGAATGCGACAAGGACACACATACAGAACCGCTGTCGTAAAGGGATGGGACAAGGATACACATACAGGAGCGGTGGGGCAGCGGGTCGCATGGTCCCTCACAAGGCTCCCAGTGTGAGCGGTCGGAGGCTGTGTGCTGATCACTCTCCGAGAGGCTCTAATAGAGCATGACCGCCTCCGAGGCCACTGAACTGAGGCGTCTATTATTCACACTGCAAACAGGAACTCCTACCAGAGAGCTGATAGCACGCTCAGTCTGTCTGACCATGTGGCCCGGGAGACACAACACATGGAAGGCCATACACAGGGAGGGCTAATGTATATTACAGTGGTGGAAAAAGTATACTCATATTCTTTACTTAAGTAAAAGTATCAATACTGCAATGCAGTCTGTCTGCTTGTCTAATTTGAAGTCGGTGGGGCGAACAGTTTTCGAGTTGGTGCATTTATAGATAGATAGCCTACTTGTGTCAGAGTAGCCGTTCCACCCATCTGTCTGTGTCCCTTTTATGCCCATATGGAGATTTCTGTATCTCTGTGTCCCTTTATTCCATACAGTTCTGTGTCAGGCATGCCTGAATATGGAGTGGTTTGAACAGGTCAGAACAGGCCATGGAGATATAGGGATTATCAGGTCCAGATCCCGTGCAGAGGCTTTTGTGCTGGTTCTGGACAACCGGCTATCCGACAGACTCAGCACCGGGCACTGCACTCCCTGTGCAAACATGGGGGTGTGGAACGCCTTTGTCGAATTTTAACGGTTCTCGAGTTGTGTGGATCACAGACATACACACGTATGTACGTACAGACGACTCCATTTTCGTCACCGCGAAACCCCTTATCCCTAAACTTATTTGCCTTTTTTTTTTTTTACTATTTTTAAGAACATTTTTTGAATAGTTCAACTAGCCAATCTACATTGACACTTTGTGAGCTTGTAGACTGACCATTTTAACTATTCAAAAATGTTTTGCAAAATAGTAAAAATAGGCAAAGAGGTTTAGGGATAAGGGGTTTAGCGGTGACGAACATGGAGCCCTTGGTGTATTTATAGTCAGATGTTCATTTATAGGCTTCAGTGAGGAGATAAACAGTGTCAGATTCAGATTCCTGGTCTAGGAATGGCATGCTGAGAATGCCAAGAGACTATGGCTGGATGGAAGCAATTAGCCTGAACTAAAAGGCATGTGGACAGATATACAGTAATAAGAAAAAGGGTCTTTTATGGTCCCCTGGGGAGTTTGAGTTTCCTTTCACAGTTTCACTGCAGCGAATAGCTGCTCAGGTGGCTCACGGGAGAGCAGTTAAGGGGTGTCGTGCTCAGGGACACTTACTGTACACTGGGTGGGCTGATCGAGGGGTCGAATCGGCGACCTTCCGATTCTCAGGTCTCCCAGACCTCTCTACAAACTCAGTTAAGGCCAGCCGTAAATTAATTGTAATTAGGAAAAGGAAGGAAGGGAGGGAGGAAGGAAGGAAGGAAGGAAGGAAGGAAGGAAGGAAGGATCCTAGGAAGGAAGGGAGGAAGGAAGGGAGGAAGGAAGGAAGGAAGGGAGGGAGGAAAGGAGGGAAGGAAGGAAGGAAGGGAGGGAGGGAGGGAGGGAGGGAGGGAGGGAGGGAGGAAGGAAGGAAGGAAGGAAGGAAGGAAGGAAGGAAGGAAGGAAGGAAGGAAGGGAGGGAGGGAGGGAGGGAGGGAGGGAGGGAGGGAGGAGGAAGGAAGGAAGGAAGGAAGGAAGGAAGGAAGGGAGGAAGGGAGGGAGGAAAGGAGGGAGGAAGGGACCAACGGACGAACAAACAAAGGAACGAGACCGCTTTGGTTTACTCTGCTTGTACAATGATGAAGTCATTGGAACTGAATTGAATTATATATCATATCATACAGAAAACCCCAAGCGAACCATACCTTTAGCCGTAGCGGTTGTCATTGACTGTATGCTATAACGCGAGAGCTTACACTGTAACGCAAGGATTGTTGGCAATGAAATCTATACCGGGGGATCGAGAGTTCAAATCCTGCGTTCTTGCTCGACAAAACGAGGACAGTGGAAGGAACCACACACACAACCACCATGCATGCACCGGAAAGTGCAACAAGTCCGAGGCCACCGAGTTCAGCGGAGTCTCGCAGATGAAAAGAGCGAGTGAGTGAGCGAGCGAGCGAGCGCGAGGCCAAGACGAGCGTAGGAATGAGACCAGAGACAGACAGACAGCCAGCCAGGCAGGGGGATGTACAGTACAGCACAGTAGAGACAGACAGACAGCACAGTATATGCAAAGTGCGGTGCGCATTGCGTGTGAACAGTAATGATAGCCCTCAGAGAGAGAGAGAGAGAGAGAGAGAGAGAGAGAGAGAGAGAGAGAGAGCGCGCACAGCGGAGAGCTTTGTGAGAAGCGGTCTGCTGACTATAGGACAGTTGGTGGAAAGTAACTATAATACATGTACTTGAGTGCTGTATGGAGTACCATTTTGCGGTACTTTATTTTATTTCTGATTTCCAACCCTTTTACTTCTTCTACTCCACAACGTCTCGTTTTCCAAATATTTGACAACTGTAGTTATAGTTACATTGTAGATTGAAACGGTGTAATTTACATATACCCACGTTCGTGGGTCACGGACCAATTTCTATGGGTCACGACTCCAGTATTAATCCTTTTTTCTATTACCTACATAATTATACACAAAATAAATGCATATTCAAAAGATTATTGTTTTTTGTTTCGAAATACAAACTTTATAAAATGATATGTTAAAACAAACATACAACTCATTTAAGATATTCCATAAATAATAATAATAATAATTATTATTAAGTATTGGTATCAAAATTTACTTAAAACACCAAAAGTAGAAGTACTCATTGTGCAGAATGACCCATTTCATGAGTTCGAAATGTATATAAAAAAATATATTTATTTTTAAATAGCAGGTCTAGCTCACAATGCATTGCGATGCAAGGCATTGTGAGCTTGTAGGTCTGCTGTTTTCAAATGGCCCGGAATATATATAGGGCTGAACTGGTTAGTGTGTTTTGTAACAATAATCAAAATCTACAAAGTAACTACAGTAGTAACTAAAGTTTTTCATATAAATAGCACCGAGTGCCGCTCTATGAGCTTGTGGGTCTGCTATTTTCGAAAAATCGTGAAAATGTGGCGCAAATCTTTTAATATATATTCTTTCAGAGCAAACGTTTTTAACTGGGTCGGCGGCCAAAGACATAATTCTAGGAGTGCTTGACATGAAATATTTGAGCACCACTGACATAGAAACCTACGTGTAGATTCTTCAGAAAACTGTCATGATTCAGAAGGCATTTGTAGAATCGTCGTCAGGTCTACATGGGTTAACCCATTTTGGGCGGGAACCCCTTTTGGTGTTAGCGTCATGTTATGCTTTAGCTATTGAAAAATAGCAGATCTACAAGTTGCGCACTACGAGCTTGTAGGTCTGCTATTTTTGAAAAATCAAAGAACGACTGACACGGAAACATAGCTTTTTCAGAAAACTGTCGGGATGTAGAAGGCTTTTTCTTTTAATCTGATCTCAGGTCAGAAAGTACGGTATACTTCATGTAAATGTACTTTATAGAAGTTACTTTATACGCCACTGCCTGCAGGGTCTTGTGTTTTCTTTGGTTTGCCCCAAATGGTATCCTCGACGATGATAAACGACTGCCACGGTGTCACTCTGTTCCTGAAGCCGTAGAGCTCACAGGGACCGCGTGGCCGCGTTCCAAAACCATATTGAACATTCTAGCCGTGACATGGAATGAGTTCATCCACTCGCAATTCGCATTATTCATCAAATATGGCTTTTGCACATTTCTCCGTATTTGCTGAGGTTGGCGGTCAGTCTGCAGTGAACGGCAATCGATCGACTAACACTTTATTTTTTTTTACCCCCTCACTGTTTAACCACATTAACCCTATAGCATCCCAACTAGGGCTGCACGATATGGACAACATGTCACATCTCTGTATTATAATATTGGTATTATAATATTGCGATAACGATACGATATATGATATTACCGTTAAAATTGCGTATTCTGCTTTAACGGGTCAATTTGGTTTCATTTTACGCTCTGAAGAGTTAAGGCCTGACGTCGAAATAAAAAAATCGTTCGCTCTGAAAGAATATATATTCAAAGATTTGTGCCACATTTTTACGTTTTTTTCAAAAAATAGCAGACCTACAAGCTCATAGATCTGCTATTTTTCAATAGCTAAAGCATAACATAATGCTTAGTTAAAACACCAAAAGGGGTTCCCATCCAGAATGGGTTAGAGATCTAATATGGGTCCATTTGGCTACCAACTCTCGGAAAACAAATCAAGATATTTGGTTTCCTCATTGGCCAGTGAGTGAATTTCCTGTTTCCATGTGACGTTGTCGAGGCCGTTTGTGTTAACTGTGTGTCAACAGAGCGATGTTTAGCACTCTGCATGATGACGGACGACCACATTGTTAATGTTGCCTTTAGTGTGAATGAGAGCCAAGTGAAATAAGGGATCTAATTGGACAGTTATTCGATTAAAATGTACAGCCTTCCATTGCACAATGTAGATCAGTGCTTCTCAAACGTATACTTTAAACAGAACCTGCAGGTTGGTATGAAATCTTGGCCACGGGCCACATATAACTCTCAGACCCCTTTTCCACCAAAATAATTGTGGTTGTAGAACTGGTTCCGTTCTGATGCACTATTAATGGGTAGCATAATCTGAATTGGCCATATATCGGCCATAAAAATGCCATATTGGTATCGGAACGGTCTCAAAATAATACAGATTATTGAATCGGTTTTCACCAGCAAAATTTTTTTTAAATGAAAAATGTAAAACATCATCAATGAGTTCAATATAAATCAAAAGTGTCTAGTAGTGCCTCTAGTCTAGAACAAAAGCCAAATCAAATATGATGTAAAATCTTAAGTAAAAATAAACGTTCCATGTTTCTACATTTAATTTGTGTGCTCATCTCATTCAGTAGTCATCATTTCATAATCGTGCACCCCTATTATTTATAGTGGCACGCCCACTTTGGCTCCCACTTCAGGGCAAGGATAAGTACTTTTTGGTTCCAGTCCCGAACCAACATTTAGGGATCTGAAGCAATTAATCTAGTTTAAAAATTAGGCAAGAGAAAAAAGGACGGAACTGGTTCAACCCCGGTGGAAAAGGCCGGCCGGGGCCTGTCAGAGTCACAGGCTTGCCTCCTAATGGTATTTCGTATAGACCTGTTTCATTTGTTTTGCTCGCAAAATCTGGAAAACCTGCCAGTAGTGTGTTATCCATCTGTCCGTGTGCAGTGTGTCGTCCTGTGGTTATAGAGACTCAGAACTGTATACATCCACCGGCCCGGGGCAGTCAAGGTTTACTGGGCCAGCGCCGCTGAGGTCACAGATCACAGAAGGTCAGACATAATGGGGGTGACTGACTGGTGACTGAAACGCATCAATCCATTAACCACATAACACCAGCTTAGCCCTTTCAACCCTAGCAGCGCTGCATGCACAGCCAGGCCTCTGTCTGTCGTATGGCTCTAGATATGGATTTGGTGGATCTATGTGGATTTGCGTGTGACGCAGCTAACGGTATACCGTAGTAGGGAGCGCATTATGTGAAGCAGTCGTCCCACAGTGTCTGAGATTTAGCTGCATGGACACAGACACACATGAGGACACAAAAGAAACCTCGGTCTGACCGAGATGATAAAAAGTATATTTTTGAGATTTTACACTGGGTTAACAGCAGGGGTGAGATTTCTCAGGCACAGTACAGTGGACAAATGTGCAAAACACCCACGACTTTGCATGCAGTGCAGGCTATTACAGGGTCATGACCCCCTCCCCCCACACACACACCACACACGCACGCACGCACGCACGCACGAACAATTTGGCTCTCACAATGACAGCGACTCTCCCCTAATTTTCTCCCACCCACCACCCCATTAGGCTCCTCCTGTACCTGGAATAATGTAAGATACATTACCTATTTTGGGGGGCATGTCAATATTACCACAATCCCCCCCAAATATCTGAAAGTTTCCTCCAAATGTTCCCAAAAGTTCAAGAAGCACATAAACGCATCAAATTTAATTGTGGGAAAATGGCGTTGTTGATGTTGTTGTTGCTGTTGTGCGCTTGTTTTCGCTGTATATACGTCACGAAGCAATGTTCCAGTACACACTGCAGGGCTTGACTGCATGGTTAATATCTGGACCCAAGGCGGACATGAGACAGAGAGAAAGGCTTCTCTTTGCCCCTCTTCTGAGACGTAAAGCATGCAAACTTGGCGAGGATGAATTTGTTGATTGCAGGCTATACTGATGTGACCCATTTGGGGTTGAAGCATTCCATTAGGTCTTCGCACGCTATCCCCCGCTCCTGCCACTCCCTTTCTCCCTCCCTCCCTCCTCCTCTCCTTTCAACTCCCTCCTTCTCATCTTCTTTCCTCCTCCCCTCTCTCCTCCCTCCCTCCCTCCCTCCCTCCTTCCTACCGCTCACACTCAGTCTTAAGTAAAAGTATCAATACTGCAGTGTAAGAATACCCTGTTACAAGTACAAGTCTGGAATTCTAACATTTATTTGAGTATCAAAAGTACAAAAGTATTGGTATCAAAATATACTTGAAGTACCAAAAGTAAAAGTATACTCATTAAGTAAAGGCATTGGAAATTGGAAATACTCAAATAAAGTACGACAAACATTTGTACTTAAGTATAAGTAAATGTAGGCTACTTAGTTACTTCCCTCCTCTGCTCACTCTCTCACACACACACACACACACACACACACACACACACACACACACACACACACACACACACACACACACACACACACACACACACACACACACACACACACACACACACACACACACACACACACACACACACACACACACACACACACACACACACACACACACACCTTTTAGTCACATGAGGGGAAACAAAGATGTGTTTTTAGTGTAATTGCCATGTCTGTCCCTGCTGATGTCAGAGTAGTACGTGTTACTGTAACAACACTCCGTCTGTATACCAATGTCTTTGCCAAAAATAATCTAAAAGCTCACAACGTATTGCAATGCACATTGTGGCGAGGTGATAAGAGCCTGTAGCTCTTATATTTTTGATAAATAAAATCTTGTTTATTATTTCACCAACTCGGTCTGTGTGCGCGATCCAGCTGTCCCATGTTGATGAGGGATGCAATATGCCATCGTCGCAAGCAAGCAAGCACGCACGCACGCACGCACGCACACAACACACGCACACACAACTGACACACGACACCCCCAGCAGTGTCTGTTGTCCTACAGGTTAATGTCCGTCATGCATAATAAAACATGATCACAGCTATCACAGTATCTGTGTACACATTGCACCTATTTAATTACTGGTATTTTTGTGTTTGTGTGTGTGTGTGTGTGTGTGTGTGTGTGTGTGTGTGTGTGTGTGTGTGTGTGTGTGTGTGTGTGTGTGTGTGTGTGTGTGTGTGTGTGTGTGTGTGTGTGTGTGTGTGTGTGTGTGCGTGCGTGTGTGCGTGCGTGTGTGCGTGCGCATTGACCTGCAAGACGTTCGTGTTGCTAGTATTCTCATATTGCATAACATAATGATTCACAGATAACATTAAGCATAGACGTACTGTATAGCCCAGATAGGATGCGTTTGCATGAAAGTGTAAGCTGGCTTCTCCGGATACTATAGTGTAGAAGGAGCGTCTGTCCTTCTCCCTCTCGTGCCACATTTACAAGTTGGAGATTCATCCGTTTTGTCATACGACGCAAAGTGTTGGCCTCTAATCTATACAGTTGCGTGCAAGAACAGCATTTAGAGCGATATGGATTCAGTCCGAAGGACCATCTGCCCATTGTTATTTGTCTCGGCGGGCTTAAACATAATGGTTTCAACAGACCTCTCCCTGGTTAGCGGCTCGGCTGTGCGGACGAGTGCGACGTAAATTGCTTCTGAATCAACCTTGTTGAACCATGTATTGAATTGTATTGCTTCTTGGGTGTTCCTGCGTGCGTGCGTGTGTGTGACTGTGTGTGTGTGCATGTGTGTGTGTGTGTGTGTGTGCTGTGAACAAGCAGTGAACATCGACACAGTGGCAACGCAGCAGAGCGATAAAAGGGGTTCTGGTGAGTTTGGTCAGAGACGTCAGAGGTCCAGAGATGCAACGGGGACAATCAGGGGCTTCCCGAAACCCTCAAACATGTGAATCATCTGCAAGATATTCCCAAGTATCCTCCTCTGGGGATTGTTATGGATATTAATTTAGTTTGACTCATTGAATGGCATACCGAGAGTCTGCCTTTAGTTGCCGGTTCGATATGCTGGGGGGGGGGGGGGGTGAGGGGAGAAATCATGCCTGCTCAGTTTTTTGAGCCCCTCCTATGTACAGCTTTTGTCCCCACACGTCTCAATATTTTGCCATTGACAATGAATGGAGAAATTAGGTCAAATGTCCGCCAGATATGAGGTAAATTTAACCAACCAATCACATAAATTCAGTTGTTCATGAGATGATGTATGATGATGTTTAATGATAAGACCGCCCCTTTAGAGGCACGGCACAGTGCCACTCAAAGTGACTATACTGGCCAATCACGGCACGTCTTTTCCGGGAGTCGTCAGAACCATCACTTCCTCCTCAGTGACATCACTTCCTCCTCAATGACATAACGTGTAAGTTCCGAGAAAAACAGCCGATCTACAATTGCTCGCGACGCGACATGTTGTGTGCTTGTAGATCTGCTATTTTCACTATAGTTTGGATCCCGGGAAAACGTCTAATCTCTCCTTTGGGAACCACTGATCTATATCTGCCATAATCGTTTTACGATTAGCTTCGTTGCAATCCTCTCAATTGCTCATCTCATCTGCTTCCACTCTAACTGCTATAATAGACACAGTTTGCCATGGAGCCTTATATGTTTCTTATATGAGTTATATAAAATAAAATAAATAAATAAAGGTCCTGTACCTGCGACAGCAAATCTTAATGCTGGAAACGAACAGTATTGTAGAGCACAAGAAAACACAAAACTATTTCCTTTTAACTGAAATTGCAATATCTTTATATTCTTTAAAGATAGATCAAACCAAAACCATACACTTGAGCAATCAATCCCTTAAAAATGTAAATTAAATGTTCAATTCCCTTTAAATTCTCCCCTAAATTCTCCCTTCAAAGGTGTCCCAAAGTCAAAGTATTCCAAAAGTAATCCCGAAAAAAGGTAAACCAAGTATCCAAAGTATTCCAAACATTGTAGATCCTCTTTTAGTCAATTAGGTAGTCCGAAAAAAGTTAGAAAACAAAAAGGCAATGCATTGCTTAAAATAAATTATATATTATGCTGCTCACCCGACCTTTAAGTCCGGAGTCGTCTGCTGGGTCCTTTGTTATACAAGCTCTGATGGTTTCAGGTTTGTCAGAGCTCAACACCTCAGAAGCTGCCCTACCAAACTTTCTTTCCTTTCCTCAGCAAAGTTCTTCGGTCAGACAGGCATTTTTTGCGTTCACTTCTGAATTGGCGTATAGTATTGGACTTTAAAAGAGTGTTTGGCAAAGAAACTTAACCGCACCAAACTTAACCACACCAAACCCTCTTCTTACTGCCCAAAATGGAACCCAGGCTCTGTGCCTCACTTCCTGTTCTCTTATAGCTTCCTGGAAATATTGCTCACACACATTTCCCCACAGCTCCCCTTGTGATCAAACCTTGTCATTTGTCAACAAAAAAGTTGATGACCAGGGTTCAACTACACAAAACACATTATATAATATTGTATTCTCCGTACACTACATTTCAGTGTTAAATATTCAACCCTAGTTTAACCAACATTCCCCTGTTATTCCCCAGTATGTTTCATTTTCTTTCATACTCATACCAGGCCAGGAAATACATTGTTTCACACATTTGATGTGGCAGTGTCACAACACATCACTGTCATCTTCATTACAGGCCATGACTGACTTCATTATCACAGTGCAGATGGCTTCATTGGAACCATTTTTACATTATGTATAAAGCCATTATTTATTGGGCTATATATAAATTGCCCCTTTTTAATTGGGAGTAAATTCATACAAGATTCCCAGAACCTGACACCTGGTACCGTCATAGACATAGAAATGTCTATATACGCCTCCTTCGGCTCTGTGGCGTGTGTATCTCGATAGGAGGCAACATGGTGGCAAGCTTTTGCCGGAAGCCGCGTGCATGCGTCACAGAGCAGAGCGTCACAGAAGGGGACGTTCGTTAGGGCCAATCGAGGCAATGTAAACGTAACAACGTTTGTTTTCTCATGCCAATAAAACTCCTTTGGATTGAATTCATAAGTCACCGGAACAGACACGCTCTGTGATTGGCCAGTTGTCACTTGAGTGACAGTGACGCAGCATGCCTTCCGCACTTCCACTTGACTTCCGCCTTACGCTGGACACACACGTTGGCTCCAACCAACTGCAGCGGCCAATGAGGCATCTATGTATATATTTAGTTACACATGTTTAATGTTTGTCTTTAGTTTATTTATATTGTTTTGTAATCGCCATTGACAATGAAGGGAAGGGTCATAATGTGCCTCATTATGTCATACTGTCTCTTTATTGTTAATGGTGTTTAATGTTTGTGTTGGCACCGTTTATACATCACCATTGCATCACCTACTCAATGAGTTAGACTTTAATGAGCGCCCCTCACTTCACACAGGTGTGATCTATTTTATATCTATGGTTATACCGTCCCTCGTCTATCCATTTTGGAGGATTATAGTTGTCGTGCTCCATGGTTCTGGAATCAGCTCCAGAAAGACATCAAACTGGAGATTTGAAAAGTTTAACAAGCTCTGCAGCTGTTTTACATTGTATTGTTTTACATTGTATTAGATGGTTACTGCAGGCTCCAACGCCAACGTGTGAACTGTGTGGTGCTGAGTGTGTGTGTGTGTGTGTGCGCGTGCGCGTGCGTGCATGTGTGCGTGCGTGCGTCCTGAGCATAACGTCTAACTGCTCCGTTGTAACTATACCACCGTTAATGTAGTGGGTGCAGATTTAAGCACCTCTGTGGACACTGTGTGCTTCAACACGATCACAAGCTTGCATACAACAAGGCACTGCTCACCGATGGAGTATACAGTGGGTCATGGGATCAGCCACGCTGCGGAGAACGATATGACACAGGGCGGCAATGCAGGAGTGGACTGGGGAATAGTTTGGTCCAGCCTACACTACACTTTACCAGCTCAGTGGCCTTGTGGGTAGAGTGTTCGCCCTGAGACTGGGATGTTGGGGTTCAATCTCCGGCCGGGTCATACCAAAGACTCTAAAAATGGGACCCAGTGCCTCCCTCATGCCTGACACTCAGCATCAAGCGACATACTAGCGTCATGTCCAGGGGGTGTACTTGTACATCAAGCAGCCTCACGCTACAGAAACAGGAGATAGGCTCCTGCCCAAAGGGCCTCATGGCTCGGCAAGGCTACTTAATACTTTACACTACACTTTGTGCATGCCCATGGAATGCTGGGTGACATGACATGCTTGTTGTATCGTGACCTGAGGACATATGCCTTGATTTTCTTGATGTAACCTGCTGCACTTGAACTATTTATATTAAGTCCTTGTATGCAATTTCCTCTGTGTGGACATTTTGTTCCTTTCAATATGGACCATATATTGGTGCTCACTGCTCGATCAATTACCATGTCTGATATACAGGACACACGGTCACATTTTCTTACAGGCATCAACAAAAAAAAGCTTCAATTTGCGAGATTTGAGGTTAGCTTTGACGGGAGAATGGTTGAACCACTGAAACCCACCTTAATTATTTCCCTCTACACCAAACCAATATAGCAGATCTACATGGTCAAATTCAGAATCAGTATATGTTTTTTCTCTTTCTTCCCCCCCCCCCCCCCCCCTCCCCCCACAGTTCTGCGTGTGTAAAGCAGTGTTTTAAAATTGGCTTCCGTGCAAGTAAACGAAACTAAACTCATTGTATTTGTTTTCAGAAAGAGAAAGAAAATAGATCTGCTATTTCATCTGCCGGAATATTTCCTGCCTGTCATGAAAGGCCCGGCATGGTGATGATGCTATAGCTAGAGCCACATGTAGCTAATGAGACGGTAAACAGTGGGTTTTCTCAAAAAGGAAAATTCTCTTCATGTGAGTCGACTGCACCAGAATGTGTGTTTGGGCATAATGGAAAGGGGGGGGGGTCCAGAGTGTTAATTTAATTCTGAGAGGGTGGGCTTATACAGCTTGGGAAAGCACACGGCACACCTGTTGAATAATTTTTGGCTCAAGACAGCGTCCTAGCTTACTGTAAATACATGTCGTTTTCTTTTTTTTCCTTTTTTTCCCTTTTTTTTGTAATCCTCTGGCCAGCGGCACTGTGGGCTGTGGCTGGGTGTTTGGCCCACTGGAGCCCTTATACTGTAGAACAGACCAGAACAGAGCAGAGCAGTCAGTAAATCCACTGTTTTCATTTGGTTTCAACAAGAAAAGTGCTTCCCTGGATAACTGTCTCGTCTCACGCAATTTCCCCCTTTGCAGTCTGCAGTCACACCACTCCACTTGTGTGCGTGTGTGCACGTGTGCACGTGCGTGCATGCGCATAGCAATTCAATGCATACTGCATAGTATAGGGCTACACTTCAAAGCTACAGACATCATGCTGCTTTTCCTAAGTGTTTGTATAAATAAATAAGTCAACCTTTTTGGGGCTTTTGTTGTCAGGAGGAGCCAGACATTTATTATTATGTCGATGGGTCAGAGAGGCTGGTATATTATGCTTGTCAACATTGTCACTCATATTATCCTCGCCGTAGGAAAGATGTTATCCTGACCCCAGGAGCGAAGAAAAACAAATACAAATAATAAATATAGCTGCAATATAGCTATTTTTGGCGGAAGACACAAAAACAAGAAGTGACCAAAGTCACTGCGTGTCTTCTTGGTCCCTTAACTACTGTACATTTTGACATAATGCAAGTCACGATTTTTTTACAGCGTACATATACAGTGTGCAAAGACCGGTAGCGTTGTTTTCTCCTTGTCTATTCAGTCGTGCCACATACAGTAGCACTGCTCATGCTACGCAGAAGCTGCTGCGCAAGCCAGTTTCGCCCGAGGCATACATTGAGTCTGTCTGCCAACCAAAACAGAGAAGCATAAACATTTATATCTACAGTATTCTACTGTATTTGACCGTGTTTGTTTCATTATCATTAGCGCTTTTCCACGTTTCTTTGAGTCGCGGGTACTTACAGAATGTGGTCTTGTTTGTTTGGTCATCATTGCGTTTGTTTTTCCACGCTCCCCAAGAGTGGGGGATTTTGAGAGATTTCATTATGTCATCAATCATGTTAACACATTCTCTGATGCACATCTTTATCAAACATTATGCTATAAACATGTCAGCGATTACACACTATTAAGTAAGATTACCCCATGCATGTCAGGGTGTGCCTTGTAGGCCTGTATCTCATATAGTATAATGCAACACTATGAATTATTGCAAATGAAAGAAGAAACAAAGTTTTTAATACTAGTCAGTCACCCCCCCCCCCTTTTCCTTTTATTTATATAGATAGTTCCCTCAAAAAGTCATTGTTCATAAAACATTTTTTTTAAACATTCAGTGCAGTGTGTCACCTTAGCCCTTAACCAATTTAACCATTATTTTAAACTTTAGCTGTTGAAAAA
>NC_139712.1:26288006-26328006 GCF_964188405.1 Protomyctophum parallelum | reverse complement strand
GTATTGTAGTACCAACTCATATGGTAACAGCTACCGTTGTCTGTCTGTCTGTCTGTCTGTCTGTCTGTCTGTCTGTCTGTCTGTCTGTCTGTCTGTAGTCTCTCACAGGTTTTGCCCTGGTGGTGAGCAGTGATGGCATGGTGTTTTATGCCTCTTCCACAATCGTTGACTATCTGGGATTCAATCAGGTGTGTTTGACAGCTTATCATGTCATCTTCTTTACTCTATCGACAATGCACATTAACACAACATCCACAATAAAGAACAAATTCAGTGGCCTTTAAAAAAAAAAGTATTGTCGAAACAGTTCTTGTTTATATACAGTTCTGTTTATTTAATTTGGGTTCTCACGGTTCTTGTAAAATAGTCACTCCACGCCCCATGTTTCAAGTCGGCTTCATGCTGGCACTGTAACAGGCTACTTTATGTTTTGGCTTAATAACATAGGTTGTACAGGTTGTTGAGTTTTCTTTATAATTCATGAAAGAATATATACCGGTATATAATTTGGAGGGCCATATTTGAAAATATTTTTAAATGATAATGAAAATACAAAAGACGTGTAGGTGATAATGGAGCATGGATGCACAGTAAGCAGCTCCTGTTCAGTCCTTCATGTTTGGTGTCCTCTCATGGCAGACGGACGTGATGCATCAGAACGTGTTTGACTACATCCACGTGGACGACCGGCAGGAGTTCAGGCGCCAGGTCCACTGGGCAATGTGTCCTCCTCACCACCAGGAGCAGCACCTAGCACCGGGCACCGGTGGGTATATACACCGTAGTCCAGTTGGTTTTCAACCTTTTTTTTTCACATCAAGGTCCAATATTTATTCGGCATTTGAGACACATTCGGACCACTATTTGATAGGGTATTAAGCACCTAGTCGACTAGTAAATCCATTAGTCAACCTTGTTGGTACTAGTTGACTAGTTGATAAGATTTTGTAGGCCGATCAAGATCAGTATAGTTATAGTCACCAATGTACACAGGTTGATCAAAATAACAATTATTTTACATTCTCTAATTGTGTAGACCAGGACCACCCCCGTTACGGGGTCCATTTGTAGGGCTGCAAAGGACAATATCTTTATTTTTATTTTTTTATGACTTTTGATCGTGACTTGTTCTGTCACTGTAGGTGAGGACTTTGTGGTGAACAGCCTGTTCCATTGCCCCGAGGCGGGGGGTGTTCCACCAGAGCTCTCTCCCTTCCTGAAGAGATGCTTCATAGCCAGGGTTCGCTGCCTTCTGGACAGTACCTCTGGCTTCTTGGTGAGTGGTCCGACCCAGATTTGAAGAATAAATACTTGTAAATATATCATCATATATAAAATAAGACATTTTTTTGTTTTAATAGCTTCCATAGAACATAATGTGACAGGTGTGAAAATGAAATGCAATATCCAGACCCAGACCCACAGGAACGCACCCAGGGTGCCGGCCCGATTCCGGCGAGCCGCCCCGCGTCCAAAACGGTTGAGAAATGACAGAGTTACCGTGTGGGGGTCCCTCTACTGTACTGTACTGTCACTGTACTGTACTGGCACACCCAAAATCACCATATATACAGTTAATATGTGCGTGTGTGTGTGTGTGTTAGGTTGCACACAGGTGGTGAAAAACAACCATGCTGTTTTCGTGCTCAGACGCACCCACCCACACACATAGCTCCGTAAGGGAGTGGTTGCACCACTCAAAAACACACTGGCTATGAAAAAGGAATCGGCATAAAAGTAGGTTTTCAGAAGTGACTTAAAATAATTCGTTAGCCCCAGATCCTCGGGTACCATGTTCCAAAGTTTTAGAAACAACCAGATGGACCCTATCAATCTGAAGCTCAGCTCAGGGATCCCCATGCGGTCCTTCGGGCGTGCAGGAGGGTGTATACTGCAACCTGGCAAGGTATCACTTAGCCTCGGTCCCAGGCTTACTTTTCTGCGAAAAGAAAAGCCTGGTCACAAGGCAGAGAAGCTATCGGCGGATGTATCGTCCGGAACATCCGTCAGATGTATTTCCCCCGGTTACGATATTTTCCCGACCAATCACAACACTTGTTTCATTTGCGGAGAATGTAAACTGATGTAAAGCATCAACGTCATTTCCTTGGGCGATACTTCCGCTAAAATCCTGCAACTTCCGCCCAAACAAATGATAGCCTCTACAGCGTATAGGTCTTGCCCAGGGTGGGTGTCGCTGCACTATACAAACCTCAACGTGAGTCAAATCAGCTCAATCAGTCCGTGGTCTCGTCTCCTGTCTGTCCTTCCAGGCCATGCAGTTCCAGGGAAGGCTGAAGTTCCTGGACGGGCAGAAGAAGAAGTCTGTCAGCGGGGGCGTGGTGCCCGCCCAGCTGGCTCTGTTCTGCGTGGCGGTTCCCCTCATGATGCCCGCCATCACCGAGGTGAAGATGAAGAGCGTGATGATGAGGGGCAAGTGCAAAGGAACGACCCCCAGCCTCGAGCACGGGTGAGAAAACATATGACATTGGAAATAGTTGTGGTTCTCTTTTCGTATCAAGGTCCACAATGCATTCGACATTTGAGCGACAGACATTTAGATTTTCGATTTTTTTGTTGTCGTAGGATAAGACTTTGTCCACAATTCCATGCTGTATTGATGTTGGTACAGTACCATTAGGAGAGATAACAGGCAAACGTTGATCTTCTATATTCTTTAAGTGTGTAGATGGTCTTGAAAATTCAGTACTGCAGGTGTTTAACAATACTTTTACTCTTGAGAGTGACAGGTCCATTTGGTTTCTTTTTACACTCTCAAGAGTTAAAAATCTATAAGGGTCCATTTTGGTTATTGACAAGCAACTGTGGAAAAAAACAATCCAAGTTTTGCTGGAAATACAGTAAGTGGACTTGGCAACCCTGCCTGGAGTCACGCAGTTACGCAAACTCCGTTCACTTCATGGGGCTTCAGTCCAATAGTGGCTCTTCTACATAGACTTCTATTGAATGGGGACAACCGGAAGTTGTTTTCTGCCCCCTCAATATCGCAACTCTTTTATTAGAGTCGACTAGGTGGCGAACATGTCGTCTACATTTCACAAGTAGATGTTAGGTCAGGTCGTCACCTGAACAAAAATGTTCTGAAGTGAACCATAATGAAAATTCAGTGCCAGGATAGTAAAAGAAGGAACAGAAAAGAAAATTGCAAATTCAGAAAATTACTATATTACTGCCATGGCTTTCTGTCTCCTCACTCCCACATTACATAATCTGAAGTAACTCAAGTTCCAGTTACACCAGTTTCCAACTCCCCGTCAGCCCCAAGGCTATGATAGAAGGAAATAGGGCCAGTCCACAGGCCAGCCAGGCGCCGTTGACGCACATTCGAGGATAAACCGGATCTGGAAGTTCGGTGAAATACATTGGGGTCAATAACAGCGGCTGGACCAGCTTATGCAACTGTACTGTACTGTACTGTATCTTGACCCTGCAAAAACAGTAACCACTTTTATCTTTAATCTTTTGTCTCCTTTACAGTGATGGAATTCACTCACTTCACAGCAGCGTGGATGAAATCGAAGACCCTCTCCTGCTTCCCTCTCCCGCGCCGGGCAGTGTACACCACGCTCCCTGGACCCCCGTCTCCAAAGACCACCTCAAGCCATACCCCGATGAACATTACAACCAAGAGGAACCCCTGAATTACTGTAAAACGCCCATGCCTACCGCCAAGGACCTCAGGCCGTGCCTGGGCGGAGGTGGATGGCCCGCCATGCGCTTCGTCGCCTCTAACCGCCTGAGCAGAGCCGGGCCGTACGGCAAGTACTGCGGCGTGTCTCCGGGTGGCGGCGGCGGCGGCAGAGGAGGGGACACGTTCGTCCCCAAGCTCTACGGGAACATGCAGAGTCCCACCGCGGACCTCGACGTCTACTGTGTCGACGCGGTGAAGCGAGAGAGCGACTACGGCCACCATCATCGCTTCGGCGTCGGCCCGATGCCCGAGATGCCGCCCATCAAGGTGGAGCACGACTCGGACTCGGAGAACGGCTGCAACACATACAGCAGGCAGCCCTGGGGGGGCTGCCGCAAAATGGAACCCGTCGACCACCACTACGGCGGCGGCGGGGGATACGATTCGAGCGGCGGCGTCCACCTCAAATCGGAAGTGGACTACTACGAACACGAATATTCGCCCTGCCAGAGAGGGAAAGCGGCGCGCGTCGTCAGCCCGCCGTACAACGGCCACAACGGCCACAACGGCCACTACCAGAACTACGGCGGCGTCGCTAACGGCGGGAGCGGCGCCGGCGCGCACCTATCAAAGTACGACAAGGATTCGGATCATCATCATCACAACGGCGGCATGAGCCAGTTCAGTCCAACTCAGAGGCTCTCTCACTCGAACCCTCTCTGCAGCAGCCAGTCGGTCAACCTCATGGACGCACATCACGCCTATCCGGGCGGCGCGGCCATGGAGCCGCACACCCACAAGGTCTGCATGTATCCGGACTACGGCAAGCATAGCGGCGGCTACGAGTTCAAAGGCCACGGCGGGGCCATCCATTCAATCAAAAGAGAACCCATGGACTCCCCCCCGTGGCCAGAGGGAGGCGCTGACATGGGACAATCCCAGACCATGAGCCATGGTCTCGGCAGGAACACTATGCAGTCGTACGCGATGACCACAGGGCCACCCAAATCCAATCCCTACGTTTACATACAATAAGCACGGACATTAACGCAGTAACCTCCCACAAATGAATGTGTACGTTATGGTACTGTACCAAATATTATTATTTTAAACTTTTTGCCAGCATTAAATAATGAAACAACATATAGGTCTGCCTTGGCATGTACCATGCCTTCTAAAGTTCTCAGTCTCACTGCATAAAAGCATGTTTTACAATGTAAACCTCGCTTGTACACAGTGAGTGAGTGTCATTAAGCAAATCGAACTAGTGTCCCTAGACTGGGCAAGTCATAATAGGCAAACAGTAGAGACAAGTGACAATGTTTTGTCAGCTTGAAGATCTGCTATTCCTTTCTTTCTTTCTTTTTTTGCTGAATGTTTGCCTGTTGTAGTAGTTAAAAAACAATTACATATGACTCAATAATGAGCAGATGATTCAATTTGCTTGCCTTTGTTACCAAATATAGGCTACTGTACACTACAGTAGTAAATCTCTTATTTTGTTAAAAAAAAAAAAAAAATCCTTTAATGAAGTTCCACAAGAAATAAATACGTATATGTTATGTAGTTGTGTGTTGGTGGAGTTTAAGTTAACATGGAAGGAACGTAAACAAAGTGAAGTCACACAATTATTTGTTTAAACATGATATAATTATGAAATATAATGTGTGCTTTCTCATGTCACTATAAGTGTTTTATGTCTATAGATGTCTATAGATATCTATCTATCTTGATCTATAGATGTCTATATGGAAAGAGCAACATTTAAAAAAACAAAACAAATAATTGGCAAATTTCCTTTAGGTCATTATTGTACTTTTCTATTGGTTTTTATAGTCAAAATTGGCGTACATTTGTTATCTTCACAATTGGTCTGTTTGTATTATTATTTTGTATACAAGCAGCTAGTTGTGAGTCCATTTCAAATTCTTCATTTTATGAAACTATACTGCCGTAGTTTCTGATGTGCACTATCGGGAGTTAAGCCTGTGCGGACAGATTGTCAACTCGACATACTATTTAAAATGGCTTTTTTGAATTTCACCCTTTTATTCGTTTTTGTGTGCTCTTGTTGAAAAAATGTATATTGATTGATTTGATATTTATTATACGATGCAGAAGAACAGTATATATTTAAATATCTTTTTTTTCCCCTCTTCTACTTCACTAAGTCCCTCTTTTCCTGGCTATGTTTTTGATAATTAATGGACAGAGAGGTGTTCTATGACTATGAAGCTCTGTTGCTGCAGATTAACGCACATTGAACATAAGGCAATGTTTCTAACACGACTCGTCTATTAAAAGACTGTTACAGTATTTCGACAGACCTTTGATTTATTTATGCATGTAATATGTATTATTTTTTCCATTTTGTAATCAAGGGAAATACATAGCCAAATAAGCATTGCTACATACGTGCTGATGGACAAGTAATGCCTGGAGAAATAATATTTTAACAAGTAATCATAGTAAATGTGCATAATTATGTTGCATTGCACTCCGCCAGATGGGGGAGGTATTGCATGTCGATGTTCAGGAGGAAAGCAGAACCAAGCAGTGGTGGTGGAAAGTAACATTTACTCAAGTACTGTAGGCCTACTGTACTGTAACATTTTGACTGGTACTTTTATTTTACTGGAGTATTTCCAATATTGACTGTGAGCTTGTTCATCTGCTATTTGAAAAAGATGTGTATACATTTGAAAACTTGAATTGGGGTACTTTAGGTCAATAGCCTATACTTTTACTCAAGTAGGCCTACATTTTTAATTCCAGACTTCTGTAACATAGTATTTCTACAGTATATTGCAGTACGATATGCCTACTTTTACTTATAGAAATTGCGAGTAGCCCACTTCTTCCAACACTGGGAGTGTCAACTGTCTTAATAATATGGCCACAGCAAAGATGACTCTTATTGTAGGCTATACTCAAAATGACTTTAGTAAACGTGTTCCACCGGATCAACAGAATTGAATGTGCTTTAGAAAATACTTGTAAAAGATAAAAGAGCAACTTGACTGTAGTGGTAGAATATAGGCTATATGCTGAGAAATGGGAACGCATCACTCACATTCAAAGTGGATGTGATAGGCATATAGTCTTCATTTTCATATAGTCCATTAGTAAAATAAGCATTTGAAAAATGAGACAAAATGAAATGAAGCTGTGATCGAGAAACAAAGAAAAAACTGCTCACAAAGTAGGTTATGAGTTAAGTTTACAGGTTTACATATAATGGGCTTTGGGCTACATTATGCACACATAATAACTCTTCCCACTCCCTGGCCGGTTCTCTACTTACTTCACAGGTGTTACTGATGATACCAATTAAGGCTCCGTTCCTTTAGTGTGCAGTCACTGCAGTGGTTCTCAAACGTTTTAATTTCAAGGACCCCCATAACCAGTGCCGTCTCCAGGCACAAATCAGCAGGGGGGCATGCTTTTTTCAAACACCCCTACATTATAAAGTCACCCATTAACAAAGTGATGCTTGAAAAAGGCTATAAGTAGGCTACAATTATGCAGCAGTACCAACAACAAACATGTTGAGCATTACGTCTTCTGCATGCATATATTACCTTGTATTTCTATTAACTATTCAATTAATTTGAACATGTATATGTAACCAAAATAGAAGTTACTCAAATGCCTTTTTTTTTTTTTTAATATATTTTTTTGCGGCTTACGCCTTTTTTATTGATTTTTGAAGGGACAGACAGTAGGCTGACAGGAAACGGGAGAGAGATGGGGGGATGACATGCAGTAAAGGCCGTGTCGGGTCCGGGAGTCGAACCCGCGGCACACTGTGACTGGATTACCAGTCCGGTGCCCAGACCGTTACGCTACGGCCTGGGCCCTCAAATGCCTTTTAACACTACAGACTACGCCAGTTGGAATTTCACCAACCACCATTTAACAGGTTCGTAAAACAGAGCTTAAGAAACTGGGATGAGGAGCTGAGTGAAGACACCAGAGTTTTACAAAAGGTTGACATTTATTTCACATTAACTTAGTTACAAAGAGTACCATTGCTTAATACAATACAGTAGTTCAACACTGTAGAACACATTTCTTCTCCATACATTGTGAGCAGTTAAGGCACATCACATCAGAGTATCAACTCAAGTAGCCCCTCTCGGGACCCTACATAAAGCTTTTCTGAAATTTTGATGAGTTTTATGTTGGGTCCCTGGTCAGACCTATATTTTCGTATGGAAATTCCAGTACACGGATGTAGAAATTCTCTCTAAAATAGGATCTGCGCCAAGTGACGGCATTATTTTCCTTGAGTTATTCTGAATTTGGTAACTTTAAGTAGCTATACATCCCGCTGCGAATATCTCCTGTGGCGCGGAAGCCGTTAAGTATTTTTAATCTTTGTTTGACCGATTTGGTCGCTTTATTTCTTCTTGTTTGTTTACCGTTTATTGTACCGCCTCCCGGTGTGCGGTTGGCTTGTGAGGCTACGTCCCTGCCTCTGATCTGCTGTGTCATAGCTATAGCGCCACTAGCTAGCCAGATAGGCGGTACAATGAGGTGTCAATAAACAAGGAAGGAAGAGAAGAATCCAAGCTTCCAAATCGGGCAAACATATATTAAAAATACTTAACGGCTTCCGCGCCACAGGAGATATTCGCAGCGGCATGTATGGGTACTTATACTTTACATATTCCGAAAGCCTCACACGGAAACATTTCGTCAAAGAGCGCGGGGAGCCGCTAAACATGTTGTTTATGTTTTAAAATGGGTGCGTCCCAGGTGGCATGGTAGTAGTGCTACAGGACCCAATGCTATCTGTGTCAACAAAATGTCAGAAACTTCAGTAGCATTTGGGTTCTGCTTGGAGGGCTACAACTCAAGTAGGTTAGTTTCACTGCAACAAAAACACACAATTAGTTTAACTACTCTTATGTCTAAACATGCAAACAGTGAAGAGGAGCTCAAGCCTTGCAGTGGGTTGAGAACTACAAAATAAAATACATACATCACACAGGAAACTAACATTATGTGCACATAATATACCTTAACACAGGACAAGCAGAGTGGAAGCGCACCTCTGGCAGGAAGAGGCCTCACAGCTACTGGCCCAACTTGCATTGTAACCAATTGGATAAGCTTCATTATTTAAAACACATTAAAATAACATACCATGGTAGCGCTGAGAACCACTCTGCTCGCCTGTGGAGAATGAGTCAGATCTGCTATTGCACTTGGACTTCCTGCTTTTGAAAAGAGTACTGCATCATGATTGGCTGGTCTGGATCCGTAGGCCTATAGATAAAGCATTACACTTGTTTACAATAGGGCCCACCATTTTCAATTCATCAAAACATTTAGAGACATACGAATATGCACAACTATATAGTCAAAACAGGAAAGCATCATAAAGGAGGTAGACATACGTTAATTAACTATAGTGTGTATTTTGATAAAAGCATGCCTAATGTTGATGACACATGATATGTAGCTATGTTTTGATTGATTGGTTGGTTGATTGATTGTTGTTGTAGAATGGTTACATTTCAAACAAAAGCACAAGTCAATACAAAACTACTGCTACCAGGATAAAACCATGCATAAAAAGCATTTTCAATTCATCAGAACATTTAAAGACGTACAAATTATTCTATGAAAAAAGGAAATCATTATATACAGTTGAAAAAAGGGAAAACGTGAGTATGGAGAAATGGGGGGGGGGACAACGACTTTAAATTGGCATAATGGCATGGTGCTGCTTGGTCAACACTGAACTCTAGTGGTCAGAGTTGGAATATTAACTGGTCACACAATAACTAGTAAACTCCTAGCAAAACTATAAGTCCCAAAATATAGCATCACCATTATCCTCAAAAACATCATCAAACATCAAAAATATGTCATAGGCTACTGTAAGAAAATAATAATAATAATGCATGTACTCCTGTAATCCTTTTAGGTGCAAGGCCACTTGGCCTTTAGTGTGGTCAACCTTTTGAGGGAACAAGGCCGAGTGCCAGGGCATGAAGGCCATCAATTAAAACTTAAACTAACTAAGGTTAAGGATGATTACATTTTTATTTTTCAAGGCGAACATTGGTTCAGAACAGTGCTTCCTAAATAAATAATCACAGCTTTAAATAACAAAATATAAGTAGCTACTGTTGTAAAATACTGTATTGGGGTCCCAGTCCAGAGATCCAAAATATTAATGAAATGGCCTAGGACCCTGTCACCCTAGGCTAATTCATATACATTTAATTTGGGGGTCCTTGAAATTGAAATGGCTGAGGATCACTGAGTTAAACCGTGAGTTAATTCACAGAAAATACAATGACAGCCTACATATTCATAACTTTTGAATGAGGGCTTGGTTTAGAAAAGCCTATATTTTGTACTAAAGTAATATATTTAATTAAATAACATATAAATCTAGGTTTTAAGGCTAGACTGGCATATGGCATTGTAGAGAGGTTAGTGACAGATGAGATTATCTGTGGGGATGCAGGACTGAGGAGATAAATCAACACAAACTGAAAGTGCAGCTTCAGATCAGTTTTTTGTTCTTACCCGGATTGTATTATCATACTATAATTAACCGAATGTCTGAGTGTGTGTCTGTGTGTGTGTGTGTGTGTGTGTGTGTGTGTGTCCGTGTGTCTGTCAGAAACAGTGCCGTAACTCCGTACTGCCTGCACCAATCACTCCCACTTTTCACACAGGCATTGACCATATGCATATGGAGGGCGTAACAAAGCCCTTTTTTCGATTTGACACATTAATGATTATTAATTAATTTATTAGTCAATTACAAACGCACCCGGGTGCAGTACCCTTCACGGCCACAAGGGGTATCTCACAACGGGTAAGGACTAGTAGTTATAGTTTTTTAATTATATCCATGGCATTTGTCTGTCTCTATGCATATGCGACGCAAAAGTACAAGTTTGTTTTGGTCAGTGGGCTAGATAGATAGATAGATAGATAGATAGATAGATAGATAGATAGATAGATAGATAGATAGATAGATAGATAGATAGATAGATAGATAGATAGATAGATAGATAGATAGATAGATAGATAGATAGATAGATCATCTCTGCTCCTTTTGTGGACAGCCACGCTGTTTCGCGTTAGACAAAAATAAATCAGATGGACTATGTCGGACCAAGGTTAATGCATGTGATGTAGGACCGCATCCATGGTCACAACGGTAGAAAACATTATTTTGTTTTGAGTGATTTGCAGTCTGACTGGATAGCTAGATTAGCTACACTAGCAGTGTGTGGGCTGAATGCTGGGAAAAAACTGAATCCATTCTCTTCGAATAGTAATCTCAGCAAGGCAGATGGCTTCTTTGTTAGAGTGGGTGACAATATTATCACACGAAAAAATGAAATTACCTACCTAGGTTCCATCCTGGAGGCTAATCTTTCGAGTGATAAAATGGCCACCAACGAAATGAAAAAAGTCAATCAAAGAACAAGATTCCTTTACAGGATCTCCTCACTGGTCAACAAAAACACCTTGAAGACCTTAACAGGAGCCCTCGTACAAGGTTTCTTTGACTATGCATGCACCTCTTGGTACCAGCACCTCAAAGGCCCTTAAAACAAGGTTTTGGGAGGTCTGGAGAGACCTCCCAAAACAAACTGGTCAGGCTCCTACTTGGCCTCACCCCCCGAACCCGCCACACCCCTGCCCGCTTTGACAGGCTGGAATGGCTTATAGTGTCGACAACAGAGTATAGCATCTTACAATGGGTCTGGTCCACAAGATTCGATACACCACCAAGATACCCATGTACCTCTAAATACTTCCTTAATGTTAACGAAGTCAACACCCACAACACCAGAGGGAGTGCAACAAACCACGTACAACCCAGATTCGGCACAAACAAGGGACTAAATTATTTTCGCTCCTATGCCACCAAAATGTAGAACGCCCTACCAACAGTCATTAAGACATGTGAATCCCTTGACTCCTTCAAAACTGCTCTCAAAGGGCACATATGGACGGCTGCAATTCGAAACTGGCCCCCGTAAAATCGGAATCCCCCCAGCCCCCCCCCACCCCCCCTTTGTATGTTTCTTTTCCCTTTTTACCTCCTGTATGATGAATTCCTGTTCCGTTCTGTTCTGTGGCTATATAGAAGTGTCTATTTGTATCTCTAAATGTTTTGATGAATTGAACAAGGTGGACCCTCTTGTAAACAAGTGTAATGCTTTATTGGGTCGTCCACTCCCAGTTAACAGTCTTTGTATTGAGTTGTGCTTGAAATGTACTGTAATTCTGCAAACTGTTAATAAATATTTAAATCAATCAATCAAAATGCTCTCTGTTTACTCTGTCAGTGCGTGGTGTGGCGCGGAGGAGGAGGAGGCGGGCGGGCGTGCGTGTGTGTGCGTGCGTGTGTGTGTGCGTGTGTGTGTGTGTGTGCGTGCGTGTGTCATGACGACCAGCGGGGTAGTTAGTTATTAAGGCAAATGGCAAAGTAACGCAAAATAATCACACCACTTGGCAAAGTCTAGTTCACCTCAGATTACTATTTAAATGTCTTTCTGCCTTCCTGCAGGGCGTCCTTGAGAGCGTCTTCAACGGGTAGAAACTCGCTCAGTAGGAAAGACAAGAGCCGCTGTCAGGATTTAGAAAATGGAACCAGTTAGCCAGCAAGAAGGAAACATTTGTATATGATCTTTGAAAAAGTTATTGCTTGCCATATCAAGCATGGATATACTCACATACACCAGTCTCTTGTTTTCAGAACTGCTCTGAAACAGCTTGAAAACCTTCTCCAACTTCGTCTTCTTAAAGATGGTTTTCAAAGGATCTTAAGGGGCGACAATGGGTGAAGCATACTTTAAGTATTTTAGTCATTTCAAGTCAATTGTAATACTGTACCATAACCCATCCAAGCAGCATCACCATCCAAGTCTTAAAGTGATTATTCTAACAACATCTTTCAATGTCACCACCAAATCGTGGGATAAATATTATTATAAAAACAGCACCCTCTTGTAGCGCAGCACAGAATCTGTTCTTGAGAGATTAGTGTTTCCCAAACACTGGCTTCCTAGTTTAGGGGTTGAGGACCCATTTTGATGTGGTCATCAGTAAATATCCCTTTTTTCCACCTTTCACAATGCTATCAATGCATTGAATGATTGAAAGGGACAACATATATAAAAATGTAAGACCATTGAATGCTCAGTAGACCTATACCAAGATCTCAGTAGCATTATGTGCGTTGATCACGGCTACTGTGTTGTCCGACATCTACTGACCCTAACTCATAACTCATATCACTGGCCACATAAGTCCTCATATCAGTCTTAACCCGGCCATATAAGTCAGATTTGTCGCTGTCAAAACAGTATAACCGTGAATCTGTGATCAACGCACAGAATGCAGCTACTGAGATCTTGGTAGGTCAGTAGACGGCTACTGAGAGCATTCAATGGTCTGATTAAACATGATCTTGTCCCTTTCAATGCACTGATAGCATATTTCCACAATGTTTTTTTTTTTATATATACATAGATATACATCCATCATATGATATCCTTTGGGTCTTAATTGGGCTGAAAGGTCTGGGAAACAGTGGAGTAAGCAGCATGGCAAGGGTTTCACATGTCTCCAAGCAACCATGACAGAATGTTGAAACCATATGAAGACAGGCGGGTTAGGGACTTAATTGCCCTCAAGTCAGACCTCCCGCTAGTCCGACCCATGCTGCGTGTTACAAATCACCTGTGAGGTTAGGTCAGGGTTTGGGATAGGCCTCACTCACACCTTTACAACAGACTGACGTATGCTTGTTGTATGAGATGTATAGCTGATGCAAGCTCGCAATGCATTTCCAATGGGAGTCCCATGGTTTGACACAACATTTGTGTTGTATGAGGGGGAGGGAGGCAGTCGAAACACAGCCGAAAGCCATACAACAGCTTGTAGTCCAAAATGTTGTATCAAACCATGTGACTTCCATTGGAAATGCATTGGGGCGGCCATGACACTTACATCTTGCTTACATCTAGCATGCATCAATGTTGTATGCTAGATCGAAAGGTGTGAGTGAGGCCTTAGTGTCAGTAATAGTGGGACTAACGAGAGGCCGGACCAATGCCACACTACTTGTAGGGAACGTACACATGTCGCAGATGAGCTGAAGGGCCCTGGCCCTTGTGTTGTCCATGTCCTCCTTGGTCGGTTGCTTCTTGACGGCATCCTTCTTGGGCGGCGTCGGTTCAAGTGGCGCCGGCGATCCACCGGGCCACCGCTCCTCACACAGGTCGTTGATGCGTGCAGTCATGTTCTCTTCGGTCGGAATCGATTCGCTTATGAGGGAATTCAGCCTTGGAAAAGAGGTATAGAGAGAGGATATACGGGGTCACTAAATCAAATGTTCTGTGAGAGAACTCACTGTGAGAGAGAGTGGTGAAACATATTAAAGAATTAGCCTTACTTTTTCTTGAAGAAGGGCAGAGCGATGACTTTAAGCATGTTCAAACAGACGGAATTGCCTGGAAGACACGAGAACAATTATAATCAATTTAAACATTACTGAATAATACCACTATACTGTGAAGATGCAGCAACGATCATTGGGCAGTGGTGGAAAAGGTACTCACATTGGTTTACTTAAGTAAAAGTGTCAATACTGCAATGGAGAAATACTCTGTTACAAGTACAAGTCCAGAATTCAAAATGTACTTGGGTGAAAGTACAAAAGTATTGGCATCAAATTGTAGTTAAGTACCCTACCAAAAGTTGAAAGCACCAAAAGTAGAAACTACTTGCATCGAGACACATTGTGAGCTTGTAGATCGGCTATTTTCAAATAGTAGAAATGTATGTAGGGCGGAAGTGGTTAATGTATGTTTTGTAATCATATTTAAATATACAAAGTAACTAAAGTTGTCAAATAATTGTAGTGGAGTAAAAGTACAATATTTTCCTCCGAAATGTAGTGGAGTAGAAGTAAAAGTACTGCAAATTTGACATACTCAAGTAAAGTACAAATACCTCAACATTGTACTTAAGTACACTACACTACTAAGTGTACTTAGTTACTGGAATTGGGGATTGACTGCTGAACAAACCAGATATTTCTTTTAACAGCTCCATGATGGTTTCGGGGGCTTTGTGTCGCTTCAAGCTGGCCTTCCTCTGGAAATGCTTCTCGTCCTCTTTTGGCGGAGTCCCTTGATCCTCCAGTGTCGTTTTTTGGAGTCCACCGGGCTCGGCGTCCAAACCCGGCTTTTCCTTTCTAGAAGACTTTCCACGGAAACTGATCCAAGCGTCTACGCACAGGCCATCGGACGCAATGTCACAATCCTCATCGGAGGCCTCTGAGGATTCTTCTGCTATCGTGGGCAAGTCTTCATTTCCGGCGTCTACATGTGAGCTGTGGAGCTGTAAAAGAAACCATCAGGATCTGCTTGTGACAGTTCATTCAACATATTCAGTTCACAGTACATCTAAGCCTCCAATTTCCAATTAGCCCTTCCCTAAACCCCACCACAAAAGTGATTGTCCGATGCCAATCCAAATAGTTTATTTTATGTTGATGTTTCTGTTAAATAACACCATACAACTGCCATTACCCTTTTCATGTCACGCACCCTATAGAGGGCGTTGGCGCACCACAAGGGGTGCACCCACCACAGTTTGGGAACTCCTGTTCTAATGCAAATGACCACAAAGCCACAAATGCTGGCGATTGTCTGCCTCCATTATTCCAGTGGTTCTCAAAGTAGGGTCTGCCGGGGACCCCCAGGTGCCCTTGAGGGAGTTGCAGGGGGTCCACAGCAAATATAGTGACTGTAGCTTATTTTAATTAACTTTTAACTTTACTTTAAATCCATATACATGGCTGGGATCTGTCTGTGTTTCTGTTCACCTCATCATCCTGTTGCCCGGTGGTCAGCAAGGTGGCCAAGCCGCTGAGAAGGTCAAGTTCGTCTTCGTTCAGCTCAGGGCAGAGGAACTGAAAGACTGGCTGGCTGCGACCCATCTGATCATCAGCAACCACCTCCTGCACAGCAAAATGACATGGGTAGTATAAGAAGATCTGCTAGTGCTGAAATGCTGTTGTTACGGCAGTGGTTTATTTAACAGGGACAATACAAAAGACAATGTATCAAGTTATAAAAACATGATTCCGTTGTATTCGTTGCTGTCGTGAGGAAACTCCATTTTTGAGGTTTTAGATTTTTTTTGGCATAAATCAGTGCTATTGAACACCCTTTACGACTGTGTGTTGTTTCGAAAATATTGAACCAATGGAAAGTAGTAAAAACGCTTTGGACAAAACCTCTTAACTCCATTGGACCCTCAAAATGTCTGCTAAAGCAACTAAAGCTCTAGCTACACCAAAGGGTCACCATGCAACTCCTTGGGTCAAAACGGTTGCAAGGAGTTAACGCAAAAAACCCGTCTTGACCCTTTGGTGTGGTTTGGGCCATTGAATTCCATGCGTTGAATCACTAGGGTCAATGTGGGTCAACGTGCAACAAGACATATCACACCGCCGGGACAACGCTAAAACCATCTTGACCCTTTGGTGTGGTTATGGCTTAACTCCACCACCGCTACCAAACTCACAACACCAACTTTGACGAGGCAGTAGGCCTATTGCCTTGTTTTGAAACTATAAGGTTTTCTTAATTTCCTGAAAAATGAATAATTTTAATTTCCTGCATGAAAAATTCACATTTTGCAGTTAAGAGGTTTTCTTCCCGACAGCAGAGATATGGTTTATAGCCGAGGCTAATTTGCGACCCTAGTCCCTGGTTAGACCTTTCTATACAAATATCTACTCACAAGAAACAATCCTTTACAAAAAATAATCTAATCTAAAGTACAAAAGCAGTAACATTCCCAAATTACAATTCAATGTTTAAAAATGTGCTTATAACATATTAGCCCTCTGGCCCAACTTCAACCAGAGTTTAACCGTGAGTTCCCCAATCATGACATTCAGTTTAACGGCCAATATTGTGCTCACGATGTTTACCTGAAGGAAGCGTTCCACTGAGGCTCTGACTCCTTCACTGATCATCTCTTCTGAGCCTCTCAGCAGCTCTGATATCAAGGGAAGGTTGCTGGAGTCCTGAAAACAGCAGCAAGCAACTTGTAGAGAGTTGTAGAGTACTCTAAACGACAGAAAGTTCAGCCTAACGCGTCCAAAATATTGCCTGCTAAATATGAGAGTCTATTTCACCCTGCACGCAATAAATAACGCCCGGGGCAAACGCTGGGTTTCCGAAACCCCAATGATCAATACCTGTCGTACAGTATATACTGTAAACAAGTTACAAATTACAATTAGGCATTTAGCAAAATTACTTAATCCAGATCGTGCGACTAACAGCTATAAGCAAGGACAACACATGGTAATAATAATGCATCAAATACATACAAATAGTCATCCAGGATCAAGTAGTATAAGCTGAGAACCTAACATCTGTCTTAAACAGTAGAATATCTGTACAATTAAACTATAAGTATATGCACTATATAATGCGTGCGTGCGTGCGTGCGTGCGTGGGTGTGGTGTCCCTAACCTGCAGACTGTCGCGGAAATGTGTGACATCCATATATGTCTTCTGGACGTCCCAGTGGAGGTCGTCCTCTGTGCCGTCCCGTTCCTCCAGGTGCACGGTGAACACCATCTCCCCGTTCCTCCACTCCGCCTAAAGTAACAGTAGAAAAGCATTGGCACCAAACGTAGAAAATACTCCTTATGCAGAATGTCCTTTTACTTGTAACAGAGTAGTATTAGTCATTTTAAACCCATTCTGGACGGGAACCCCTTTTGGTGTTTTAAGCAATATGTTATAGTTTAGCTATTGAAAAATAGCAGATCTACAAGCTCATAGCGCGGCATGTTTGAAAAAGCGTGAAAATGTGGCACAAATCTTTGAATATATATTCTTTCAAAGCAAACATTTTAACTCAAATCTTTGCTTCTGGGGGGGACGGGACGGGACGACGACCCTGGATCAACATATTTTCAGATGGGGGTCGGCGGCCAATATTACATATAGTTTTTGGGGTCCTTGACATTGAAACATAGTTTTTTTTCTGAAAACTGCCATGATTTAGAAGACATTTGTAGAATCTGGTCTCAGTCCTAAATGGGTAAAACATGTGAGTACTGCCTGAGACTCACGTGAGGAATGCTGAGAGCCCAGCAGGCGCCGCTCCACATGTTGACCATCAGGTAGTTGTCCAGGTAATTGTCCTCCTAATGGGTTCAAGGTTCAAGTTTAGCTTTATTGTCCCTTGCGGGAAATTGGTTTGCAGCCAGATAATAGTAAAAAAATCACACCCGTGTGAACTGAGTGGTGCAACTCCCCTCTCGCCCCTCCTCTCTCTCTCCCTCTCCCCCTCTCTCTCTCTCTCTCTCTATCTGTCTCATTAGCAGGCAACAGTGCAGCACTATCTCTCTCTCTGTTTCTGGCACTCATAGGGACCCACAGGAACGCACCCAGAGTGCCGGCCCGATTCCGGCGAGCCGCCCCTCGTCCGAAACAGTTGAGAAATGACATAGGGGAGGATGGGGGAAGTTGAACCACCCCCTGTATCTTTAAAACTACACACATGAGTTGTCATGTGACCTCAAAATCAGGACACACCCACCATTTCAACCTGACTGTGAAGATGAGAGACATGGACAAAGTGGAAAGTACATTTATACACAAAAAAGTGTTTTTTGCTGGTCAAAGTAAAAAAAAAACTTTTCTGGAATAATCATTTTTATGTTAAAGCAAAAGCACCCAGGTCTAAACTTATATATCATGCATGTTGGTGATATACCAATGTATAAAACCCATGTGAATCATTTAGCTAAACATTAGCCTGGAGCATTAAGCTAGCCATGTTTTGTCAAAAAGTGGCCATGGGGCAAGTTGAACCAATTCCTTGGGGTAAATTGAGCCAATTTTCTTAATGTGAATCACCATTCATATTTTTGTATTAAGTATTTGCTACTCAAATTATACTGAATGACCTTTAATTTGGATGTTTGCAAATGTTTGCAAATTTGCTATATTGTATTAACAATATTGCAAATATTATAAGGTTCTGAATAACAAACTTAATTTAATTGTCTTTATATTGTTTAAATAATAAATAAACAGATAAATAAGACTATTTGATAAAGGGAAAACTGTTATTAAATTATTTTCAATAAGTGAATACATTATCTGTTTGTGTCCGTCGCAATTTTTCAGGTCGGTCGGCCGCTCATTCAGGTCGGCCGGTCGGTGATTTGGTCTGTGTTCATATTTTTTTTTCCTGCTCTCGTTGGACTTAACTTTATAAGTCCAATGGAACACTTCTTTAACGTATGGCCGCTGTAGGGTAGCGGTCTATTCTGACGCCTCTCAATTACTTTTTGCTGGGGACGCTGGTTCGAATCGCGCGCCACACAAAAGTTATTATATTTAAAAAAAATAGCCGTATGGAATGAATACATTATTTACAATACATTAGGCAGGCAGACAGGCAGGCAGACAGGCAGTCTGTCTGTCTGTCTGTCTGTCAGCGTCAGCGTCCCCAGCAAAAAGTAATTGAGAGGCGTCAGAATAGACCGCTACCCTACAGCGGCCATACGTTAAAGAAGTGTTCCATTGGACTTATAAAGTTAAGTCCAACGAGAGCAGGAAAAAAAAATATGAACACAGACCAAATCACCGACCGGCCGACCTGAATGAGCGGCCGACCGACCTGAAAAATTGCGACGGACACAAATAGCGACCGACCGACCCATCAAACCGGCCGGCCGACGTGACAAAGACCGGCCGACAGGGGGCAGCGACGACGGACACACATACCGGCCGGCCGACGTGACAAAGACCGGCCGACAGGGGGTAGCGACGGAACGCGTCGGTCGCAAGGACCGCGCGTCGGTCGCAAGGACAGCGTCAGTCGCAAGAAATTGATTCTGCCCTCCCTCCGAATTGTATCGTCAGTTGAGTGACGTTACATGCCCTACAGTACATTTGTTACTCATCACTGCAACACAAATCAATTGAGAAATGGATAAATGGTTATTTTTCTACGTATATTTATTTAATGTCATAGCTGTAGGTTTCACCTTGCAACTTCCGTCTTGTTTGACTTGATGAATTAAACCTTAATCCAACCTTACCGTATAATCAATAAAGCAGTCAGCGACAATTTGGTTATCCTCACAGCTGTCAGTGACAATTTGGCAATCCTCACGGCTGTCAGCGACAGTTTGGACAGGAGCTGAGAAGAACAACAACAAAGTATTTCATACTGTAACATACACATGTGGTTTGTAAGGTGTGATACATTGACCTTTTTGTTTTCTGCTTCATCTACACGTCAATGTACCTAACTTTTACAATCATTTGTTGAATTGGCCAAAAATGTCTTTGTGTGTGGGCGTCACTGGGCGACCCGCCCCCAAACGCATATAAAAAGCTATGTTTATAAAAATTATAAAACGGCTGTGTGGACGAATTATAGGGAAAATACACACAGGCCCCTTTTCCACCGGGGTTGAACTATAAATATAGGCTCTATGTAAAATGTCGGCCTCTTTTTGACCTTTGCTTTGGTTTTGTCGACTCACCGTGTGTCTGATTTGAGTCGCTGCTGTCGAGGTAAGTCACCAATAGTTGGTTCAGGTTGTGTGGTTCAGACAGAAATGAAACCATTTCCAGAGCTGAGGAGAGAAGCAACCACAAGCACACATTCAACTCCCGACATGCATAAGCACTTTTAACCAGTGGTGGAAAAAGTACTCAAATGTTTTACTTGAGTAAAAGTACCAATACTGCAATTTAGAACTACTTCGTTACAAGTAAAAGAACGGAATTGAAAATGTACTTGAGTAAAAGTACAAAAGCATCGACATCAAAATGTACTTATCTTAAAGTAGCCCAAAGGATGAGTACAGAATATTTTACATTCGTTTAGTGATTGTCAAAATGTGGGTTTAGTGTTCTAGGGTTAAGTTCCGAAAAATACGAATGAATGCATGTATTAGATAGCTGTTTCTGGTTCATTATTTGCATTTACACTGTTGTTGAAAGTACCAATATTTTGATATCTTGGTGATGAGCTGCACATTGACTTTGTTGAAATAATGATCACAGTGGCAAAGTTGACCTTCCAGTCACAATGCTTGCATGCTCACCGTTTAAGGCAATGATCTCATTTAAGGCACAGCTGATGACATGCTGTCCCCACAGAGACCTGGGGAGAATGTTGCGTACCAACGTCTCCGCAAACGTCCTGAGATATGAGATCTCCCGTGTCCTGGAGCTGAACAGAGGCTCTCTGAAAAAAGAAAACAAACAAAAAACAACGCCAACCGTTTTAGAATCCACTTTTGAAACGGTCACATGCACGGAAAGTGTTCCTACTAAAGAGCAACTTCACAGATGTTTAACCCATTTTGTGCGGGAACCCTTTTTGGTGTTGTAAGCATGTTATACTTTAGCTATTTTGGAAGAATCGTGAAAATGTGTCACAAATCTTTGAACATATATTATTTCAGAGCGAACGTTTTTAACTCAAATCTTTGCTTCGGGGGGGGGGGGTGTCGGCAGCCAATTAGCCTACCTATATTTTTGGGAATTAATATGTTTGAGAATCCTGTTGTTTATCAAGAGGATGTGAAAATCTGATAAAAAGAAACCGTTAGCCACAGATCACATGGAGAATTGTAATATCAGATTTTCAAAACCTCTGTATACTCAAGTTCCCTCAGCCCTATGTTCACCTCATCCCAAATTAGACTGTGTTGTCAAACATTACATAACAGACTATGCATGTGTCTATGCAAGTGAGGGGGATGTTCTGAACCCAGGCTACCAGTGGCTTTATAAAGGGAGGTGCACATGATGCGTGATTGTAAATTGGAGTAATACGTGGAAAGCAATCTAGAAAACTACACACACTTCTACATATTTTGTTTCCGGTCATAGAAGGCCCATTTAAAATTATGCAATTTTATTTCCCACAACAAATAGGCCGTAGTATAGGCCTACCGGTAGGTCAAAAGAAAAGACATGGGCCAAAAAATATATAAGTCCCGACAGTAATTAGATGATTCAAAGAAGGTAATACTGTACATGAACAAGGCATTTCTATTTTCTGGCTTAAGGCTATGTTACTCTCGACTTCCTGCCGCCCCATGAAGACTGCACAGCCTGTGGAGTGTGGACTTCTGCAAAAAATTTAAGAACGATTTTGCCACTCAACAACAAACACTTTGAGCACCCACCACACATATAAATAAATAAAATATTTTTTTGGCCAGATTATTATTTTTTTGTTACTCCACTGCACCCTCTCCAGATATTGTCAATAGAAAATCCCATTGACAAGATGTTTCCTTCTGCTGAAATATTTTCTTTTCAAAAAAGTGCATTTTATACGTGTGGTGAGGGTCAACTATAGGGAAAGTAGGCTTTCGACTCATTGGTGAGTAGTAGAGAAACCGTTCTTTTTATTTTCACAGACGGGCTCTGCAGGAAGTCGAGAGTAACATAGCCTTAAGGAGAAGTCCGGCTATGGACCAGAGCTACAGTACTGTACATGGTCTGAGCCCAGAGTGCCTGATCTCACCCGTCAGAGTGCTTGGCATAGCGTATGTATTCCGTCAAGATGCGGACGGTGTCGACGACAGTTTTGCCGACGTCCAGGTCCTTGGCTCCACAGATGACCCGGTCTACGATGAAGTCGCTCTCCTTGCTCAGCACGCGGTACAGGGGCTGGTCGTTACGGGGCTCCGCGTTGGCGTACCAAGGGTGGAGGTACTGGGCGTAAGCACACTCAATAACTGGTGTGTGTGGGGGGGGGGAGAGAACGACAACTAGGTTAAATTAAATGAAAATGGTAAATGTTGGATTTATATAGATCTAGTGCTTTTATCCAAAGCGCTTTACAGTTTGTGCATTAGCCTACACATTCACCCAGCCTCACACACCGATGGAGGAGAAATGCGAGGCACCAACCTGCACATCGGGAGCGTTCAGAGTCTTGCTCAAAGACACTTTGACACTAACTCTGGGGTTGCCCGGGATCGAACTGGTTTCCAACCTGCCGCTCTACCGGCCACTCTACCCCTGAGGCACTGCCTCCCATCAAGTCAAAATCAAATAATAGCCTCTGAATGTTTTGAAATACCGGTACATTACAGATCAAATTGGATTTTTTTAGAGAAATTCTGAAATGGTCATCTGAGTCGGCGAATGTCAGTAGTGCAGTAACATAATTTATTTTTAATATACTGTAATGTTACATTCAGACTTGGCAACGATGAAGTCATGGCAGCTTAATTGGTTGTCCTGTCAGCTCTGACACTTCTGACGTCTTTGTTTATTAGGTCTCGGATCTGCATTCCCATTCCAATACCTGGCTGAATGCAGTGCCCCATGATAATGACCAACTACAGCCATTGCACACAGCTGAGCCTTCAGTTAAAGCTCTGAGAAAACTTGAGAACCTTTTTCCTTATCTGGCCTGCATGATTCGATCTAATTATTGATATCCTCCCTGCCAGCCTGTCCTGACCTGCCAGCCTGACCGCCTTCCTAGGCCTATAATAATTATTCTTTATTTTTTGGCATACTTTTCCTTTGTCTTTGACTGCATCTGGCTTCTCTGTCTGCTGTGACAGATGAAGCTACAAAATAGCCAAACATCGCAATCTACATTGCACTGTTGAAGTATTGTCCAAAGTTCAAACCATAAAACAATAATAATTAACGACAAGGATCAGTTATTCTTCCATTTACAGAACAGAGTAGGAATTGTGGGTACTGGAAATATGATGAAACTAAAACATCCTTATTTGATTTGATCAATATAGTGCAGATAAAAGTTGAGTGCAGCTACAAAAGAAAACATTGTAGCACCTGTAATACAGCAACAAAGTGGCATGTGTCACATTGTAGCTATTTATGTTAAAAACATTAGGTCTAGTGCAGAGCTTCCACCTATACACTGATCAAGGCAAAGGTTTGTGCATGGTTTTATTTCAAGCAGGCAACATTATTGGACATAATAATAATTAACATTAAACTGTTCAAAATTACACTGCATGGTAGCAGCATGTAATTCGTTTTTTGGCATAGGCCTACTTGCAGGATTTATCCTACAGTAGTCTCAGTTTATGAAACCTGTAGAACCTGGCACAGGTATCTGTTCAAGGATTACAACACCTGAAGTGCAGGCTAAGCAGTTTCTCCACCCTCCACATTGTTGACAAATTGCATTCCAACAATTCCATTGTTGGCACATTGCATACAAATAACAGCCTATATTAATAAAAGACTATAAGAGTCTCGTGCACTTAATGAAGACACGTGAACTGCATGTACTGTCTCCAGACATGTACTGTATACTTTTGCCATTGTTTGACTGTTGCACGGGCACATGCACATGCACATGCACGCACACACACGCAAGCACGCACGCACGCACGCACGCGCTTTTTCAAAGACACAACCACGACTCATTCAAACCTAAATATAACTCCACCTCCCCATGGCAACATGTGTGTGCCATACATAGTTTAAATTGTCCCTTTACATGCCCCTGCAAGTCACCCCTTCAAATGAAAGTTATCATTAATGTAGGCCTATAGTGGCCTAAATGTGATGACATAGGCCTACTAGTCTGTGCACATCAAAATGCATGGCAAGTAAAGGAATGGATCAAAAACAAAGCCTACCGTACCTTTCTGAACAGACTTCTTTAAATCAGAACAATGCTGTGGCGTGCCGTCAGGTACGTCAGAGCTCAACTGACCATCCACTGTGTCCTCCTAAAGGACAGAAACAAAGCTATGACACAAACTGCACAACAGGACAGACTGTAAAAATGAATTTGCAAAAAGAAAAGGTCCAGTATTGTATTATGTACTCTCACAGACAAAAGATATGTGTTTTTGTCTGTTTTTAGTGCACTGAAACAAATTCCAATCAACTCTGTAGACATGGCAATAAAGTCTTGAATCCTGAATCTTTATGGATTGGATTTCTTCCTCAAATTTGTATTTATTCCACAATAAATGTTGCAATAATCGTCATCAAATACACCTGCTTGCATGCACATGCACACAGAGCATATTACTAGTATACTATTATATAAAGAAATATATAGGCCTAAGGAGTTCCCAATGCAGCTATACCCTTGAGTGGGTTGTCTAAGCTCACTGGGTGGCATCAGGTGCAAATAAATCAGTCAGCTATACATATTATGGGCACAAAAGGGGGCATATACCCATATACTGTATGGGCATATAGGCATGTAATGATTCACTCAACTCGATGCAATTCGAATCAGGTTTACGATAAGATTTTTTGCGATTTCTTAAATACAAAATCATTTTCCAGACAAATGACCGAATATCATTTTGTGTATTATTTCTCTTACACAAATCCAATATTGCCTTCTTTTTCTTTTACAATATTACTTGTTTTCAATACTGTAGCTTTTTTTTAATCTCTTCCACAAATCTCAAAACATGTATATTTATCAACATTATGTATCCCCAAAACGTTTTTATAAAAATCAATTTAAATTGCCACCAGTTTGGTACATATCGACATACGATATATTGTTACATGCCTAGCATATATACCGAAAACATCAGGGATCTCCTTAATTTATGTGGGCATAGAAGGGACATGGACTGACGGATATAACTCCATATATCTAGGCCATATCAGTCGATCACATTTGCGGCGTGAGGGCAATGTATAGTGGCCCGAACCTCTCGTTAAATAACTACTGATGATAAGATTATCAGTGATAATTTATCACCAACCCCTTATTAGTACTGTTGTTTTCTCATACTGCTACCCTGTCTGAGGAGCTGCACACAAATCAGTGCGCCTGTACGTACGTAAGAAAGGTTGCCGGTTCGCGACGGCCACCACTCCCGACACCATGCACTGAAGGTCCCTTGAGCAATGCACTGGACCCCCAACTGCTCAGTGGCCAACAGTATAAGTGTGTGTGTGTGTGTGTGTGTGTGTGTGTGTGTGTGTGTGTGTGTGTGTGTGTGTGTGTGTGTGCGTGCAACTCTTTGAACACTGTGTGCAAGTTCCTTCCTTTTTCAGTCTATCTTTATCTCAAAGCACATATGGGCTGTATGTAACAAACAAAATGCATTGTTATTGTCAAAAGTGATACAACCGCATTTATACTAAACACAAGTGGATTGTTGTATTCATTACCTGAAGTAAGATTAGCCTTGAATGTGATTCAGTTTGGGTGCTGCTGCTCTCCCGACTGATGTTCTAGGATAAAGGTGGAGAAAACATGCAACAGAAATACACGTACAGTCACTGTCAGTGCACAGTACAAGAATCATAAGTAGGCCTACCGGTACATCTTTAACTTATTATTTATCAGGGCACAGGGCACAGTTTACAGAAATCAGTAGGGATGGAGCTCGATAATCGATATCCGGACAAATCTAATAACAAGCTTATTGAGTAGCTACCAGTTATCAATAAGCTTTGGGCTTATCAAGCCTGTTATCGAGTATAGTGTCCCATGATGTCATGCTTAAACAATCAAGACAAGAGGCGATCAAGAAATAAATGTAATCATCCATGCTGGCACAAACATGTCGATCTAAAAGTGTAGTGATACCTGCCAACCAGCGCTGTCACTTTTAAAGTGATGGCACACGTATTAACCAGTTAACAGTTTCTTTAATATTATTGGTAAAAAAAAAATCGATATGGTGCTCGTTATCAATACAAAATGTGTTACCTTATTTTCCGGGCTGTTGTTTGACATGTACCACAGAATGCACAGCCCAGTGAGACACACGCATTGGCCCACGGATGGTGCACAGTCTGTGAAATACCACATTAAACCAAGAATCACCGCAACACAGCATCTCCACGCATGTTCCATCTTGCTTTATATTATGCTACAAGCTTGTACTGTAAGTGTGGAGCAAATTGCTTTCATTTATAAACTATCTGCCACTGGGGTGGGTGTGCCTTAATCGTCACTCCAAAAGCTTGACAAACTGGTCCACCTCAAAGTGTGCATGTTGTTAAAGGACCAAGCAGTCCTGAAAGGACTTGGTCCTTTATTGTATTTGCTGTTTTTTTTCCGTCTTCTCTTTCCACCAAAAATAGAAGTTCTGGCTGAACCGTGTAGTCGGTTTTCACGAAATTTGCAGATATGGTAAAGGGCCATGCCAAACGGTCAGGATGCGAAGCCCACAACCATTGGCCAAAGGGTGGCGCTATAGCACTCAATTGAAAATGCAAACTTTGACCATGCATAGCTCATGAACCGTTTGACCGTCAGCAATGAAACTTCGATGCACACATACGTCTCCTCATGCCGAACAAGTATCGTGCTCTTACTTTTGACCTCTGACCTCTAGATCACCCGCCATTTTGAATTATATGAAAATCTATTAAAATGCATCTCTTTGATCAAAATGCACGGAAAGTTCTACACGTGAACTTTGGACCTATACGGACATGGGAAAGTATAGTATGTTTTTTTAAGTGAAAAAATTAAGGTTTTATGAGCCAATGAAAATTGCCGTTTTGTGAAAATTCTTCTTTTGTCCCTAATACATACATGCAGCGTCATATGCTTTTGCAACTTTACAGTATGGTAGAGGGTCATGCCAAATAGCACTGAAACCAGCCTTAAAAAAAAACATGAACAGCAAACACTCTGTAATGAATAATGGACCAGGGGCCTGTTTCACCAAACTTGGATTAGAGATTAAGCCAGGATTTAACACATATCCTGGCTAAATATATCCTGGATCAGTGATTAACCGGTTTTATGAAAACTGGTTAATCTTGCCAGATTAAGTTAACCAGTTAACCTGGATATGTTCAGGCTTGATTCGGTTTCATGAAAGTGATGCTACATTAGTTACCATGGAAACTAATGCTTTGGATTTAGCCTGCTCCGGACCAGGCTAACAGCCAGGTTTAACCTAATCCTGATGTCTTTACTGTTCATTAAGCAGTCAAACTGATCACAAACCAATGATGTTTTCCAGACTTATTTGTATCGGTCTGCATTAAAGGACACATTTAAGCACTATATAAAATCAAATAACCAAAATATATAGGCTGCACAACATCATGACAGCTTGTGAGCTTGTAGATCAGCTGCTTTTGGTGAATGTTCCCCAGAATAGGTTTGCTGCCGTGCAAGTGCACGGTTAAGAAGAATTATTATATTTTATTATATTATATATTTATTTTTTTGTAAAAGTGAAAACCACTAAATATTACCATTACTCATTGTTTTACAACATATTACCATTGTAACGTTTCAGCCACTATTGAACCCATGACCCACAGTTCACCAGTCTGGCCCCTGACTGGACAACAACCCCCTTCCCCAAAGGTAGCTCCCTCAGAGGAGGGAGTTATGGCCAAATATCACAATGCGACAATATCATTATGCTTACAATATTAAGAATTCTGTTTTAAGTTATTAGTAGTGGTAAAATGTAAACTATATATTTGGGTTAGTTAATCATTCAGTCTATCTAAGCTTAAGTCCTTGTATCAGTACGTCTTGAATAGATTAGTAAAGATACTGAGATATACAGAAGGGGGGAGTAATTGGTTCTCCTCATTGGTTCCAAATCCACACTCTCCAAGCCACCCAGTTTCACCCTCACCATAGTCAGCACCTCAGTTTCCCCCTCCCCTAAGGTTAAGAGTCTGGGTGTCGTCCTCGATAGCACACTCTCAGTACACACCCACATCAACAACACCATCCGGTCTGCCTACTTCCACCTCAGAAACATCAACCGCCTCCGCCCCTCACTCACTCCCGAGTCCCCACAGTGCCGCAATCCTGGTTCATGCTCTCGTCACCTCCCGCTTGGACTACTGTAATTCCCTTCTTTTTGGTCTCCCCCACAAACTTCTCCATAAACTCCAACTGGTGACACAGTCCTGTATCTGAAAGGTCAGAAATGCAGTCCTTGCAACCACAATGTTTCCAGCCATACAGGTCTAGTCCAGAATGCCACTTAGCACTATATAATTTGTTGTACAACAAATAGAAAATAATGTTGACCTACAAGCTTGTAGATGTTTGGAAAATTTGAAAGATTTAGAAAGCTTTTGCCTATAATGCCATGTTGAAAGTGGTTATCACTTAACATACCTACACCCGCACAGTATCATTGGTATGAAGTGTAACTGAATATCGCTGTTTTAGTATCATCACTTAACCCATTAATTGATTCTACAAATGTTATGTTAACTTAAATAATAATCACTATTATGGATCCATAAAACATTTATTCAGCTCTTTTGAATGCATTAATTTCATACACTATTCGGTGATATATTTTCTGCCTATTTGGGCCGAAACCGAATAGGCCAAAAATGCATTTTTAGCCATTTTCAGCCGAATATTTTCTGCAGCCGAATATTCGGTGCATCACTAATTATTATTATTATTAATGCAACTATTAAAGCAGATGTGGTCTTTTACTTTATTTTACAGATTTATATCTGTATCCTCATGGGAGATTCGTCAATATAATGTTGGATAGGCTACACAATAAATGCATTGTCTTTGTGTCGCTATTGTATTTTTCCATTCCTTGTTTATATTATCATGAGGTGACTCGAAGGAATAATTGCTATCACCAATTGTGGTGTTTTCTCTGTTTCGGTGCAGGGATATGTTGGGCAGTATTAAACTGCAATCTAGAAATACTGCATGGGCTCTCTATGCACTCTGCTTGTTTGTCAATTAGGTTGGAGCGCTTGGCAAGCTGTGGATCTACAAGCTCCAAGTGTTGCTACACATGCAGCGCGTTGTTTTATTTTCCAATTTTTAAGCTCAGTGTTGGCTTGATTGGTGATTGGCTGGTCACTTCAGTTAGGTTGAAAACCTTTCAAAGTAAAGAAACAAAGATTAACAATGTCAAACAATCAAATAACCTTTTCAAAACAATAGGTTCTCTTTTTAACCATTGATTTGAAACATTAAATATATTTTTAAATAATGTAAACAACTAAAGTGTTTAATGTCTTTCAAATTAACTTAAAGTCAACATTTTAAACAAAACATTTCAGATAATTTAACCTTTAAACTCAAATAAATGATTCAAGTTGAGTAAACATCTCAGCACTTTAAGTAGCTGAACTTTGAGCTTGTAGATCAGCTCAAATTGAAGGCATTTTACATGGTACCTTTAACATGGTAAATTATAAATTGTCCACAATTTAGTAGTCTTTTAAATTCTTAAATAATTTTAACATTTCTAACTTGGTCTTATATTGTAAAGATACTTTTAAAAATAAATTAAATCCAACTCTCAAGTTAATGTGTTCCTTCCCAACTTTAAATTGAAGCAGTTGAAGCTACTAAACACAATTAGCTAGATTATAACCACATCAAACGTCACTGCAGGGCAATGGGCATACATAAGTGTAAATTAAACAATACAATATACCATTAGCGTCTTTGTAGGTAGAACCCAAGAGTTGTCTTTGCTATTTAGCATCTGGTGTTTGTTTGAGAGAATGACTGCAGCTCCATTCATTTTACCTAATTGCTGCTGCATTCTGGGAGCTGTAGTTTCTGAGGTCTGAGATGTCATGCTGACCAGATTTGGTCCATTTCTGTGTTTTGGCTCAACAGTGACATTGTTTTTTCATATCTTTAACAGGTCCTCTTCATGAAATGGATGGTGACTCTTATTGTAAGATATTATTACAATATTTAGTTCTATTGTGAATCAGCAGCCTTTTAAATAATATAAGGCCTTATCAGACATAGCAAAAAGTCTTCAAACTATTTACTTTGACTGCAAAAGTCACACATTTCTTTAATAAACGTTCTGCACCAACAAAGTGTAGACATGTTCCTGCGCCACCTTCCCTGAAAAAGCGAGTGCCAAGTTAATTCTGCACCATTTTCCAACTTAAGATTTAAATCATATTTGAGTGTCTAGAGGTAGGATCCCTATAGACCGATTCCGTGGCGGGTCTCATGGTCGCAGCCTACGTATTTCCTGTAGGCGGACTCGACGTAGCTGCGGGGGTAAAACCCTCACCAGGCGCACCTCTTCCACTACAGTGAACGGCAGAGTGACTGATGTTAGTTTGCCTCAAACTTTACTCATTTACCTGCTTTTTTACTAACACTAACATTACAAAGATGCCCAGAACATCGAGATGAACCTGTGTAGTTTATGGCTGCTCCAACAGTAGTGGCAACATAAAAAAAAAAAAAAAAACGGAATGTCAAAATATCCACCGTGGTGGCTGAGACCAGAGCCATTGAGTAATGGTTGAGACAAAGCAGTGAAAGGTCCTGAAAGATACATAATTTCAGTCTTACCCAATACCCAATCTTTCTGTTTTATGAACACAAGGCTGCTGTATTTTATACCTTATACTAAGCATTTAAAGTATGAGGTATAAAGTACAGCAGCCTTGTGTTAATAAAACAGAAATATTTGGTATTGGGTAAGACTGGCGTTATGTATCTTTCACTGCTTTGTCTCAACCATTACTCAATGGCTCTGGTCTCCGCCACCGCGGTGGATATTAGACATTCCATTTTTTTTATTTTTTTATGTTGCCACTACTGTTGGAGCAGCCATAAACTACACAGGTTCATCTCGATGTTCTGGGCATCTTTGTAATGTTAGTGTTAGTAAAAAAGCAGGTAAAGGAGTAAAGTTTGAGGCAAACTAACATCAGTCACTCTGCCGTTCACTGTAGTGGAAGAGGTGCGCCTGGTGAGGGTTTTACCCCCGCAGCTACATCGAGTCCGCCTACAGGAAATACGTAGGCTGCGACCATGAGACCCGCTACGGAATCGGTCTATACAAAGCAACCAGAACAATAAGATAAAATAGGGCTCTTAGGCCTTTAGGCTATGGTACAAACCAGAAACTCCAGTTTGTGAGCAGTGGCTGAGCATTGTGGAGGAGATATGTAATGTAATGGAGAAACTAACTCATACATTGAGACTACAAGAGGAGTTATTCACTGAAAAATGGGAGAAATGGATTGAATATAGAAATCGACAGGACAACACTGATAGGTATTTTTATTTTGTAGATCTGTGATTTTGCTGGATGACGGTTTTCATGTGATCTATGACTCAGTGTCCCCTATGGTCTTGCCGAATTATGGATTAGGAATTGCCCTGTGACTGACATTTGATGTCAGGCTGTCCCACTGACTTTAAAATAGTATGGTTCTGAGTTAAGATAGTAAGACTTTTCCCCTAGCCAGCGTTGGTAGATAAGAGTTGTTTTGTTTCCGTTTGCCATAACACCCAGCCTCTGTGTTTTTGCCCTTGAAGTTAGTATTCGCTCTAACAGACTGGTAAACTGCACTCAATGACGTTATGCCCTGTCCCCCGGTTCCACTAACTGATATTGCAGGTCCGGACTATCTCTGCCCCGTGAGATAGTTCCTGTGTGCAATATTCGTGACGTCTTGCATTATCTGTCCATTTGTAAACAAATACGTTTTTTGACCTTGTTGTTCGACACATTTTCCGGTGTATTGATTACGGTATGCTATATATATATATTTTTTTAAAGATATTTTTTTGCGGCTTACGCCTTTATTGGTTTTTTAAGGGATAGAAAGTAGGCTGACAGGAAACGGGAGAGAGATGGGGGATGACATGCGGTAAAGGCCGTGTCGGGTCCGGGAGTCGAACCCGCGGCACACCGCGACTGGATCACCAGTCCGGTGCCCAGACCGTTACGCTACGGCCTGGGCCTACGGTATGCTATATTAACCATGTTCAATGTGAACATGGGGGGAGATCGATGTGAAACGCTGTCCGGATGGCATGTCTTCTTCTCTCCCGAAATAATGGTGAATATATCTGATTGAACCTCCCTCTAAGTTCTGCTTGTCTGAGTTTTCTCTTCCTTGTGTCGGTCAAATTCATTCTAAAGTATTTTGGTTAACTCTGTTATACTCTGACTTTTACTCATTATAGCCTAAAAGGTTTTTATAACCATTTCTGTAAAGTTACAAGCCCTCTGCTTCTATTCTGGTAAAGAGTATTTATGGTACTTAGATTACTTTCTAAAGTATTTATACAGTTCCGGTGTTCCGGAGTTCTAGCTCTAGCTCTCTAAGCTATCGATCCTAAGCTATTATTTATTAATTTATACAGTCCTTGTTTTATATAGTCTTTAAAGTATTTTAGAGATAAATACCCATCAAACACTGCTAACAATGCACTCATGAATGGACTGGAATACGTTGCTTATTAATGATGTATTGTATACGAACATCATAGCTATTTCTGGGTCTGGGCTCTCTTCAGTGGATGTTCTTCATCCATGTCCAAATAAATGGCCCACGTACAGTAATGCATCCATTAGCCCAGTTGCATCCATTAGCCCAATTCATCCACATGCATCCATTAGCCCAGCTAATGGGTGCTCAAAACACCTTAGTGGTCAGGAGGTACACAGGAGCTCGAACAAAATAAATAAACTGAATTAAAAAGGAGAAAGTCTGCACACCTTTTTAAAAGCTCCCAAAAAAACATAAATTACCAGAGCAGAAAAAAACGTATACAACGTTTCGGCCTTCTTCTCCTTTCTCTAAAAAGCTTTCATTCATACTGTTACGAAGGAACCAGGGGTCGCTCCGACATCATAAATCATCAACACTATAAATATGTGTGCCTACGCAAGCTAAGACGGATTTGAGCTAAGAATAACTGAGATCAGAAAGCAGACCTAGGACTCCATATATACCAAGATCTCGCTACCGACCGCCGGACACCAAGAACAGCTTGCGCTCAAGGGAATTCATATCTGTCCCTTCCGTATCTTGGCACTATCCCCGATCAGACCCCCATACTTGGCCTCGGTCAATACCATTAAGGCACTAAATGATACCATGTCTCGCTAGATTTGTTTTTTTAATGTATTTGCCACAGTGGACCTGCATTTTTGCTGTTGTTGTTGCTGTTTGTTTTTACTGTTGTTGAGACCGAAGACAAATTTCCACACATGAACAATAAATGAAACTAACTAACTAACTTGCAACAAAACCTGGTTGAGGAATGGGATGCCATCCCACAGCAAAATGTGTCTAGATTGGTGACAAGGATGAGGAGGAGGTGCGGCTGATTTAGGATATTCTACCCACTACTGAGTTCCATAACACTGAGTGTAAAAAAAAAAAAAGTATTTTCCTTATTACTATGTGAGAGTGCAATCATCCAATCCACTAAGCATCTTAAAGCAAGGGTTGAATACCAATAATTTGCCATTTTTTGGAGGCGCTACCGTACGTTTAGCAGTATTGCCCGATCCTTACAATCTATACCTCGCTGTACAGGTGACAACGATCAACGATTAAAATGATATAAAACATAATTCCAATAGGTATTATCAAAGTGGAGAAATAATGGACCAAAGTTACGTTTTCGAACTTTTATTGCCGAGTTTATATTTTTAAATGGTATCTTTTGAGTTCGTATTACATAATACTTACTCTGGTTTAAATAAACCAAAGTACGAAAAAAAATAACTTAAACTAAAACTAAAACTAAGCATTTTCACCAAAATAAAAACTAGTAAACCCCCTCTAAAAACTAACTAAAACTAACTAATTTAGAAAATAAAATGTAAAAACTAACTAAACCTAATGAAAAACCCAAAACTATTATAACCTTGAAACATACACAATACACTTTATAACGTTAATGTTATTGGCCAGCATGCAGTATTGACTTTGTCCACCTGAGGGCAACACAAACTGTGGGAAGAAAACAGAGGCACCCTGGTTCTATAAAGCATTTCAGATCTGTCTGTAGGCCTACCAGTGCCTGGCTACATTCATGCTCATACATAAACATGCCTATAACATGTTCAACATAATATTCCTTTGATGTCAAAAATATATGTTACATGAGCTTACATGAGCTCAAGAATATTTTCTTGACAAACAATCTACACTGTTTGTTGAGTTCATGCCACTGATATTGCACTTTGTACCTTGCTCTGGATAATTGGCTAAATTTGAATAGTAATTGGATAGTTGAATTTCTTATATTAAACCAAGTACCATGAGTCACACAGTAATTATTATGGAAAGTCAACTGTGAATGTGTGTGTATGTCCCAGTACAAGAGTGTGAATACAGTGTACATACTCACTACTGTGTGTGTGTGTGTGTGTGTGTGTGTGTGTGTGTGTGTGTGTGTGTGTGTGTGTGTGTGTGTGTGTGTGTGTGTGTGTGTGTGTGTGTGTGTGTGTGTGTGTGTGTGTGTGTGTGTGTGTGCGTGTCATGGCCAGTGGGCCATGCTGAAGAATTGAGAATTGCTGCATGTGCAACTGTGCATTGGTAGAGTTCCAACCATTCCATTGATTACTATTGAAAAGAACACAGTGTCTTAGTCGAAGTGACTTTCAGATTCAGGTATCTGAGAACACCTGACACGAAACTGGACTCTGCTCAGTAAACTCTGCTGTATAGGCCTAATTGAAGTGTGTCCTAATTCATAACGTGCTGGCTGTTTACGCCTATTATATGCAGGCGTCCTATGTCCTAAGTAGGTGTGCAAAAGGACGTCCTTTTTAGAGCTAATATTGAGATGAGATGAGATGAGATTCAATTTATTCTCAATGTACAGTACAAGTACATTACAGCGAACAGGTATTTTCACATCTCACCAGAGTGCAAAATATGTCAGTAAAATGTGATACATTAAGTGCAGGTCAGTAAGTAAATGCAGTAAGGATATTATAAGGCGATAAATAAAGAATAGACATTCAATATTGTCAGATCCATATTGCACATAGTAGTCCTTATTGCACGTAGCCCACATAGTGCACTGTAGTGCTAAACTAAGGTCCAGTGTCCATAGTAGCAAGGCTACTTACTTACTTACAAGGATGAAGTGTACAGAGTGCCAAGATACAACAGGGAAGGTGGGTGGGTGCAAGGGAGGGGGGCTGTCACTGAGGGGGGTGAGGAGTGGATGAGGACTGAGGAGTTCAGGTAGATGACAGTGGAGGGGAAGAAGCTGTTCCTGAGTCTGCTGGACTTGGAACCAAGGCTCCTGTATCATCTCCCAGAGGGGAGGAGGGTAAACAGACCGTGGTCGGGGTGAGAGGGGTCTTTGATGATACTATGAGCCTTCCTCAGCCACCGACTGTCGTAGAGGGTCTTAATGACAGGGAGAGATGTTCCAGTGATGTGTTGGGCAGTTGTCACCACCCTCTTCTGGTCAGAGGCTGTATACAGTTCCCATACTAGACCGTGATACAGTACGTGAGGATGCTCTCAATGGCACAACGGTAGAAGATCCCCAGTATCTGGGGAGATAGATGGACTTTCCTCAGTCTCCTCAAAACGACGAGACGTTGATGGGCCTTCTTGACCAGAGACGAGGTGTTCAGGAGAGGTCCTCAGAGATATGAACACCCAGGAACTTAAAGCTGGAGACCTGTTCGACCTCCGTTCCATTGATGTGGATGGGAGCGTGAGTGACAGCCCTAGTCCTCCTGAAGTCCACGATGAGCTCCTTGGTCTTCTTGGTGTTCAACGCCAGGTTGTTGTCGGCGCACCACAACGCCAGGTGCTGGATCCCCTCCCTGTAGGCCGACTCATCCTTGTCCTTGATGAGGCCCACCACCATTGTGTCGTCTGCAAACTTAATGCTGGTGTTGGTGCCATGCATAGGGGTGTATGGCAAGATATTTTAGTAATGTGTGTACTTATTCAGATGCTTAGCTCATTCTGCTATCACCTAGAGGGAGAGTTTGTTTCACCCTGAGTATACCCATGCAGGCAGTCCATTGATCAGTGAAGTGTCATAAAGAATACAATACATTTTGTTCTATATGGTGCCTGCAGGACTGTCCTGTCTCTATCCTGGAACAAATCTGTATGACAAAGAGGTTTTGTTGATAAGCCGGGAGCAAATTGTGCTTCAGAGAAGCATTGAACACGCCTCTCTTCTTCACCTCTGTGCCTGTAAACTGTATTTTAATATTTCTTAATATGCTGCTCAGTTTTAATGCACTGCACTTTAGGATTTTATGCTTATTCTTCTTTTATTGATAGGTTTTATACACACTGCTGGTCCTGAGTAAAAAATATATATGATTTTTTATGTTTTTACGTTTTTATGTGCAAACATTTGGAAATGACAAATAAAGTGAACTTTGAACATTGACCTTAATACCAGTGTAAAACCAAGACGAAAAAACCCAACTATGATGAGAAATCCTAATTGTTCAAAATTGGGTATTTGTGGCAGAGGACATGTAAGTAAGTAAGTAAGTAGCCTTGCCGAGCCATGAGGCCTATAGGGCAGGAGCCTACGTATCTCCTGTTTCTGTAGCATGAGGCAGCTTGATGTACAAGTACACCCCCTGGACATGACGCTAGTATGTCGCTGGGACTTACCCCCAACCCTGACCTCCCAGTCTCAGGGCGGACACTCTAACCACTGAGCTGGTCTTGTGGGAGGACATATAGCGGACCTTTAACTGTTGCACCCCATTGAAAGGAGTTTCACGGGATAAACACTGGAGAACAAACGAGACGATCCTCCATCCATCCCACTCCATCGCCGCCGCGATGCTGTGACAATGACGCAGCCCGATCGACCCTCTGGCTAGCAGACAAATCAACAAGCTTCTCATGCTGCCATTCCTGGCTTCAAAGACAGAATAATGTGTTCTCGCATTATTAAGTTCCAACTGGCACAGAGAGAGGGTGATTGAGAGCAGCGAGAGGTGCAGAAGGGAGGGTATCAGGAGCGAGATGCCGAGAGGTGGGCTGTTTATCCAATCCTATTTATTCTGGGGGACCGGGGCCGCTGGCACTGGCTGGCTCAGGCAATAAAGCGTGAACGCCTCTCCGTCTGTGTGGACCCAAACAATGGAACAGCCGTTCCTCATCCAATTGCATTCCCCTCAGGGACAGCGAACAATGAAGAGTCAGGGGGGTTAATAATACTTGTGAATAACTCTCAGAGAGAGAGAGAGAGAGAGAGAGAAAGGCTGCTGAATGACTGGAGAGTCTGAGGGAGAGAAACAGATCGAGCACGGTCAATGCCGGTGAAAGTGTTCCATTTAGAATATAGTGTAATCAACACCACGGCTTTGACTATTAAAGAAGAATTAAGGGGGGAAAACACAATTAGTAGGTCTGCAAATCACTATGAAATACCTTTGTTCTCCTTGAGAACACGTCTAATTAAATGTAGTCTTGCGTAGCCAGAAAACTATTCCACAATCTTCGAATGCTACAGTATATAGAGTCTGGAAATACAGTAGCCTACATCTCCTGAAATCCATGTAATATCATACATTTTAAAATATCTTTAGAGCTTATTTTCTTATTTCCATTTCTGCTAAGCAGCAAGCTATATATAAAACACTCCTTGGGCTAAAACCGGTCATAACCAGTAACCACTTGCCCAAATGTGCCCGGCTATGGCTGTTTTTAGCCCAAGGAGTGTTTTTTTGTTCAAAACTAACGTTTGAATGGATTCAGAATCATGAAAACCCCCTAGTTTGACATGTTGCATGCTACTTAAAGCATAATGAGATTTTGACATTTTGCATTATATAGGATGTCAATGGCATGGTCGCATATAAACCCTTATAAAACAAAATGCTCAATGCTGACAGCCGGTCAGCAAGTGGATTCATGAATGGATTCACCACCCCCACGGGTTCCGTTGAACCGCAGGGTGTGCGTACGGGTTACAGATTCCAAAGCAATATCGTGGGGAAGCCGAGGCGGGTCAACCAACCCACGAAAAGAAAATCCCCTTCTCTGTCGCTCCCTTTCTCCCCTTCTCCTGTCTCTCTCTCGATCTGAGTTGTGTTCAATGTGTTGCTTAGCGTGTTTAGGCTGTAGTGCGCACAGCTGAGCCTAATTGATAAACTAAAAGCATTCTGCTCTCTGCTCTCTCTCTCTCTCTCTCTCTCTCTCTCTCTCTCTCTCTCTCTCTGTTACCTCGAAAATACAACGGTTTTACTGGGCGACTTGTCCAGACTTTTTGGGGCGACTTCACCAGAGATTTTAGGGCGACCATACCGGACCGTAGGGGCGACCGTTCTTCACGTTTGGGGGCGAAATGGAAAAATACATCTAATATACAGTAGAGTATAGGCTATGTGTGTAATCATGGCAACAGTGTTTGCACTTCACTTCTGAAGGCCACTTGTGGAACTGTCCTAAACCAGCCCCTAGGTGGCATTAACCCATTCTGACCTGAGATCAGATTCATACGAGGTTTCCACTGGACACACACTGGTCTGATGAACCCATTCTGACCCGAGATCAGATTAAAAAAATGTCAGTCGTTCTTCGATTTTTCAAAAATAGCAGACCTACAAGCTCGTATATGAGCTTGTAGATCTGCTATTTTTCAATAGCTAAAGCACGACATGATGCTAACACCAAAACGGGTTCCCGTTCAGAATGGGTTAAAACTATTTAACTTCATGAAGATTGCCTTGGAGTAATTTCCTTTTTGATTATGAGCATTTTGGAACAATTTTGGAACATTTTGGAACCAATTGAATATGGTCCCATTACATTCCCAGAACCACAACAGATAAGGCTTCAGAGGGAGGGAAGCATGACTAACTTATTTCACCACAGAGAGCTATAGAATAAGCAAATGGCTCATCCTCTCCTGCATATGCATCTCTGCCTGAGGACTGTCAGACTGACTGTGGCCTCTTAATTGCATTAGGGGGGGCGTAATTCTATTTGGGTTCACACACACACACGCACGCACGCACGCACGCACGCACGCACGCACACACGCACACATGCACACACACACACACACACACACACACACACACACACACACACACACACACACACACACACACACACACACACTATAGAGTTAGAATCGCGATTCTAATGCCGTCCGATTCAGAATCGATTCTCATTTTCCAAAAAAAGAAAAACATGCACAGGTACTACCTGTGCATGCAATGCATTATGGCCTGGGTTTCTGCATAGTGCATTTACTACCAGCTAAGCTAAGCCTGCCAATTTTATTTATTTTACACCTGTTTTAATACTAATGTATTGTTCTGGTATTGAGTGAGAAGAGATTTTGTAACTTTTGTACTGGTTCAAATTTGTGCAAGCTAAATAAATGAGACATGTTCTTACTCTTGGATTTAACCTTTGTGTGTTTAAATCATTCAGTTGATAAAACCTTTACAATTATACAAGCTTTTTACTAAATGTACTCTGCTTTCATGCCAGAAGACTGGAGTAGATCATGCTAAAATTCTATTTAATTGTTTTTAATAAAAATAAAAAACTGTCTAGTGTTTATCCCAACACAAACATTAAATGC
>NC_139712.1:25570815-25623315 GCF_964188405.1 Protomyctophum parallelum | reverse complement strand
TAATTTATCTGTAGTTAATCGCAATTAATTTTTCTGTAGTTAATTAATCTAAATTAATCGCAATTAGTCCCGGCCCTAACTTAAACGTATACTTTGTTGTGCATCAAAAAGCGAGAATAGCTGATCTACATGCTCGCTATGTGACATGTAGTGGGCTTGCAGATTGGTTATTATCGCTATTTGATCACCATGCAGGGATGCCAGCCTTTGCCTTACTTGTCACCAGGCCCGGCCCTTCCTACAGGCAGAGGAAGCAGCCGCTTGCCCGCCTCCCTGCACTGTCCACAGTGTCTCCCCAGTGCCCAGTGTCCCCCCAGTGCCTCCACAGTGCCTCCCCAGTGTCCCCCCTAGTGCCTCCCCAGTGTCCCCCCTAGTGCCTCCCCAGTGTCCCCCCGAGTGCCTCCCCAGTGCCTCCCCAGTGCCTCCCCAGTGTCCCCCCCAGTGCCTCCCCAGTGCCTCCCCAGTGCCTCCCCAGTGTCCCCCCCAGTGCCTCCCCAATGCCTCCCCAGTGTCCCCCCAAGTGCCTCCCCAGTGCCTCCCTAGTGTCCCCCCCAGTGCCTCCCCAGTGTCCCCCACAGTGCCTCCCCAGTGCCTCCCCATTGCCTCCCCAGTGGACAAAAAGTGTTGCCAGTGGTGCCAGAGAAAAAAGACAAATAAAAGGATAAATAACCGTGCGTTCAAAATAAGAACATGATAGGTACACTAAATCTTGTAGAATAGGTGAAGAGGTCGCACAAGACTATACTTTCAGAAGGTTTATTCTCTACATCGCAGGACAAACGTTTCGACTATATCCAGCCTGCAGTGTGACCGAGAGCTACACTAAATCTAACATTTGCCACGGACAAGGACAAGGACTATATCCCACGGACACATTTTTGTCAGCGTACGACTTATTGATGACCGATATAGCAGCCACGGGCAGGGTGGAACCTTCTGTTTTATGTACCCTCTCGTGCACCACATGCTCTCCCCCACCCCGCAAGCATAAACAAACACACACACACACACACACACACACACACACACACACACACACACACACACACGCACACACGCACACACGCACACGTGCAGGCTACACCCATATCACGTACGCACAAACACACTTTGATTCCATCGTCATCCCTACTGCTATAGTGCTTGATCAAACACTCAACACGGAAATTAGGGGGGGCCCTCCCCCCCCCCCCCCCCCCCCCCCCCCATGGCCAATCAGCTCTCAGATAACAAGATAAGCATCATCTTATAGACGGGCATCACAGTCTTTCCTGTCCGTGTAGATAACCTTCTCCTGAACCCGCCACCACCGGCGCTGAGGCCTTTGAACGCTGCTGGACGGACGCAGCCTGATTGCTGCCAGTGTTGATTTTGTCGACTAAAACTAAGATGATTTTTTTTTTGTAGACTACCTTTTTCCACTGACGAAAACTAAATGGAAACTAAATGAATGACTAAGCCATGATGACTAAAACTAAGACTAAGTATTCGGACAATTTCGTCAACAAATAAAAACGACACTAAAATGTTAGGAAGGGACTAGTGGACAAGAGATCCACTATAAGTCATTTTACAATTAGTTGCATGCTGAAAATAGCAGATCTACAAGCCCGACAACGCGCTGCGACGCTAAATCAACTGTAGATTTTTTTTTAATCTTGTGACATTTAGTCGACTGAAACTAGACTATAACTAAGACATTCCAGGTGACTATGTGATTAAAACTAAATGAAAACTATTCAAGAGACTAATGACTAAAACTAAAATCAAAATGTGCTGCCAAAAACAACACTGATTGCTGCTCCTTATTGGTGCAGGCTATTGTTATTGCTATATAGGCTCGGCCACTGCTCAGCTCTGACAGAGAGCGGTGGAAAAAGTACTCAATTGTTTTACTTAAAGTAAAAGTATCAATACTGCAATGTAGAACTACTCCGTTGCAAGTAAAAGTCCGAAATTCAACATTTACTTGAGTAAAAGTTGAAAAGTATTAGTATCAAAATGCACTCCAACAGTAGAAAGTACTCATTATGCAGAATGTCTGTTTTCAAATGTGTACTTTTTGAATAGCAGATCTACAAGCTCACAATGCGTTGCGATGATCTACAAGCTCACAATGCGTCGCATCACAACGCATGTCTCTGAAACGTCTCTGAAATGTAATGCATTAGAAGCAAAAGTACAGTTCAGTTCCTACTTTCACCTATGGCCATGAAGTGTGGGGCTGTGGGCCATGACCGAAAGAATAAGGTTGCAAATACAAGCGTCCGGAATGGGTTTTCTTCGACGGGTGGCTGGCATCTCCCTTAGAGATAGGGTGAGAAGTTCAGTCACATGAGAGAGACTCGGAGTAGAGTCGCTGCTTTTTCGGGTGGAAAGGAGCCAGCTTAGGTGGTTCGGTTATCTGGTTAGGATGCCTCAAGGGCGTCTCCCTATAGGGAGGTGCATGTCCCACTGGGAGGAGACCCCGGGGCAGACCAAGGCGCAGTTGGAGGACACACATCGATTCACTGGCCTTAGAACATCTCGGGATCCCCCAGGAGGAAGTCACTAATGTTGCTCTGGAGAGGGAAGTCTGGAACACTCTCGTGGAGCTGTTGCCCCCGCGACCCGACTACGGCCCCTTGGCCTGGCCTGCAGGGCCTATGCTGTGTATATGGTGTACTGCCCTGTGTGTGTTTCTCCCACAGATCATGTGGGCGTCGGCCCACTTGAGGCTCCTCATTAGGTGCATTAGGAGCACCTGGCCAGTGCTCCTGGAACCTCTATGAAAGCAGTGTGTCCCTCTCCAGATGACAGCACCCTTCTGTTTGTTTCCCTTTACTGTTTGATTTGCACACTACAACACACCTTCACCATATTAACCACACGTCCACACTGACACCACTGATCTCACTGACTTCCACATCTCATACATTCTGTAAGCATTCTTTATAATATATATTAAGTTAATATTAGTTACCTTTTGTAAATAAATTGTTATTTTGAACACTGCTACTGCGTCCTCCTCAATGTGTCACATGGCCCAACGTACGGGCCGGGTTATGACAGCGGTTGAAGATGGATGGACGGACTTAAGTAAATGTACTTAGTTACTTTCCACCTGCACTGCTGGAGGAGCATGGCAGTTTTAATTGTTGTTTTATGTTGATGTTTGCCCACTCAGACAGATCACATTGTGTTCAGTTTTTTTCCCCCATATGTAGCTTTTGAAACTTTTAATAGCCTATGTAATGTTTGGTATGCATTATAGGGCTATAGGGTTGAGCTATTTTGTATGATGTTAAATAAAGTTTAACAAAAAATGTCTCTCAACCGGACCCAGGACCCCTGATTTTGACCACATCTCTCTCTCTCTCTCGCTCTCTCTCGCTCCATGCAGTTCGCCATGAGTATGTCAGGTACTCTGGAGCGGGGGGCTCACCACCAGGCCTTGGACCTCTCCGAGGAGCTCGGACCGCAGCAGCCCCACCCGCACCCCCCCCACCAACACCACCCACACCACCAGCACGCCATCGACCACCACCACCAGCTGCACCACTCCAACTCCCTGGCCTCCACCACGGCCGCGGGTGGCGGCGAGGGGACGGCGGCGGCGGCACATCGTGTGGTGGTGCCGCCCCCGTACTCGGCGGCCGAGAGCGGGGGCGGCGGCAGCGGCGGCGGCGGCGAGGCCCCGCTGGAGCTGCGCGGCTCGCTGGACTGCTGGGCGTGCTCGGTGCTGGTGACGGCCCAGAACCTGGTGATCGCCGGCGTCAACGCCTGCCTGGCCGGCGTGGTGTTCGGCAGCATCCTGACGCCCGCCATCATCATGGTGGTGTTCGGCTTCATCTGCCACTCCACGGTAAGGACGCGCAGCACTCTATGGGTCTGTAGTGTTGGGTATAACGGCGTTTAAACAAACGGCGCTACCTAACGTCGTTATTTTTTTCAATAACGGGTAATCTAATTAAATACAATTGTCATCGTTACAACGCAGTTACCATTACTGGCAATGAAATGTGCTCTGTTATTATGTTAAGTGTCCCCAAGCTTTCTGTTACCACGGGCCGGCAGACAGTGTGTGTGTCTGTGACTCTGTGTGTGTGTGTGTGCGTGTGTGCAATGGGGCTGCTGCTGCTGCTTCACCTCCTGCTGCTGCAAACATGAAGCCCAACACACACCGGCTCAGTCTGCCGCGTCGCGCCGCGTCGCCTAGCGCGCCAATAGAATCAGTTCTATTTTCCAGGCGGCGCCGCACGGCAACGCGCCGCGCCGTGTCTGACGGAGCCGGTGTGTGTTGGGCTTCACACACGGTTAGAATAAAACAAACATGGCAGTCAGTTGTGAAAGCTTGATGCTACACAGACCATGCTAATGCTAAAGCTAATGTTGACAGCCTGACTGCATGCGTGCTTGAGAGAGAGAGAGAGAGAGAGAGAGAGAGAGAGAGAGAGAGAGATAGAGAGAGAGAGAGAGATGCAGGGGAGGGCCTCTCGTGTGTGTGTGTGTGTGTGTGTGTGTGTGTGTGTGTGTGTGTGTGTGTGTGTGTGTGTGTGTGTGTGTGTGTGTGTGTGTGTGTGTGACTGACCACTGACCAGTTGTCTTAAGTTCTGAGCCAATTTGTGTCTTTAATTAGACAGTATTGTCTACCAGTTGTTTTGTCTGAAGTTGTGGGACTTTTGAGGTCCAAAAAGTTTGAGAGCCACTCGTGTAGGCAATTACACCTGGTTTACTGTTGAGGTTCAATAAATATTATATTGAAGTGCAATACATATATTGAAGTTGAAGTTTATTTCTCCCTCATGGCAAAAGGTTATTATGTCTTGTGTAAGTTGTAACTTGTAAGTACCTGTCTATGCTGTTCTACTCTATGCACCTTGTGAAACCTGCTCCCAAAAACAATCCAAATTCTTAGACATATTACAACTTTTTTTACGCAAATAGTTACTTTTCCTAGTAACTAGTTACTTTTACAATAGAGTAATTCAGTTACTAACTCAGTTACTTTTTTGGAGAAGTAACTAGTAACTATAACTAATTACTTTTTTAAAGTAACGCGCCCAACACTGGCCTTAAGAGTATATATTCTAACGTCTGGGCACACCTAAGATTCCATCCGCGGACAAAAGAAGCTGTCTTTTGCGTCATCTCCGGGTTTTTAGACAGCTGGTGGATGGAAATGAATCTCGGCTGGCCCCAGCGGCATTCTGCCGCGTGGGTGGAGCTTCATTTCCAATCCTGGCACCCTATATGCACTTTTGCAGCATCTCCCAGATTCATGCTCTTTAATATTCTAGACTTTACCAGGGCTCTGACAGGCGCAGAGGTATGAGGTATGGGAGGTACACACTCCCCTGTCTCCAGGTGCATGCGTGGTTGATGCTTTTATTTAGCCAGACTGTTATATTATCATATTCCTCCCAGACATGGCTCTCGATGCATGGCCGGCTTATTAGTGGGGTTCCGTCTCCATGTTAAATTTAGTTGTCATTTACAACTCATGTAAAAGTTTCACTTTCAGTACTAATTTGAAGGTGAGGGTCTATAGAACCATTTTGGTTCGAGTGGCAATCACCAAAATAAAATAATTGGCCTATAGGGGGCGTAGTCAGGTGCCAACCCCCATCAGCCCTACCAAAATATGTAAACTGTTGTAACTTTTGATTAAATTATCCAATCTGAACATATGATATATGTATGGATTCACAATCAGGAGTAGCATTTGGTACTTAAACATTATTAGACATATAATATTTGTTTCCACCCAGTATTGGTGTATATCCACAAAAATAGCAGGAAAAACAAGCTAAAAACTAGTAGTGGGGTCCCTAGACAGACCGTCATTTACAACTCAACAAAAGTTTAACTTTCACTTCTAATTTGTAGATAATGACCTATAGAACAATTTTAGTTCGAGTGGCAAGTCTACAAATTAAAAAAATATATATTTTTGCCAAATTTCCAAAATGGCCAAAATCGGAATTAATTTTCTTATATTGCTGTTTTTTTCTTTGTTTTTCTTGCTATATCAAGTTAATCCTGTGTGAGGAATCAACTGGATTTCAAATATTAATGTTTTGAATAATCTGATAGAGAAACAAAATAAAGATGGCTGCCAATGTACATTGAATTACTACATTACGCCTAACTTCTATCCTGTTGAACCTAGAATGGTGATGTTGGTGCCTATACCTATGTTATCATGAATGACTAATAGTATAAAAACAAAATACATATAATAGGACAATATATAATATTTCACACAAATGAGACAATGCAGTACATAATTATGTGGGGAACTAAAGTTAGATATTGGAATATAATACACCACTCCTGTGTTATATTTGTTTATTTTATTTTTTTAGTTATACTATGTACTGCCACTATAGGGGGCAGAGTAGCAGGTGTGTCTTAATTGTTCAGACTTGGTAGCTTGTTAGTTATAAGACTAAGCATACTGCAGAAGAGCATGAGCTGCACTGATTGCTCTCTTGTGGTATTGATATTTTGAAGGTAAGCAAAAAAGTTAAACATGTCATGAAGGATCCTAAAGTGCTTTTTATGAATATGGATAGTCATGTGGGATAAGTGGCCAAAGTACTACATCCCAATAGTATGAGCTAGCACTAACCAAAGTAGCCTGTAGCTATAGCACAGGCTAAAGCTAAAGGCTAGCTACAGTATAGCAATTATGCTGAGGAAGAAATTGTGTTTTCATTATTTTCATTATTATTACAATGGTAAATGTAGCTATATGCACTGCTGACTGTTTTCTTGTATCTATTAATATGTTGAGGCAAACTGTTAAATAAAGAAGTTATATAATAATATAGTAATATAATATTTTCTATATTATTTCATGATATGACCCTAACAGAAAACTAAACCTGGATAAAGTATTTGTCTGTTATGGCTGGGACAACGAAATGGCAGTTGTGCATTTTGTGCCAAAAGCAAACTGAGGAAAGACTTGTTTGCCCTCTTGCAAATCCAGTTGCCAGTCATAGAGAAGGAGCCTACACAGACATCATAGGCCTTGCAAGTCAGTTCAGAGCAATTGACGCTTCTCCCCACCCATACGTAGAACTTCCAGATGCAGAATCCATGAAGTTAAATTGTGCATTCTGGCATACAACTTGTCCGCATCTGTATAGGGCAACAGCACTTGACAGTGCAAAAAAAAGGCATTCTGGAGGTGCTGTGGCATTGGCAAGAAGATCATGCCGGACTGGTGCACCTGTTAATCGTAATAAATGTCTCTTTTGTGGTGAAGAAACATATGCAGCAGACCATTCGTTCCAGAAGGTAGAACTCACCCAAGAGATAAACGACAAGGCAGTTGCGCTGGGAGAAGACCGTATCGTGGCACTCCATGACTATCCATATTCATAAAAAACACTTTAGGATCCTTCATGACATGTTTCACTTTTTTGCTTACCTTCAAAATATCAATACCACAAGAGAGCAATCAGTGCAGCTCATGCTCTTCTGCAGTATGCTTAGTCTTATAACTAACAAGCTACCAAGTCTGAACAATTAAGACACACCTGCTAGTCTGCCCCCTATAGTGGCAGTACATAGTATAACTAATAAAATAAAATAAACAAATATAACACAGGAGTGGTGTATTATATTCCAATATCTAACTTTAGTTCCCCACATATGTACTGCATTGTCTCATTTGTGTGAAATATTATATATTGTCCTATTATATGTATTTTGTTTTTATACAATTAGTCATTCATGATAACATAGGTATAGGCACCAACATCACCATTCTAGGTTCAACAGGATAGAAGTTAGGCGTAATGTAGTAATTCAATGTACATTGGCAGCCATCTTTATTTTGTTTCTATATCAGATTATTCAAAACATACATATTTGAAATCCAGTTGATTCCTCACACAGGATTAACTTGATATAGCAAGAAAAACAAAGAAAAAAACAGCAATATAAGAAAATTAAGACATTTTTCAAATAAACATAATTCCGATTTTGGCCATTTTGGAAATTTGGCAAAAATATATATTTTTTTTAATTTGTAGACTTGCAAATTGTTATATAGGTCATTATCTACAAATTAGAAGTGAAAGTTAAACTTTTGTTGAGTTGTAAATGACAGTCTGTCTAGGGACCCCACTACTAGTTTTTAGCTTGTTTTTCCTGCTATTTTTGTGGATATACACCAATACTGGGTGGAAACAAATATTATATGTCTAATAAGGTTTAAGTACCAAATGCTACTCCTGATTGTGAATCCATACATATATCATATGTTCAGATTGGATAATTTAATCAAAAGTTACAACAGTTTACATATTTTGGTAGGGCTGATGGGGGTTGGCACCTGACTACGCCCCCTATAGGCCAATTATTTTATTTTGGTGATTGCCACTCGAACCAAAATGGTTCTATAGACCCTCACCTTCAAATTAGTACTGAAAGTGAAACTTTTACATGAGTTGTAAATGACAACTAAATTTAACATGGAGACGGAACCCCACTATATATATGCTGCGTTCACACGGGCAGATGCAACGATGCAAAACGATACAAAGATGCAAAGATACAGTAAAAATATGCAGTACAAAGATGCAAAGATACAAATAGGCAAAGATACAATGCAAAATATGCAACGATGCAAAGATACAATGCAAAATATACAGAGAGCCAGTTGAACTTATTTGTATCTTTGTAGCTTTTGCAGCTACAAACATCGGTTTTGCTATAGCTTCATGTCGTTTATTGAAAATTAATGTATGGATCTCTGTATCTGACCATGCATATGAACGCAGCCTCCAACGTGCCCCTCAATAAGAAATAGACATGCACGCATGCACAGACACACACACACAATAACTATAAAGAATGACATCATTCATCATTTCGGCAGAACTCTATTAAACGTATGCGTGCACCTCCGATATGTTATGATTAACTGACACTGTTTGAGTATTATCATAGGGGGGGGGCATGATTCCCCTCATTCGGGGCTTTTAACCCATTTAGACCTGAGGACGATTTACACAGTTTTCTATATCAGTGCAAACGTTTTCATGTCAAGGACCCCCAAATATGTAATCGGCTGCCGACCCCCATCTGAAAATATGTTGTTCCAGGGACTTTCCAGAAGAAAAGATTTGAGTTTACAATGTTCGTTCTGAAAGAATATATTCAAAGGTTTGCGCCACATTTTTACGATTTTTCAAAGATAGCAGATCTGCAAGCTAAGTATAACATAATGCTTGAAACACCAAAAGGGATTCCCGCCCCGAATGGGTTTCAAATCTCCTGGCAGTTATAGGCTTGGTGCCATCGCTGCTTCTACTCCCCCCCCCCCCCCCCCCCCCCCCCCCCTCCGACATGTGGGAGGAGGTATTGGGCAACAGCACTATGTGGATACTTAACACTGCATAAGAACACATTAACTCGTGATTGAACCCATTTATCACTGATAAAAGATTCAAATCAAAATGTGGTGCGGTATCATTTGCACTGTTTCTCAACCCCCAGGCAGTTTGATAGGCATTAGGCCATGGACCCATTTTGACACTTACTGTAGATACTTTGATAGCCTGCTACTATATCTATATTTAAAAAAAATAAGTGATTTCAAAATAGCTTGTAAAACTCTATTTAATGCTCTCAGACTAAGAGGATACACTAGGACATTCCTCCGGAAAGCTCAAAATACCTTCTTAGAAATACGAGTGCGGGATCCAGGCCCTAAATTGGCCCTGATAACCAGTTATTCAACACAGAGCACACTAGCCAACAACAGAATAAAAAGGAATTTTGAGAACCGAACGGATGAGCTTCAAAAAGATTATAAATTTATATCGGCCTACAGAAAAAACAAAAACCTTAAAGATTATCTAGTACACAGCAAGCTAAAATAAATCAACACACCAGCACGCGAGGGACCAGAATACTTCAACCCCAAACAATTAGTCAAAAATAGAACTACAAAATGCGTGTTGGAGATTAAACAACAAATAACAGCCAGAACCAGCAACTGCATTTATTTAATCACAAATGTGGTTTACAATATGTCGGAGAAACGGGTAAAACAATAGGTACAAGGCTGGGACAACACAGATACAATATTAACAATGCAAAAAAGACAACCACAAGATTTGTGCAACATTTCATGGCTCACGGCATTGAAGCTCTAAAATGCACTGGACTTCAACACAATCCCAACTGGACAGTAGGACAAAGACGTTTTAATGAAAAACTGTGGATTAAGAACCTCAACACGGATTTTCCTGGAGGAAAAATAATCTCTGTGTTCCCCAGAACACTGTACAATTTAACTCTCAGACATGACACATGACTCAGATGGACCACCATGCAGGTGTCCATTTGGGCCAATATAAGGGCCCATATTTACACCAACATATTAAGTACAACTTTGAGGCACATTTACGCATGTATCTCCATTGGATGAGCATCAGCATTGTACAGTGATTGAGAGTACCAGCTGAAAGGTTAAACTGATGAACAAATTAACGCATCATCAACCAATATTATATTATGATTGTGAAATGGACCATACTCATACTCAATTTTACGGCATTTTAAACATGCACACACACACGCACGCATGCACACACACATAAGAGAACCCACTTGCGCTGCACTACTCTATGAAAGTCCTACGAGTCATTGGTCAGTCCTAACTTGAGCCGTTTCAAATAGTTGCATGAGCATACATGGCGCTTCAGACAGGCGTTTGTTTGGCTGGGAGGGTCTGTGAGCTGTCTGTAATCTGATAAGTGTGAGGGGAGAGGACCACAGGTCACAGGAGTCCAGATCCAGACGTCACAGCAGCTTGAAAACCTTATAGAGAGCTTGTTGTTTAGGCTGAAGAACGAACATGGTTCTGAGGCACATGGAACAGCACATTTTAAATATAGGAACAGTGCAGTCACACAATTTTATGAGCGCATGCAGTTTATTGAGTGAATGTTTACTTAAAGAGCCTGTGCAATGGCTGTCATTTTGAAATTTCACTCTGAAACGGAAAGCGTGTGTGTTTTTCAACCAACATCGCATCCCTTCAGGGTATGGGACGTAGCTCCGCTACATGCTCGTGTGTGCGATGCGTGCGCTTAGTTTGTTTGTTTACATGTCACAGAGAGACGGGCAGCAAAGCGCGTGGCTTATTTCTAACCTAGCGTGTTCGTTTTCAGATATATTTTAGCGTGATGAGGATTAAGTCTAGATGTCATCTTGAATGAGATTAAAAACGGAGTAGTTCTGTAATCAAAATCAGCTGTGTTTGGAGGACACGCGGCGGTTACACCTAACATAAAAAAACATAATTGCCCATGCAGACTCTTCTTCAACTAAGATGGCGAAAGCAAACATCTTATGTTCAAACGTTCAGCCAAAATACCATATGTTTCAACTGATAACATTTAAGATGTCGCTGTGTAGCTGAAGGCATAATCGCACAAACACAAACACATACGTTACACCTCGCACACACAACCACAACCTACTTGACCTAATTAATCAGCAAAAAAAACAGAACTCAAACTCCTCCCAATAAGGCATTCTGGTTCACAGCCCCTGAACAGATCCACTCCTATCTACTGAGCGTCTTGTCTAATGACCTCAGACCACAGTTCCCAGTGGTCCCCTCCTCCTCCTCCTCTCGCACCAATTACAGCTCATGTGACACCAGCTTACAGGGGGATTAAGACCTCTTTAAAGTTTAAAAAGAAAAGGTGGTATGTGTGTGTGAGTGCGTGTGTGCGTGCGGGGGGCGGGGGAAAGAAAGCTGAGAAAGAAAGGAATGGTTGAGCGTTTTCAGTGCCGTGCAGGGGAGTGTTGATTGCCCCCCCCCCCCCCCCCCCCCCCCCAACACACCCACACAAACACACATGCCTACGCGCACACGCACACGCACAAAATGTTGTTTGGCTGGGGGAGCCCTGCATGTCAATGTCGTGGACAACTTTTCATGAAAATATGAGGGTCACACACAACAGTAAGTAACAATGATGTGAAAGCTCACAGAATAGGGATGCAAGGATTCATGTGATAAAAAAAAGGCAAAAAAAAGAACAAGCAGGCAACTGAAGAATCTAAGGCATGCAGGGTTTTATTCCAAATACACATCCATCACAGCGAAAACGACCCTTGCACTTTCTTACTCCCGCAAAAGTTTGCCTCTTACCATCTGGAACCACAAAAGTAGGCCCCATATGACGGAGTCAGAAGAAACACAGGCATACTTGTTTGAGTGAGTCTTATCTCTCTGCCCACCCTCTGACCCCCCGCTCCCCGGCTTTCACTCCATTCCAATCTGACATCTGTGTTGTTGCAACCATCAATCTAAGCCAGTGGTTCTCAACCATTGGTCCGGGGACCACCAGTGGTCCTTGAAGGGGGTTCCAGGAGGTCCCCAGCTAAATGATGGAGAGTTAGTTGTTGTACTGTACAACAAGCCCTCCTCCCTGGCCTGTGTGTGTTATGCAACAGTGACAACTGGTGGTGAACCGTGCTCGCGGACACAGGGACACAGGGGCACACACACATTGCTGTCTATAGGAGTGGTTGCACCCCCCCCCCCCCCCCCCCTAAAAAAATATATCGTCCGGTGTTTGAATCGATTTAAATCGATTTACAATATACGGTATGTGACCAGATTTGACTGGAAAGCAGTCATTGTGCAGCCTCCACCTTTTCACATCTTTTTTTTAATCCAAAATGAGATAATAGCACATGCAGGCACTCTTCCCATACAAGAGCATGTCTGAAATTAATGTCAGAGCTGAAATCGACATGTAAATATGAAATAAATGCTCAAACATGTAGCTAGGTGTAATGTAAAGGCCTATTCATAGTATGGATTTTCGGTGGTGAGCTGACCACCGCGACCACCGCTGACCACCGCAAAATAACATTGAGCAGTGGTGAGTAAAAACAGAGAGAAGGGCTGGAGCGGTGGCGGGTGGCGATCTTTTTTCCGACACCCTTTTGGCCGACGGGACAATGGTCCGACAGTTTCGGACTATTGTCTGAAATACCGTCTTTTTACTCCAACAGTCCGACACGACATTAGACAGACAGAAGTTGCGGCAATAGTCCGACAAACCGTACGTTAGACAGGCCACCCTTAGGTTAGACACCCCTTAGGTTAGACGGGACAATAGTCCGACACCCCTTAGGTTAGACGGGACAATAGTTAGACGGGACAATAGTCCGACACGGGAGGGGAGGGGAGGAGTGGGGTGCTTGTGTGTGTGGGTGCGTGTGTGCGTCCGTGCGTGCGTGTGTGCGTATACAGTTTCTGTGTGTGTGTGTGTGTGTGTGTGTGTGTGTGTGTGTGTGTGTGTGTGTGTGTGTGTGTGTGTGTGTGTGTGTGTGTGTGTGTGTGTGTGTGTGTGTGTGTGTGTGCGTGCGTGCGTGCGCGCGCAGCGCGCGTGCGTGCGTGCGTGCGTGCGTGCGTGCGTATACAGTGTGTGTGCGTGCGTATACAGTTTGTGTGTGTGCGTGCGTGCGTGCGTGCGTATACAGTGTGTGTGCGTGCGTATACAGTGTGTTTGTGTGTGTGTGTGTGGGGGTGTGTGTGTGTGTGCGTGCGTATACAGTGTGCGTGCGTGCGTGCGTGCGTGCGTGCTTCATCGTATTTATTATTATTATTATCAATATTTATACTTCATTGTATTTAATATTATTATTATTATTATTTATACTTCATCATATTTATTATTATTATTTATATTTATATTAATACTTCATCATATTTATTACAGTAGGACCCATTAGGGCCCAGTAGGCCAGTAGGCCAGTAGGGCCAGTAGAGCCCAGTTAGGGCCCAGTAGACCCAGTAGGGCCCAGTAGGACTCATTAGGGCCCATTAGGGCCAGTAGGGCCCAGTAGGACTCATTAGGGCCCATTAGGGCCAGTAGGGCCCAGTAGGACTCATTAGGGCCAGTAGGGCCCAGTAGGACTCATTAGGGCCCATTAGGGCCAGTAGGGCCCAGTAGGACGCGCGCCACTCGACTCCTATACATCATTTAGCATACCAAGTACCAAGTACACACACACACACACACACACACACACACACACACACACACACACACACACACTCCTTCCTTCCTTCCACCTTCCTTCCTTCCTTGCTTCCTTCCTTGCTTCCTTCCTTTCTCCCTCCTTCCTAGGGCCCTAACTGGGCCCTACTGGGCCCTAATGGGTCCTACTGGGCCCTACCGGCCCCTAAGGTCTTCCACTGCTGGCCTGCTCGCTTTGCCTAAAAAAATGGCAACTAAAAAATACGGTGAAGCAGCTTTTTGCTTCTACGGGCCGTCGGCATGGAACAAGCTCCCACTGTACCTTCGACAGGCAGCCTCTGTAGACATTGTTAAAGCTCAGCTCAAGACCCTACAACATAGCTTTTAAGTGATCTTTTATTTTTTGTTATTCACGTCCTCACTGTATTGTATTACTGCTTGTTTTTTTATGTCGTTGCCATATTTTATCTGTTCTTATCTTTGTACTACTGCCTTCTCCTGATTTGACACTGCGTTATTGTCCTATTGTTTTAACTGCATGCCTGTTTTAATGCTGTTTTGTTTTGCTTTTGTTTTTATTATCTTTTCTGCTCTGTAAAGCACTTTGAGCTACATTTATGTATGAAAGGTGCTATTATAAATAAAGTTTATTATTATTATTATCATTATTATTATTACTGGCCCTACTGGGCCCTAACTGGGCTCTACTGGGCCCTACTGGGCCCTAACTGGGCTCTACTGGGCCCTACTGGCCCTACTGGGCCCTAACTGGGCTCTACTGGGCCCTACTTGGCCCTAACTGGGCTCTACTGGGACGTAACTGGGCCCTACTGGCCCTACTGGGCCCAACTGGGTCCTACTGGGCCCTACTGGGCCCTAACTGGGCTCTACTGGGCCCTACTGGGCCTACACACACACACACACACACACACACACACACACACACACACTCCTTCCATCCTTCCTTCCTTGCTTCCTTCCTTCCTTGCTTGCTTGCTTGCTTGCTTCCTTCCTTCCTTCCTTTCTCCCTCCTTCCTAGGGCCCTAACTGGGCCCTACTAGGTCCTACTGGGCCCTACTTGGCCCTAACTGGGCTCTACTGGGCTCTACTGGGACGTAACTGGGCCCTACTGGCCCTACTGGGCCCTACTGGGTCCTACTGGGTCCTACTGGGCCCTAACTGGGCTCTACTGGGCCCTAACTGGTCTCTACTGGGCCCTACTTGGCCCCAACTGGGCTCTACTGGGCCCTACTTGGCCCTAAATGGGCTCTACTGGGCCCTACTGGGCCTACACACACACACACACACACACACACACACACACACACACACACACACACACACACACACTCCTTCCATCCTTCCATCCTTCCTTCCTTGCTTCCTTCCTTCCTTGCTTCCTTCCTTCCTTCCTTGCTTGCTTGCTTGCTTCCTTCCTTCCTTTCTCCCTCCTTCCTAGGGCCCTAACTGGGCCCTACTAGGTCCTACTGGGCCCAACTGGGTCCTACTGGGCCCTAACTGGGCTCTACTGGGCCCTAACTGGTCTCTACTGGGCCCTACTTGGCCCCAACTGGGCTCTACTGGGCCCTACTTGGCCCTAACTGGGCTCTACTGGGCCCTACTTGGCCCTAACTGGGCTCTACTGGGCCCTACTGGGCCCTACTGGGCCTACACACACACACACACACACACACACACACACACACACACACACACACACACACACACACACTCCTTCCATCCTTCCATCCTTCCTTCCTTCCTTCCTTGCTTTCTTCCTTCCTTGCTTCCTTCCTTCCTTCCTTGCTTGCTTGCTTGCTTCCTTCCTTTCTCCCTCCTTCCTAGGGCCCTAACTGGGCCCTACTAGGTCCTACTGGGCCCAACTGGGTCCTACTGGGCCCAACTGGGTCCTACTGGGCCCAACTGGGTCCTACTGGGCCCTACCTGGGCTCTACTGGGCTCTACTGGGACGTAACTGGGCCCTACTGGCCCTACTGGGCCCTACTGGGTCCTACTGGGCCCTAACTGGGCTCTACTGGGCCCTAACTGGTCTCTACTGGGCCCTACTTGGCCCCAACTGGGCTCTACTGGGCCCTACTTGGCCCTAACTGGGCTCTACTGGGCCCTACTTGGCCCTAACTGGGCTCTACTGGGCCCTACTGGGCCTACACACACACACACACTCCTTCCATCCTTCCATCCTTCCTTCCTTCCTTGCTTCCTTCCTTCCTTGCTTCCTTCCTTCCTTCCTTGCTTGCTTGCTTGCTTCCTTCCTTCCTTCCTTCCTTTCTCCCTCCTTCCTAGGGCCCTAACTGGGCCCTACTAGGTCCTACTGGGCCCAACTGGGTCCTACTGGGCCCTACTGGGCCTACACACACACACACACACACACACACACACACACACACACACACACACACACACACACACACACACACACACACACACACACACACACACACACACACACACACACACACACTCCTTCCATCCTTCCTTCCTTCCTTCCTTGCTTCCTTCCTTGCTTGCTTGCTTGCTTGCTTCCTTCCTTCATTTCTCCCTCCTTCCTAGGGCCCTACTAGGTCCTACTGGGCACAACTGATAATAATAATAATAATAATAGTAATAGTAATAGTAATAATAGAATAGTAATAGTAATAATAATAATAATAATAATAATAATAATAATAATAATAATAATAATAATAAGAATAATACAAAGTAGTAGTAATAATATTAATATTAATATTAATATTAATATTAGTATTAGTAATAGTAATAGTAATAGTAATAGTAATAGTAATAATAAATACAATGAAGTATAAATATTATTATTAATAATAATAATAATAATAATAATAATAATAATAATAATAATATTAAATACAATGACGTATAAATAATAATAATGCAAAGTAGTAGTAATAATAATAATAATAATAATAAATATGATGATGCACGCACGCACTCATGCACGCAGGCACACACACACACAGAAACTGTATATGCACGCACGCACGCACACTGTATACGCACGCACGCACGCACACACGCACGCACACACACACACACAAGCACCCCACTCCTCCCCTCCCCTCCCTTGTCGGACTATTGTCCCGTCTAACTATTGTCCCGTCTAACCTAAGGGGTGTCGGACTATTGTCCCGTCTAACCTAAGGGGTGTCTAACCTAAGGGTGACCTGTCTAACGTACGGTTTGTCGGACTATTGCCGCAACTTCTGTCTGTCTAATGTCGTGTCGGACTGTTGGAGTAAAAAGACGGTATTTCAGACAATAGTCCGAAACTGTCGGACCATTGTCCCGTCGGCTAAAAAGGTGTCGGAAAAAAGACCTGGACCCGCGGTGGCGGCGGTTTGCTCTTCACCGCGGCTTGTGACGTCATGTTGTAGTTCGGTGGTCACCTAACCACCGAAAATCCAGACTATGTATGAGTCCACAGAAGTAAGCCTGTTTTCTCAACTCAATGTTTCTCTGCAAGACATTACTCTATAAAGCCATATCTCCAAAACCGGTGGGTCAAACTGAACAACCAATACGTCAATTTGAAGCCACGATTCCCTGCTTTCATATTACATGCCTAATGCCTTACATGCCTAATGATTATCCCATGTCGTTACTCGTTGCTCCTCCAGGTGCGCCCGCACGGGACGTCCCCCTTCTGCTCGGACCTTCTGACGGACGGAGGCTGCGTGGCTCTTCTGGTGGTGGGCTTCCTGCTGGTCACCCCGCTGCTGGTGCTGGCGCTGGCCGCGTACTGCCGGCTGGCCCGCCACCTGCAGCTGGGCCTCTGCTTCATCCCCTACAGCCGGGCCGTCTACAAGAACCTCCCCGCCGCGCGCCACCGCGGCCCGGCCGGTGCGGGCTGCTGCGGAGGCGGGGAGGCCGCCGACAGCGGAGTCACCAAGGGCAAGGTCTGGGTTTGAGAGAACCCCGAGGTGGGTGGGGTGGGGGATAGACACAGTGGTTCTCAAACTTAGTTTTTTGGTCCAGCTTTGAGGGTTTGTGTAAACACAAACATTGTTTTGCTACCGTTTCCTATAAGGCCTCCTTCACACTTGTGTCCTGTGTCTTCTACTCATGGCCCGCCTCAATGCATTTCCAATGGGAGTCACATGGATTAATGACACAACCTTGTTGCATGGAGGGAGGGCAGAAGACAGCCATGCAACAAGGTTGTGTCATCAAACCATGTGACTCCCATTGGAAATGCATTGAGGCGGCCATGACACACAGAAGAAAGAAGACACAGGACACAAGTGTGTCTTAGGCGTGACATTTGTGAATGAGGCCAAAGACTAGTTTTGAGGGTTTGTGCACCACCCAATTGTGTAAACACACAAACATTGATGACAAAAGTGAGGACGCACATTGTGATTGGCCAGAATGAGATGATGATGTATGATGATAAGAGTGCCACTCACTTCACATGCAGTGCTTTTTTTTTTTTTCAAGGACCCCCCGGGTTTGGTTACAGCTCTGCTCCAGAGTGGTAGCACAGGGGGTCTTCAGACCCGTTAGCTGAGAGAGAGAGCTGAAGCAGGGACTCCCATTACATATTGGATTCATGTTAAATGTGGGGGGGGGGGGGGGGGTTTCAGACATTTAACGACTTAAACCCTCGATACTTTGGAAACTTGACTTTTGGCTCGGTACTTATACTTACCTACTCTATTTTCCCTGTACACCAAACATCGTCACCGTAAGTCCACGATCTACAAGCTCACAACACGCTTGTAGATCTTCTATTTTCAGCTCATGTTTCTCCCAGAATAGGGATGCAAGATAATATTAAAATAAAATAAAGTCGCTCGGAAGCAAAGGCTATGCACTTTTTTGGGGGTCTACAATCGAATTATGTCCACCAGACAGAGCCTCTTTGATTCACTCGAGTGAACTGTGCCACCGACCTATCTGGTCAATAGAAAATGCGATTGACCAATATGTATAGTAACGCCAATGAGTAGCGTGCAAATCCCTTTGATTCCACATTGTACAGTGTCAGAGTGACAGAACTGAAGGGTCCAGATGGTTTCTAACTATCAATCATTTTAGCTGGAGACCCCATGTGGAACCCCTCAAACCCATTCTGGGCGGGAACCCATTTTGGCACTATGTTATGCTTTAGCTATTGAAAAATAGCAGATCTACAAGCTCATAGCTCGCCACCGAGTGGCGCGCTACGAGCTTGTAGGTCTGCTATTTTTGAAAAATCGAAGAGCGACTGACATAGAAGACATTTTTAGAATCTGAACTCAGGTCAGAATGAAAACTGTCAGGATGTAGAAGACATTTTTTTTATCTGATCTCAGGTCAGAATGGGTTTAGGGGAGAAGATGAGGGTTGACAGAGGAGTGGAAAAAGAAAGAGGCGGGATGGTCAACAAGGCGCACTGCGTCTTCATAACAAGTAATTGCTCAGATATGAACCGCCATAACATAATCATAGCCCCCTTTTTTTTACTACTTATATTGATCCCAAATGACTGGCCATGGGGTCTATTTTCACAATTCCACCTGTCACAATTCCACCCAGCCCCCATAGCATAGAACGGAGTCCATAAATATGTGATTCTGAACCTTTTTCATCTCAAGCACAAGGTTATTCACAAATGGCTGAAGTGGTTCATGTATGTTTTGTAACAATAATCACATTTTTCAAAGTATCTAGTAACTAAAGTTTTCAAATAAATACAGTGGAGTAGAAGTACAATACAGTATAGCTTCCGAGGATGTAGTGAAGTAGAAGTAAAAGTATTGGAAATACTCCAGTAAAGTACAAATCTTTTTCATACTTATAGTTAGTTTCCACCACTGCATGTCTCACGTGTAGAGTTATACTGGTTCTCAAACATCTTAACTTCAAGGTCCTCCATAAGTCAATGGACCTGTACGGGTCAATTTGGTTCCATGTGTGCACTCTCAGAGTTACAGACATGTAAGTGTCCATTTGGAACTCCCTCAAGGAACCCAGAGGGTCCCTGGACCCCACTTTGAGAGCCACTGTTGTATAGCGACGACGAACATATCACCTGCTGTGTTGTTTTCGGCTACTAAAACTAAGACGAAAAATGTTCGTCGACTACCTTTTTTCACTGACAAAACTAAATGGAAACTAAATAAAAAGCTACGATGACTAAAACTAAGACTAAATACAATTTCGTCAACATATAAAAACCTAGACTATAATGTCAGGGACTAGTGGACAAGAGACAACTCATTTTACACTTGGTTGCATGCTGAAAATAGCAGATCTACAAGCTCACAACAAGTCGCGTTGTGAGCTTGTAGATTGGCTATTTCCAGCAAGTGTAAAAACAGTCATTACGACGGCATCAAGGCCCGCCAAAATACATTTTAGTAGACTAAATCAACTGTAGATTTAGTCGACTAAAATCTTATGATATTTAGTCGACTAAAACTAGACTAACACTAAAACATTCCAGGTGACTAAAATGTGATTTAAACTAAATGAAGGATGAGGAGACCATGTATAGAAAACAAAGCCACGCCACACCTCACTAAGGTAACGTTGTATCGACACTGAACACAAAAACTGTATCTTTTGACATTAAAACATGAAGTTTGAACATGAATTTATTTGTATAGAGCACTTTTGTATACAGTCATCATCACAGACTGTGGTTGCAATTCCTTGTGTATGTCCTTTTTTTACAAATAATAAAGTGTTTGGAATCTATTGGAGTTGTCTCCCATGCACGGTTGAATGAAGGTTGAGTGCTACAGTTGATGGAAAATATTGCTATAAGGATGGGGAACTCCCTTTTCCCCAGGGGTTTCGCCTTGATTGTGTCTAAAAAACCTTGCCTGCTGTGATTGTGAATAAAATACGTGGAGCATTACAAAAGTGAGTTGCGAGCCTTTGCTTTTCTTCAAAAAAAACCCTTACATTTAACTTCACCTAAACCTAATCCTAACCTCACAAAAACTACTATACCTGTATATATATATAATATATACTGGGCAAGGAGCCAGCTTAGGTGGTTCGTGCCTGTAGTACCGATGCCTCCCGATCGTCTCCCTGGGGAGGTCCTCGACGCACGTCCCACTGGGAGGAGACCCCGGCGCAGACCAAGTACCAGATGGGGGGGGATTACATTTCCACACAGGTCTGGGAACGCCTCGGGATCCCCCAGGAGGAAGTTGCTAATGTTGCTCTGGAGAATGGAAGGCTGGACATCTCTGCTGGAACTTTCACCTCCAACACCCGGTGGTGGATGGAAATGAAGCTCCACCCCCGCGGCACCCCGCGGGGGTAGAGCTTCATTTCCATCCACCAGCTGTCTAAAAACCAGGAAGAGACGCCTGCAACGAGCAGCTTTTTGCCACGCATGGAAGCGCAAGTGTGCTTACGCCTTGGTTTGGTGTGAGTTTGATTGTTCACTTCCAGGTGCTGAAGCAGCTGAACATCATCTGATTGCTGGCTACCAATCACCCTTGCTTAGGGGTGATTGGTTGGAGAAGACTGGAGAAGACTATTTAACATCTGTGAACACCTGTGGTCCCTGGCAGCACTATATATTGCTGTCCACCCTCAAACACACTTTGGGGTCGATTTAGGACTTCTATTTTACTTACCTCTATATTACTAATCTAATTACAGTATTATGATCTGGGGGCGTGTAGTATGTCATATTGCAATTTTGGGCATGTTAAGAAGCGCTTTTGACACCCCGCGGAGTGCGCAAAACGGCCTTGAATTAGTCATGGGTGTGTTTAAGGCGTGTTTGAGACGTACCCAATCAACATGTCCGTACTATTCTCTTTACCAGTCAGCTGATGTCACATACGGAATGCGCACTTTGGGGATCGTGGTATGACATTTCTTCAGGCTGGCACCATAGAAGACATGACATGCCTTTGTCACATTTGGGTTAATTATTCCTATTGCACTGCATGCTGTCACCTTTATGCCTCAAAAGAACAGACCCATCTTTCAGATCGGAATGGAATTGCGAGTAGATAGCAGCATATTGGCAAATTGGCAATTAATTAATTAATTCGATAACGATAGAACCATGTACCATACAGCGAATGAAAGCAAGATTCCTAAGGAATATGGAGATTTTTACATTTAATAAAACGGTTGAGAAATGAGAGAACCATGAGTGTTTATAGGCTAATATCAACGTTTTTTTATGAAAGACCAAACGGGCTGTGAACTTGAAGAGCTCAATCACCATCCCGACACGGAAGAAATATAGCCTAGTGCATGCATGTATATGCACTGTTGCACTTGCACACAGTAGCCTACACACGCTCTTTATTTGTTTCTATTGAAAAACACCAGTAAAATAACGTTTATTATATTTTATTTCATTCAAGTCACGACGAAGGAATGAGTTGAATGCGTGCTGCGTAATGCTGTGGCCCCGATGGTATGGTCTTCGCTGAGTTCGCTCGTAGCATTTTATTGAAGGAGACTTGAATCGGGTGTGATACAGCATATGAAAGCACATTTCCCACGGATTATGGAGATGTTTTTATTTATTTTTAAGGTTGAGAAATGAAAGAATTATGGCCGTTTCTAATCTCAACATTTTTTTTTAAAAGACGCAAAACTGCCATGTCTCATAGAAACAAGTAAATAGGTCTATAAAAATAAGCGCATATAACAGGGGTCTGTAACCTATTTTAAATGAAGTGCCATGTTTTTATTTTCTAAATAGTGAGTCTGCCATATCCAGATTAATTTGAATGACACCACATTAAAATAAAAAAACATATTTTGATTGTCCACAAATATAAAGTTCTTCCTTCTTTTTAAATATGTTCTTGCACATTGTTATAATGATCATTATATATCCCCCTGCAGTCAGAGTTCATAGTTTTAATGAATGAATGTGATGCATTGTGAGCTGGTATAGATCTGCTATTTTCAAAAGTAATCTTTTTATTTAATTTTTGGATTAGCTGTCCTTAGTTGGGCAAATGCATTCATCTGGGGATCATTGACATCGGAATGTGCTGTGTGAGGATCACTGGTTTAAACAACATTAGGAGAAAAGCCCAAATAACCACTTTAGAAACAAGAAAAACAACTACACAGAAAGCAACTTTACAGAAAAATAAGCCGCTTATAATAAACAGACATGGCAACACTCTACCAGCTTCCCAGAGCCGCTCAAGTGTCAAATCAAACAGTGCTTTTTGCGTTTATGAGGTGGTCAGACCCACGTCTAATCGTTATGCGCTGAGTGTCTTTAGGTCAAGGGGCTTAATAGCAAATTGCGCAAAGCGAAAATAATTATCATATGGACACTCCCACAATGCTAAAATATTCAGGACCGCGGTAAGCCATAATGTGTGTGCGTTCAACACGGGTCAGTGCGTTCAACACGGGCCGATATGCCTTTCATAATACGAATGTGCGCAGAGCGAGGCCAATTTATGTATTTCCATTGGTAAAACGCACCTTCAAAATCTACCCATTTGTGTCCTTTACAATTTACAATTTAGGCATTTAGCAGACGCTCTTAATCCAGAGCGACTTACAATAATCAGGAACAAAAGCATGGGAATACATCACAAAAGCATTTATCATAAAACATGCGTAAGCTAAGAAAGTAACAGTGGAATATCTATATTATGAGACTATACATATAAGCTATATATATATACAACTATGCTATACAGTACATATGTACTATGGCGTGCTATGACTATATACAATGCAATTATAGTGCCGTCTACATAACATGCTATAAGTCTGTATCAGATGCTATCTACTCTACAGAAATGATATCTAAGGGGGTAGGGTAAGTGCTATGGGCCATGATGGAGTCTAAAAAGGTGGGTTTTCAGACTAAGGCGGAAGATTGGGAGTGAGTCCTTTGAGTTATTTAGTATGTTTTGCATTAAAGCAATAAGCCACATGTTACCTAACCTCGCGTCACGTCATGTTTTGTATAGTCATCAGGCAGGAAGAATCATCCGGAACTTCCTTTTCCCTCAAACTGGAAGAATAACAATAAAAGCTCTCATAGCCTGCAGCTTTTATTGAGAAAAATCGGTTTGAGGGAAAAGGAAGTTCCGGATGATTGTTGACTACAAAACAATACTACAACATGACGTAGAGATATCATCCACTCCCGACAGGATCACCAGGCTACAAGTTACCAGGTATTTTATAATAATAATAATAATAATACATTTTAGGCGCCTTTCAGGGCACTCAAGGTCACCGTACAGGTTAAAAGCATTGAATACAAAAGCACAGTTAAAAACAAAACAATACTAAGGCGTAGTGAGACACGACGTGCAGCGGAGTGTCTCCGACCCTCTCAAAAAATACCCGGGACCTCGTGGTTTATTGCTTTTCTAAAACGGTTACAAACATGGCAATATTAAACATAAAAGCGCAACCAGGCCTCACTCCACTGGCTCCCTGTCAAATGTAGGATTGATCTATTTTTATGTTGATAATTTCTTTTAAATCCCTCAATTGGCTGGCCCTCTTTACCTGGCTGAACTTGTTGAACACCATAAGCCTGTTAGAGCCCTGAGTTCAGCTCACCTCTCATTATTGAACCCCCAAAACACGGCCAACTTAAAACTAGGGGAGACCGTGCTTTTGCCGTGGCTCTGGAATATATAGCCTTCCTCTTCACATTAGATCCTCCCAGTCCATCGAGATTTTTAAGTCTTTGCCTTTTGGCTTTTAATCACAGCCAAGCTTAATTTTCCCACTGTATACACGACTCTGATCAAAAGTGGCCTACATAGACAGTCTAGTTAGTATAATTGTCAGACTAGTACAAATGGCAAAGCCCAATAATCACCTGCCATGTTCTTGCAGTCAACTCAGAACATCCTAGTTGGACTAATATAATGTAGTTCAACACAAACTAGATAGATTGCCCCACAGGTCTCCACCAGGGCAGGTTAGGTTGTGGCCTCATGGTGGCGCTATAATAGGCCAATGTGAAAAGGGTGCCATTTCTTCTTACGGACACACACACACACACACACACACACACACACACACACACACACACACACACACACACACACACACACAGTGCAAAACATACTCTCTCCCCATGCCTTCGGCCTGGTGGAGACAAAAACAGTGTGGGGTTGCATTGGGATGCATTAGGCCACAAAGCCTCTAACAGTACACTAACTATCAGTCATTTAGCTGGTAAACACCTGTGAGGCTATTTAGCCGGGGATCCCTTGAACCCATCAAGGACCCCCGGTGGTCCCTGGCCCGGTGGCCCCCACTTTGAGAGCGAGCGGACAAATTATGAAGCCTACTACTGGACTTGCTTCCTTGCCACTAGAAGTCTATAGACTGATTAAAATAAATAATAATGTTTTTCACACATTTTGTGAAAAACATTATTCATTTTTATTTCTAACCGTTTGTATGATTATTATTTATTTTTATTATATTTAATACTGTATATTATGTATGTTTGTATGATTAATTGAAAATGGAGAACCCCAATGGAAACAAGCCTTGGTGCTTTCTTGGGTTTTTTTAATCTGTAGTGTAGGCTACTGTCTGTGCTTATGCTTCAAACTGTAATACAGTTTTCAATCAATCACTCCTATATGGCCCTAATAAACTAGGTGTAGTTTCCAAAATGAACAGTAGAGGTCAGCAATACGCCATCAATCAGTCCACTAGTCTGCTGTTAAACTTGTCAGAGCGGCTTCGTGTTCTGTTGACTGTTTATTGATGCTCTGCTTGTAAAGACGACATTGGACCTTTGCTCTGCACCGGCGACGACTGCTGTACAAAGAAAACAAGCAGTGTGTGACTTCTGTTCGGGTTTTTCAGAGTTCGGCGGTACGTTTGGTTTCATGTTTGGAAACACTGTAGCGACGACGCAGTGCTCTATTTAGTTGTCTGCCAAATAAACCAGCTTAATAGTGACATTCATCTGTGTACCATGGACTGACATCTATTCTATACTCCCTGCTCAGCAGCTCAACACATCAAAAGTGCATATCCACTCTTTGAACTGTTCCAACTGGTATGTAGGCTAACGCAACGCATTATTGTAAAAATACACTGATTGTGTCCTATTTCATGTGACTTATACGTTTCAGAGAGTTTCAGCACATGGCTACAGCGCTAGATTGTGATTCGACTTTGGACTCGTTTTCCCCTCATAAAGTATCATATCATAAACGTTTACTATAAAGTAATTAGAAAGCCTAGCAGCTTAATAATTAAGGTGCATAGGAGGGCCGCGGGCGCACATGAAGGAGCTAGAGATTCCTCTCTTTGAAAGAAAACACGTGTGTGTGTGTGTGTGTGTGTGTGTGCTTGTGCTTTATGCCATGGTAACAGGACAACTCACCCATTTTCGATCTCCGAGTCAGAAGTGCGGAAATCTCACCCCGAAACTGGGGAGAGATGTGTCTACTTTTGGTATAAGTCCCCTAATGAACATTCTACAGAAAAAGGCAATAACAACTTATTTTACAATGTCTTTTAGTTATTTATACTCTCTTATGTGGTCGGTAAATCATAAGGTGAGCTGTCCGCATCTGTTGGGCGAGCTGTCTGTCCCAGGGCGAGCTGTCCGTCTCTTCCCTTTACCAACTCACCCCCATGGCATCTATCTCAGTGTGTGTGTGTGTGTGTGTGTGTGTGTGTGTGTGTGTGTGTGTGTGTGTGTGTGTGTGTGTGTGTGTGTGTGTGTGTGTGTGTGTGTGTGTGTGTGTGTGTGTGTGTGTGTGTGTGTGTGTGTGTGTGTGCGTGTGAGCGTGTGTCCTGTACGTCTGTAATCCACTAACTCGAAAACCGTTTGTCGGTGGTAGGCACTGGACGTGTGATAGCATTTTTGTGATAATTATGCTTAATAAATGTAATGCTCCCAACAGATACCCCCTCCCCTAAAATTCATTTTGAAATAGATTTTATTTAATACAATTATTAAAATCTATGATCATTTTAATACATTTTAATACATTATGACCCAAACCAAACAGCAAATGTGACGTACCCAAATGTGTAGTCACATTTTTGTTTTTATTATATATGTGTATATTTTTGTATTTTGAACAGCCTTATTGTGTCTTGGGAATGAGCAGGGAGTCTGTTGTATGAATGGACCTATTCCACATTCCGCCACCAGGTGGCAAAGGCGTTCTTGTGAGACAAGTTAGATAGGTGGTCTGGTGACGTGTCTTTCTTCAGATGAACAAGGAAGAGAGAACGAACGACACTGAAACTGACTCTGTCTCCCGTTTTTCCCTGTTTATTCAGGTTAACCTGGCAGATTAGTACAAATATATATAATACTGCCTGCTTGTCTCAGCCACCTGGGACCTGCAACACAAACACCCACACAACCTGAACTTTTAACATTCTGTGGATTTTCTGTGGCCTGGGGCTTTCTCTGTGTGGTATGAAGCCTTTTGAGCTGCAATGGAAACAGGCAAAATCCCTCAACAGTGACATCTGCCGTGTTGCTATGTGATATATGAGATTTAAATAAATGAAAAAACAAAAATAAATAAATAAAATACAAAAACTATTTTAATGTCAAGTTATAGTCTGACCATGATGCTGAATCATTTTATTTATTTTATTTAGTTGACAAATGACACAGACTGATTGATTCAGTACCAAGTTTCCTCAGTCTAGACTAGTCTAGACTAGGTTTAAGTAGTTAATATTTTCAGGTTTTCATTTAACAGTCACACACACACTCACCTGGGGGATGGAAGCCTTTTCCCCTTGTACTGCTGGTAATTGGGCTTTGTTAACCAGTGGTGGAAAAAAGTACAGGATGCAGAATTGCAGAATATCCCATTTCACAAGTTCACAATGCGTCGCAATGTGACGCATTGTGAGCTTGTAGACCTGCTATTGTAAAAAAAAGAAGGATTACAGCGTTCCTGTACGTGTCATTAAAAAGGACAAAAAAACGTGTATACATGCCCACCCCGAAGTTTCCGTAGAGAACTCGCCAGTTTACCAAGTCGCTACGGCAAAAAATCTTCATAGGCATCATAGGTGTTAACACCGCTTCTAGTGCTACTGTATGATCCTTGATTGTTCTAATTAACTATACACACAGTACGATTTATCCAAGTGATTCATTGATAATTCCAAGCCCCAGTTGACCAAAATTCTATCATTTCATCCGTCAGTGAAGACGATGTCCTCCAGCGGCGGCGGCACGCCTCTGTCCGAGGATCAGTTCCTGTGCTCCCTCTGCCTGGACGTGTTCTCTGACCCCGTCTCCGCCCCCTGCGGACACAGCTTCTGCTCCGCCTGCATCAGAGGACACTGGAACGGCGGCGGCGGCGGCGCGCTGTCGTGTCCCCGATGCAAGTGTGCCTTCCCCGGAGGAGAGCCGCCAGGGCTCTGCCCCAACACCTTCGCCAGAGAGATGGCCGAGCTGATCCGAGCGAGGAGGCTGGAGGAGGACGGCGGGAGAGCTGCCGGCGGGGGGGACCTGCCGCTCTGTGACGTGTGCGTCGTCGGGACGAAGGCCAAAGCCCTGCGGTCCTGTCTGGTGTGTCTCACCTCCTACTGCAAGGCCCACCTGGAGCCACATCTCAGGTATATAGGTCTTGTCCCGGTCAGTGTTGTTTTTGGTTTTAGTTTTAGTCGTAGTCTCTTGAATAGTTTTCGTTTAGTTTTAGTCACATTTTAGTCACCTGGAATGTTTTAGTGTTAGTCTAGTTTTAGTCGACTATATGTCATACGATTTTAGTCGACTAAATCTACAGTTGATTTAGTTGACTAAAATTTATTTTGTCGGGCCTTGATAATGACTTTAATGATTTTACACTGTAGATCGGCTATTTTCAGCATGCAAAATGAGTTATAGCCTACCGGATCTCTTGTCCACTAGTCCCTTCCTAACATTTTAGTATAGTTTTTATCTGTTGACGGAATTGTCAATACATTTAGTCTTAGTTTTAGTCATCATAGCTTAGTTTTCCTTTAGTTTAGAGCACGAGTGGTGTGCGCATGCGTGAAATTGGAACACGGGGTAATGTTGCGTGCGTGCATTTATTAATACCAGTAGGGGGTGCCAGAAACAGAGAGAGGGGTAGTGCTGAGAGAGAGAGAGAGAGAGAGAGAGAGAGAGAGAGAGAGAGAGAGAGAGAGAGAGAGAGAGAGAGAGAGAGAGAGAGAGAGAGAGAGACTTTTTTGACTTTTATAAAACCTTTATTTTCTAATAAATAGTTACAAACTTAAAAACAGTGCAAACAATACATTTTCAAATACCCATTTTTCCTTTCTTTTTCTTTTCCTTTTTTTTAACTTACAATAGTACAAAACTAAAAACCAACTCTTCCTCAAACACAGAACAGAGAACATCATTGTAACACCACTGATAAATGAACTCATCAACATTGTTCATGAGTGAGTAAAATCTAAAATCCACTCGAATTCTGGCCTTCACCAATGCCTTAAACATCGGCAATAGTTCCCCCCCCCCCAATATTTAATAATTTGCTTTTCCTATTCTTATATATAGCAAGTTTGGCCTGACCCACCACAAAATTCAACAGTTGCCACTTTTTTGCATCTTCTTTTTTGTACCCAGCACCAAAAATAAAAGCAGTTTCAGACCAAATCACATTGCATCTTGAAAAAATGCACTCCAATGCTTCAAACAAAGTTCCCAGTCTTTTACATTCTAAGAAGCAATGGAAAACTGTCTCTGCTTTTTCACAAAAAGGACACTCAATTGATACTGTGTGATCCAGCTTTGAGACAAAGGTATTAACAGCTATTGCTCCCTTCAGGATCCTCCATTGAAGGTCACCCGCTCTTTTATTTAGAGGGGGTTTGTACAGTAGCCTCCACACCGGCTTGCAGCTCTCCTCTGCCTTTAGTTCCCCCCTCCACACAGTGTCTGTTCTTCCACTGAGGGTTGTTTTGTTCAGGGCGTGAACACAATGTTTGTATAGAGCCTTTCCACTTAGTAAATATAAATCGTTTTGTTCATCAGTGTCAAAATCCACAAGAGGTCCAGTTAGCTCACTAGTGTTTATTTCCAATCCCACTTCAGGGAAAGGATCCCCGTCGTCAGGAACCTCTGTCCCTCCGAAAAAGTCCTGTAACATCTCCACTTCTTCTCCAGATAGTCTTTTACTCCACTCATTTAGGATGTCCCTGGTGTGGCGATGTGACCTCAGACCCAGTACTGAGGCCACAGCCTCTGTATTATAGAGACCTGGACCTGCTATTTCCACAATGTGTCTCAGCTTTACTGCTCCAGCTGAAACAAGCCGCTGAGTGAGACCAGGCCTGCTGTTGTCCTGTACATCCAGCCGGGCTCCATGTATCAAAGGCTCTTCCAGGAGCCAAAACAGCGAAGCTGAAGGCTCCAGCCTATTCCACTTAAAAAGTGTCCACGCTCTAAAGAGTCCTTGATAAAAGGGAGTTAAATTAGACAAATGAATAAAATTACAATTCATTAAAAACAAAGCAGCATCAAAACTCAACCCATCTATTTTCCTTAAAATGACAGACATTATGGGTTTCCAGACCACATCTTCACCTCCCGTTAGGTACCTCTGGATGTGCTGTAATCTAAAGGCTGCTTTCCTGCTCTCCAACTGTATTAACCCCTGCCCCCCCTCCTCTTTTGGCAGGTAGAGCACACTCTGAGGGACCCAGTGCAGTTTATCCCAGAAGAAGTTAGTCATTATGGACTGTAGCTTTGGCAACAGCCCAGCAGGGGGCTCCATACATTTTAATTTATGCCAGAGTGTTGAAGCCACTAAGTTGTTGATAATAAGGACCCTTCCTCTATAAGACATCTGTGGTAGCAACCATCTCCACTTCGCCAGCTTCCCCTCCACCTTCTCCACCACTCCTTCCCAGTTTTTCTGTGCAGTCTGCTCATCACCTAAAAAGACCCCCAAATACCTTAAACCTCCCCTTTTCCACAATAACCCTCCTGGCAACTGAGGTAGCCCTGTGGACCATTTTCCAACTGCTAGTGCTTCACTTTTAGCCCAATTCACTCTTGCAGATGATATCCTTCCAAAAGTCTCAACTATGCTTGTTAGTTTTGTTACATCATCCTTATGTTGTACAAAAACAATTAAATCGTCTGCATATGCAGACAAATAAAAACGTGCGTTAAAATCTGATAAAAATAAACCCTCAATGCGAGACCGAATATTGTGCAACATTGGTTCAATGGAGATTGCGTAGAGCATGCCCGACATCGCGCAGCCCTGTCTTACCCCTCGTGTAGCTTTAAAAGGCTTACACAAGCCCCCATTGAATTTCAGTACACTCTCAATGTCTTCATACATCACCTTGATCCTGGCAATGAAACCGTCACTGAGGCCGTACCTCTGTAACACTTTCCAGAGGTAACAGTGCTCAGTCCGGTCAAATGCCTTTTCCTGATCCAATGAGACCAGCCCGACATCTAAACCCAAAGAACCGGAGACGTCCAAAATATCCCGAATTAGTGACACATTGTCAACTATGGACCTGCCGGGCACGCAGTATGTCTGGGTCCGGTGGATGAGCTGGTCCATCACTTTCTTCAGCCTATTGGCCAGGACTTTAGACAGTATTTTGTAGTCTGTACACAGCAGAGAGACCGGTCGCCAGTTCTTAATGTCCTGCAGGTCACCCTTCTTGGGTAACAGAGTCAGAACTGCTCTTCTGCAGCTCTGAGGTAGACAAGAGTCTTTAAAACTTTCGTTAAAAACATCCAAAATGTCCCCTTTCAGTTCACTCCAGAACACTTTAAAAAATTCAGGCGGTAATCCATCGATGCCAGGGGCCTTCCCCCCCTGCATGCCCTGCAGTGCTGCATAGACCTCCTCAGAAGTGAGAGGAGCCTCCAGCTCCTTGTTAGTCCCCTTAGAGACCTTTGGCAGCCCACTGCAGAAAGAGTCAAAAGCCACCTCATCCTCCCTGTACTCGCTTCTGTACAGATGAGAGTAAAAATCCACAGCCCTCTTCCGAATCTCACTGCTGTCAGTCAGTAAATGTCCTTCATCGGAGCGCAGGGCGTGAATAAATCTGCTTTGCCCCTTCTTCTTCTCCAGGCTGAAAAAATATTTAGAAGGTGAGTCCATTAGAGTTTCACTCTGGAACCGGGACCGGACCAGCGCCCCCTGCGCCTTAGAGCCCAGCAGGTCAGCCAAAACGGCCTTTTTGTATTTGAGGTCATCAATACTGCCTCGATTTCCTGTGGATGCAGCGGCACTCTGCAACTCCACTATTTCAATCTCCAGATCATACATGGATCTGGTGATGTCACGGGAGACATTGAAAGTGTACTGTTGACAAAAATTCTTAATCTCCACCTTTCCACAATCCCACCACTGTCTTAGAGAGGCAAAGTCTCCCTTTCTAGTTTTAAAAACTTGCCATAGAAAAATAAAGCTCTCTTTAAAGTGCGTGTCTAGCAGCAGAGCAGTATTAAAGTGCCAATATGCAGACCTGGGCTTAACATTAGCAATAAACACATTGCATGACACCATGGCATGGTCAGAGAAACCAATGGGTATTATATTGCACCCTTTAAAAGTGCTGAAGTGCTGTTTAAAACAATATATTCTATCCAACCTGGCCATAGAAAAAAGATCTCCTCTGCTCTGAACCCACGTGTACTGTCTGTGATTGTTATTCAAACCTCTCCATACATCAGTTAGGCTGTGGGTTTCAACCAGACGCTTCATGGCTCGTTTTGACTCGCCATGAGGCTCGACATGATTTCTGTCAAAAAAATCATCCTCCGTACAATTAAAATCACCAGATAAAAATCTGACATTGATTTAAAACCTTACTTAATTCATTCAAACACAGGATTCTGGCAGGCCCAACATTTGGAGCATACACATTAATAAACACCATATTAAAAAGTTCATACTTTGCTCTGACCACCATCAGTCTACCCTTCATTATTTCCTCGACCTCAAAGGACTTTGGAATAAAATCTTTGGAAAAAAGAATTCCCACCCCACTACTGCTATTACTGCTATTACATAGATGACTTAAAACAACCTCCCCCTCCCACTCCATCTTCCAGTCAGTCTCATTTAAAGTGTCACTGTGCGTTTCCTGAATGAACATAACATTAATGTTTTTCAGTTTTACCATTTCAAACAAAGATGCTCTCTTCCTCGCATCCCTGGCCCCATTGACATTAAGAGTGGAAACCCTGAATTCACTCATGATGCCTGATATGAGGGAAAAAAACCACACTAAAAACCACAAAAAACATCCAGTCTTACACAGAGGTTGTATCTTCATTTCTAGTTTTGGATGTAGATTTCTTTATCCATTTTTTGAGTCTGTAAACCTCTTGCTGGTAAAACAACCCTCCCCTTTCTGATTTAATTGAATTCTCACAGATTTTACAAAACAAATCTATGTCTTCAAAGTGATCCTCAATTTGCACATTTTTCATATTTTTGGTTTTCTGCAGAAAACTCCTAACTTGCTTAACCTCGTAGAGCTTTTCCTTCTGAGACCCCACTAACACTTTGTGAGTCAAAGGCCCAAACATAGGCTGACTCAAAGAAAAAGAAAGAGACTGGCTGCCCTCACACTCTTCCTCTCCCTCCCCACCCTCCTCCTCCTCCTCCCCACCCTCCTCCTCCTCCCTCTCCTCTCTCTCCTCTTCCACCTCCTCCCTATCATTAACCACTTCATCTTCCTCCTTTCCCCTCTCCTCCTCTCCCTCCTCAACTGTGCCTGCACTAAGCACACACTCTGCCTGCATACCCTGCTGTGTGCAAATGTCCAATTTCATCCCCTTCTTTGGCAGAGACACATTATTACTTTTTTGTTTTCTTTTGAGAGCATTGCTCTCAACGCTAACTTGTACAGCTTCACCAGTATCCATCTGAACAGCTGTTGCTGCTGTTTCAGACTCGACCACATTATTCTCATTATTCCCTTCCTGCCTGACATCTGCTGTGTCCTGTCCTTGATTCACTGTCTGCTCAATCTGTTGATCTCCTGTCCCCTGCTCAACAGTCTCCTCTGCCTGCTCAGACCCCTCACCATCTGAGACAACCTGAACCTGCGCGTTGCAGCGTTTCCCCACACTCCCCCCGCCCGCACAATCCCAGCCTCAGCAGCTTTCTCAGGGCACGCTCGAGCTAAATGCCCCCCCCCACATCTATAGCATTTCAGAGACCCAGAGTTGCATACACAGTATACACAAAATCATCAATTTTAACATTAAACACCAGTTCAAGCTCTTCGTTCTTATTTAGGATCATAAGAGTCTGCCGTCTGTGTGACACGACATGTTTCAGAAGCGGTGATTTACACCCTGACGGCAGCTTTCTTATTGGGGAAACAATTTTCCCAAAACGAGACAATTCCCTCTCCAAAACACAATCGCTGACAAACGGCGGAACATTGGATATAATGACCCGCTTTGCGTGTGTGGACAGCGGAGAGACAGAAACAAATAAACCATTCAGTTCAACACCCTTTTCAACAAGCTGATTCACTTTGTCAGTACAGTCAACGAAAATAACAACCCCGCCGTTCATTCGCGCGGCAGATTTAACATTGTCGTAGCCCACAACTGCGCCAACAGCCAGACCACATTCTTCCACTGAGCAAGCAGTATTAATCTTAACACCGTGCTTTCGTGTTAAAACGGTCATATCCATGACCGCGCCCAACAAAGCCGACCAGCTAACGCTGGCCGACAGAAAGCAAAACAGCAATACAACTTGGGTCAAAAACAAACAAACAAACAAAACACTAAACAAAACTAAACAAAGCAAAACAAACAAAGAAAACAAAACTTGAAAAGCACTCTCCGTAGAGAAAAAAATATCAAACAAACAAAACCGCTCTCACACGCTCAGCACATCCACACCCACTCAGAGAGAGAGAGAGAGAGAGAGAGAGAGAGAGAGAGAGAGAGAGAGAGAGAGAGAGAGAGAGAGAGAGAGAGAGAGAGAGAGAGAGAGAGAGAGAGAGAGAGAGATGAGAGAGAGAGAGAGAGAGAGAGAGAGAGAGAGAGAGAGAGAGAGAGAGAGAGAGAGAGAGAGAGAGAGAGAGAGAGAGAGAGAGAGAGAGAGAGAGAGAGAGAGAGAGAGAGAGAGAGAGACAGCCAGCCAGCCAGCCACTCGGTTCACACAGGTGTGATTTTTTTTTAATTGTTTGGAAGTTCCCAAGTTGCTTTGGAGTGCTGGCCAAGGGAACGTGAAGCAGATATCTGGTAAGAACAATCCTTTTCTTTCTTCCTTTTTAGACCTGTTTGCAGTGCATGAGGCTGGCTATGTCTGTCTGTGTGTGTGTGTTTGTCTGTCTGTCTATGTGTTTGTCTGTCTGTCTGTCCTGTCTGTCTGTCTGTCTGTCTGTCTGTCTGTCTGTCTGTCTGTCTGTCTGTCTGTCTGTGTGTGTGTGTCTGTCTGTCTGTCTTGTACTGCTTGCCTGCCCTGGATAGCCATGGCTTTTGATGTGATTCCGATGTTGACCCAGGTTGACCCTAGTGATTCAATGCATGGAATTCAATGGCCCAAACCACACCAAAGGGTCAAGACGGTTTTAGCGTTAACTCCTTGCGACCGTTTAGACCCAAGGAGTTGCATGGTGACCCTTTGGTGTGGTTAGGGCTTAAAGGGATAGTTCCGATTTTTTTAACTTAAGTTGTATGAAATACTTGCCATTATTATAGTGGTTGCAACTGTATTAATTGATTGCCCGAGTCCCATTAATTGATTGCCCGAGTCCCATGGTGGGAGTTCTGCTCTGTTTTTAGTGAATATTAAGTAGTTCCGGTCATTTTGTGGGGTGTACTGGGGCCACGCAGTAAAAGTAAATTAATCCACAAAAATAACGTAATTTGTATTGTTGACCTATTCTAAAATATTAGCGTGACTTTCGTTCAACTTTGACCCCTCTATCACATGGAACTATTTTTTGGGCGTAGTGATATGGACACAAGAAACATAGTTCTGTGTGATAGAAAGGTAAAAAAAGAACTAAAGTTGCACTAATATTTTAGAAATAGGTCAACAATACAAATAACGTTAGTTTTGTGGATTAATTTACTTTTACTGCGTGGCCCCCAGTACCCCCCCCAAAATTACCGGAACTACTTGATATTTCACCAAAGTTCAAAAAATCTGAACTATCCCTTTAAAGGGTCGGTTTTTTCCATTTAAGAAACATCCATAGAATTAGATCAGTCCTTTCCACCCCTAACCTTCACAACGTTGTCAATGCCCTAATTTCATCTCGTCTACCCTACTGTAACTCCCTCTATTCAACGCTCAGCAAGGCATCCATATAGACGAATTCAGAAACAGGTCTCATGGAACGTATTTCCTGTAGGCGGACTCGACACTAAGCATTTAAAGTATGAGGTATAAAGTACTTCAAGTTGCCATATATTGCTATACTTCAAAATATTTTGATGAGAAATATTTTTTCATATTTGGGTAAAATATCCCCTTGTTTCGTGATGGTGCATGTGACAACATTTATGTTCGGTTATCTAGGGTTAAAAAGGTGCTATATACTGCGTGATGCGTTGCGATCTTGTACCTGCATGGGACCTCCTGGAACCCACTCAAGGACTCCTGGGGGTTCCCGTGGGCCCCACTTTGACAACCACTGAAGCAATGAGTATCTGTATTTATATGTATACTATACAGTCTAATGTCAATGTTAAGCAATGTGCAGTGATATCCTACCCCTAGTAGTTTGTGTGCAAAGAGTCCATGGGCAGGTGTCAGTAGTTAAAATGCAGCAAAAGTCAAGGAAGGTGTTTTGTGCCGAGGAGTGATGAATGAGTCTGTGGCTGAATGTGCTGTTTGTGTTCACATCATGAGGGGCGAGAAGGGTTCTCATCCTCCCCTCCACAACCACCTCTGCACTGACCAGATCCACTCTGGCATGGAGCTAGCTTTCCTCAACTGGTTTGTTCAGTTTATTGGCAAACCTTGTGTTGAACGTTAAAGAATAATACCTTACTTATCTCATGTCAGGGATCGAATGTTCAAACTATAGAGGTGTTTTGTCTATTACCAGGTCACATAGGCCTATAGTACACATATGTTGATCGTTATTTATATAGTAGCCCATAGCCTGCTGAGTCATAGGAGGAAGTTACTATTATTATACTATGTTATCCAAAAATAGGCTAGTAGGCTACACTATATACTGTCATGAAAATGATCATTATAATAAGTAGTAAAAAAAACAAAAAGCAATGGCTTCCAACAAACACAAAGGTGTCATTGCGTTTCCAATCTAGGATACAGTATCACACCAGATGATATAGGCCTATGTGACCTGGTAATAGACAAAACACCTCTGGGCCAAAGTATAGCATAGAAGTATATCAATATATGGCAACTTGAAGTACTCTTTTTTTAAATATTCCCACGGGTGTCATCTGAAACTTTTAGAAAACCTCCTGAACGGCATGCTTGTGTACACAAGCATGTGTGTCTTTGAGGGACAAATGGGACAAATATAGCCTACATAACCTGATTCTCATCATGACAACTTCCTCAAGGTGTGTGTGTGTGTGTGTGTGTGTGTGTGTGTGTGTGTGTGTGTGTGTGTGTGTGTGTGTGTGTGTGTGTGTGTGTGTGTGTGTGTGTGTGTGTGTGTGTGTGTGTGTGTGTGTGTGTGTGTGTGTGACACGAATTAATGGAATTATAGGTGATACTGTGATATAAACAAGAGTGCTTGCCCACAAATTCCCAATTTTTGGGGGGCAATATTTTGTCTAAAAGTGCATTCTTTTCCAAACATTTGAAACATTATTCTAAATAAACAAACACAAATAACTTTTTATTTCAGAAATTGTACAGCAAAGAAGTAGCTCTCATGTTGCGATATGCTACATATTGTTTTAATGTTCTCCTATAATGCCGTGAGGTTCAAAGTTGTTGAAAGTCGAGACACATCGGCTGCATAATTGCCGATATCGATGTTGTCAAATAATAACCAAATATAGCCAGACCGATATATTGGTCATGGCTTTATATAATGAATTCCATGGTTAAGCTGCAGCAACCTTCTCATGCATACTGTATAGTTTATATTCAACGTCAGATCTCACATTTCCCAAACTCATACCACAGCTTGAAATATTAATGTCTTATTGGACACATCAGTCAAATCAGGCTTAAAGGTCGTGCACATGTTGTTAGTTTAACAAACCCTGGACTGGCAGGAGGGAAAATGATCGTTGGCGTTCTCTGTGGGCAGGGGTAAAAGGAAAATGTTTCATTTCGTCCCACATGTTGATGTGTGAACGATAGGGAAGGATAAAGGATTTGTTTCTAAATAAGGCGCGTGTTTTAAAAAACAATGGCTATTAATAAATGTACGCTCTTTCTACATATCTCTCCACGCATGACATCATTTAGCTTTAGTGTCTGAGAATGCTTGGCATCTGCACGTGAAACTCTTGTCAGAGAGATACCATCATGTCTTCAAAGAAAAGGTTATCAGTTTTCTTTTAATGTTGAGCACAAAAAGAAAACAATGTAGGAAATGTAGGAATGTACTTACTGTAGATCTTACATTAAAAAGGGTATCTTTGAAAAACAAAGAAAAGATCCTGCACACTGTCAAAATGTTGCTCTTGCTGTACTGTAGATCTAAAATGGATAAGGATGATGTTTTGAAAGTTCTCCATACATTATGTGCGTCGGGTAAGGTGTGCCTTGCATGCTGAACTGATTGAATGTCACCGGTAATAGATTGTCACCTCCCCTGTTTGTCCTCAAGCACCTGTAAAAGCAGATTCACGTACATGAACAAATGTAGCTCTGTCAGCAGGACACAGGAGACCTGAGACAGATGGTGAGGTAAGTGCAAGAGCAATACCGATATGCTTCATGTAGGATAGGTATTATTATTATTACTACCACAAGTTATATTATAGCATAAAGGCTGGGCAATATTATCAATACTTTATACTATAGGTATCATAATATGAGACAAGATATCGCTTTTGGATACCAAGTCACCTATCATCGACTTGCTCTTCTTTAGTTTAACTACACTGTCTAATTATAATGTTTCTGTTTGCCAATTCCTTCTTTTCTGGCTTTCTACTATTTATTATGTTAATGTGAAGGACTTTGAGCAATTTGTTTGTATGAAAGGTGCTATACAAATACAGTTGGAGCTTATAGAATTTTAAGAATTGGTATTGTCACAATACGACATTATTGTCACAATCTATATCAAGGGATTTGGTAAAAAGAAATATTGTTGGATTTGATTTTGTGACCCCCCATAGTATTGCTACATAATAAGGCATGTTATAATTGTAATGTTCTATGTGCTACTTTAAATGTGGGTTTGATTAGCAGCAATTCCTATCTATATTCAACCAAGACTTGGTTTTGTTAATTGAAAACTGATATTGGAAAACATTGAGCAATATAAGCTATTAAATATGCATTACAATGCAAATATTATAAGATATGTCTACGGTATGTGAACAGGTTTTTGTCCTTTTGTGATTCTGAAACATGTGCATAAAGTTGATTGGGCCTCCATCTTCTTTTCAGATCAGAATCAATCAACTTCTTAAACAACAAAAAGCAGCCACTTTGTTCTGCATGATGCCCAGCCAAGCTACACTGATACTGGGGCCGGCAGGCGTCACCCACACCCGCCTTGTCTGCCCTGGGAAACTCCTCGCACCGAACCCAAGTCAGGGAGCTCCGTTTCTGGTTACGGGAGAAACCGCCGCATCAGATCAACAGGTTCTTCTCCGTCAGACAAGCAATGGGAACACGAAGGTGTCGAGGACCTCTTCCCAGACCCGGAGTAGTCATCACCCGCCTAGACCACCGGCACCAGCTCCCGAACCCCATGCCGCTCAGCCCAGACCTGGACCTCCAGTCCCCACGGTGAGCGCTGTGCTGGAGGACAGGGTTGCAGCAGGAAGAGGTATGGGAGAGGGCACGGAAACAGCCCCGGGCCAGAAGAGGCGATGTGGGCCATGTGGACACCTGATCATGGCTGTGCTCCTGGTTTTCTGCTCGCCTCTGATTGCCGTGGGAGTATGCGTGGCTGACATTGCCACCGGAGAGTGTTGTAAAGTGGGAGGGAAAAACACAGACGCCGTTGAATGATCGAATGCTGTATGTAAGGACTACTAACATTTCATATGCAGTGAGTGACGTGGAAACCGAGCTACACTTCCTAACCATCTGTCCATTGTACCAAGACATCAGAGACACATACTTCCCACAGATTACAACCACACACGGAGATTTTGAAAACATGACCAATGACAAAAAACTCCCATATCTGCTGGGCGAAGTACAACAATGTGCAAACACAGCAGCAAGATTTGTGAGTTGCTGTGATAGGAGAAGGATATCAAATGGAACACAACCACCCTAAAGACTAATCATTGTGTATATTCCTGCACTATACCTGCATTGAGTGATCTTGGTACATAGAAGTTGATCTATTGAAGATTCTGACCTTCAAAGTACATAATTTTTGTTTTGATTGTATTGCTGTATTGTTGTATTGTTCTTTCTGCTTTGGCAATGCAAACGTATGTTTTCTCATGCCAATAACGCCCTTTGAATTGAATTGAATTGAGTGACCAGTGGTGGACAAAGTACTCAAATCATACTACTTGAGTCAAAGTATAGATATTCCTGATCAAGTATTACTCAGCTACAAGTGAAAGCTGCTCAAATTAGTACTTGAATTAAAGCTGCACTATATGTAGCTTTCCTGTTCTGCCCTGGATTTGGAGCCTTCAGCTTTTATGTCAAACCAGAAACAAGATCGTATCAAAGGTCCAACCTATAGACACAAATGCTTACCACAGCCAAGTCACTCTGACTCAGATATGAGGTAAAGATTGCCACACTAAATAAAGATATAATAGCCTATGCTCTGCTCATCAAATATGTTATCTTAATTTACTACTAGTAACATTGCTTTCCTATGAGTCAAACCACTATGGCATTTACTGTGGTGGAAAGTAACTGTACAAGTCCTGTACTTGAGTATTTCCATTTTGTAATACTTTAAACTCCACTAAATCTCAGAGGCAAATATTGTACTTTTTTACTCCACTATTAGAAATGTTATTTTAGTAATACATTGCAGATTTTGATCATAATTATGGAATTTGGATTCCATAGAAGCCAGCATGTCATCTACGGAAGCATGTTGCACAGCAAAAATAGACTATCTACATCTACAAGCTCTCAATGAGGCAGTGAGAGCTTGTAGATAGTCTATTTTTGGTTATTTTAAGATTACCGCAAATTATTTGAAGTGGTAAAACTAGCAATATGTCCAGACACCTCTTCCATGCCATCTTAATAATGTTGAAAGATTTAAAGCCTCAGTCTGTGCTTTCTTCACCTTTGCGTTGGCTGTATAGAACAGCAGGAACTGTGACTATTGTGTTCATTGTTTAGGAGTGGAGGCTCCTTTCACAACGATTCATAAATCACACATGGGCCTACTTGGCCATACAGTACCAACATTCTCAGTCGTGAGATTTCATTTTGCTTTAATCCATGCCTATTAGGTCTATACTTTGACTCTTAGAAAATAGCTGATCTATAAGCTCAAATTTGTGAGCTTGTTGTTGTTGAAAAATGTTAGTACTTTAACTTTATATAGGCCTACTGTATGTATATCTTTTGACAATTTGACAATATTTTTGTTCTGTTACTCAATAAAGTTTGAATACTATACTTATACCATAGTATTTCCACATTGTTGTATTGCTATACGTTTAGGCTACTGGAAAGCATTTGAGTACTTCCTTCAGCACTTGTGAAGATGGAGATACATTCAAATTGTGCTGGAAAGCCTATACAAGTCACTCTTCTCCATGTCAAGGCTGCCCTCTAGAGGTCTAGATTGCACAGTGCCTTCCTCTATGGCTTTGTTCACTATAATGGGTTCACTATTAAATGCAGGGATTTTCAACTGATTGTGAGAGACCACCACCCTGAGTTGGATCATATACCACCTTGTGTTAGGATGGGATATGGGCTCAGATTAGTGCTTTTGTAACAACACTTGCTATGCAACGCATCCCATGTCTATACCTTTTACAGTCTATAGCTATACACACTGATGGCACACCGAATAGGCCTGCAGATGGTCCATGGGAAAATGTTTTAAAATATAAATAAAATGCCCTTTGTTAAATGTATAAAATGTTTAAATAATATAGTATTTCAAAAGTCCATCAAATGTAAGAAAATATTAGATTTAATAGCTAATAAAAAGATAATAAAAACCCTTATTCCATTACTTCATCCAACCTTCCATTAAACTCAGTAGGCCTACTGATAGAGCGGCCGGAATGCATCATGCTATCATACTAGCTACACTATAGCATCACACAAAAACATACAAAGTATAGAAGATCCACTAGCTCGAAACGCATAGCGCAAAGCGATGTGTTTTGAGCTTGTAGATCTGCTACTATTGCTGTTTTTGAATTTGAATCCTGAAAAGTTCAGGTTTTATCAGAAAACTTTGGCTAGGATCTAGAAGGTGTTTCTTAAAACAAATTGTCCTTGTTTTGAGTGCTTATCATGTTCTGTTGAAAGGTACAGTCAGTCACTATACGTACAGGGTGTGATATACAGTAATGATGATTGTCCCCCATGCTGATGAAAATAAATTCTCCCAAATTGCACAAATAGTAAAATTAGCCAATCTACACACTGTATACTTTTTGAAATGTCTATGAGGAAAAAGAACGGGGAGTTATTTTCCGGGTCTCTCGTTCTATAGCAACATAAGAAAAAAACGATTAAGATTTAGAAAGACAACATGTCTTTCTAAATCGGCCTCATGGGGTAAGTGTTTTAAAGATATATATTCTCACCCTAACCTCAGGGTAGCCACCTTGAAGACCCACCAGCTGATGGAGCCCGTGGTGAACCTGGAGGAGCGCATGTGCAAGAAGCACCAGCGGCTCTTGGAGCTGTTCTGCAGGAGCGACCAGAGGTGTGTGTGCGTGCTGTGCACGGAGAGCGACCACCGCTGCCACGACACGGTCCCCGTCGAGAGGGAGAGCGCAGAGAGTAAGGTGATGTTCGGTGTTGTTTTCGTCGACTAAAACTACGACGGAAATGTTTTGTGTTTGCAGCGCGACGCATTGTGAGCTTGTAGATCGGTGTGTAAAATAGTCCGCCAAAATACATTTTAGTCGACTAAATCACCTAGATTTAGTCGGCAAAAATCTTATGATATTTAGTCGACTAAAACTAGACTAAACACTAAAACATTACAGGTGACTAAAATGTGACCAAAACGAAATGAAAACGTTTCAAGAGACTATGACTAAAACTAAAATAGAAATTTGCTGCCAAAAACAACACTGGTGAGGTTGCTTCTATTTTTTTTAAATGTTTTTTTGTGGCTTTCGCCTTTATTTTATATATTTTATGGAGACAGTAGGCTGACAGGAAATGGGGAGAGAGATGGGGGGGAAGACATGCAGTAAAGGCCGTCGGGATCATCATCTCATTCGGGTAAATCATTTTCTGTACCTCGTTGCATCTGCTGAAACACAGGCTCGAAAAGCACTGAAATGTTTAACTTTAAAACTATATCGTTTATAAGAGGTGGAAGTATATGAAACAATGACAAGTGTGATGTAAAGTGTAGAAAGCCAGACATTTGGAGGGGTTAGTAATGAAAGTGATTGATGAACCTCCCAACCCCCTGGTTACATCATATGCGTTGTTCTGCTGATGATTTTACATTGTCTCTCTCATTCTTGCTGTTGTTGTGATGTCCAGGTTCGGTTGAAAACAACCACATCGGAGGTGGAGCAGATGATCCAGGATAGGCTGAAGAAGGTGGATGAAATCAAACACTCTATGGAGCTCAGTGAAGTGGGTTGCATTCTGCATTCTACATTACAAACATGCACATTCTACAAAATGCAGATTGTGTAATCGATAGTATAACATGAATAACCTAATTTATTCTTATTGTTATTATCAAAGCAAAATAATTAAGGCCCAGCAATGAATCATGCATGCAATTGTAGCTCTGTGAAGATAACGCACACCCTCTGGCCAACTACAGTAGACTCAAGTATTCTCAGTGGCCATTTTAAAGACATGTAGTTTATGTAAATAATAAATATCTTAAGGGAAAACCACTCATTTTCTAAATTGAATGTCATTAACACATTTCGGGCGGGAACCCCTTTTATGTATAGTCATAGAACTTTATAGTATATACGTATAGTATAGTATACGTATAGTTTATATATATAGTTTCATTATAGATATTCCACGGTTACGTTCTTAGCTTACACGTGTTTCATGATAACTACTTTTTGTGTTGCCATGCTTTTTGTTCTTGCTCATTGAAAATCGCTCTGGATTAAGAGCGTCTGCTAAATGCCTAAATTGTAAATTGCAATTGATTCGTTTTAATCAACACTGCTTGGGTGTTTGTGTCCGCTGCATGGCCGTTTCCAGGCGAACTCCAGGGAGGACATGGAAGGTGTCCGGCAGGTGTTTGGTGCCCTGCTGCGCTCCATAGAGAGAGGCCAGGCGGAGCTGATGGAGAGCATAGAGGAGAGGCAGGCGGAGGCCCAGAGGAGAGCCCAGGGCCTCGTCTCCCTGCTGCAGCACGAGCTCCGGCTGCTGGGGGAGAGACGGACAGAGCTGGACACTCTCCTACACTCTGAAGACCACCTCCATGTGCTGCAGGTATAATGGCACAGTTTTCTTCTACTCAGTCTGTGTCTCATAGGAGGGCTGTGGGCAGTTTAAAAACAAGATGTTTTTACAAAAAAGGTTTAGATTTTCATCATCGTGAGAACGATGGCTTCCATTTTTGCATTGCAGCTTCTCAGGACTAGAAAGCCTTCAGTTTCAATTAGCTTTGTATTCCCCATCGATGATGTCACTGGAGGACGGTTTCTGAACTGCCCACAGCCCTCCTATGAGACACACAGACCGAGTAGAAAATAATTGCGCCATTTTTTCATGATTATTAGTGAGGACCTATTATATGAAGATAGGTTGAAAAGTGGTGAAGTGGTCCTTTAAGAATATAGTAATTTTATCTCTCTGAAACGGAAAGCTGTGTCTTTTTGAACCAATCAGAACGTCACATCCCTCCAGGGTATCGGACGTGGCTCGGTTACGTGCGCGACACGTGCACGCGCCTGCTGTTTGTTTGTTTACAAGGTCATGCAGGGAGACGGGCAGCAAAGCTTGTGGCTTATTTCTAACCTATAATGTTTTCAGATACATATTTTAGCGTGCAGATTAAGTTTAAAACAGTGTACACTGTCTGGATGTCATCTTGAATGAGATTGAAAACGGACTAGTTCTGACTGACACGCAGCAATGGGAATAAAACAGATTAATGCATTGCGACCTTGTAGATTCACTAACTTGTCTGCATTTTGTACATAACACTCCCCCCTCTCCTCTCCTCTCCTCTCCTCTCCTCTCCTCTCCTCTCCTCTCCTCTCCTCTCCTCTCCTCTCCTCTCCTCTCCTCTCCTCTCCTCTCCTCTCCTCTCCTCTCCTCTCCTCTCCTCTCCTCTCCTCTCCTCTCCTCTCCTCTCCTCTCCTCTCCTCTCCTCTCCTCTTCTCTTCGCCATATAACTTCATCATTTGACCCTCTCTCTCTCTCTCTCTCTCTCTCTCTCTCTCTCTCTCTCTCTCTCTCTTAGAAATTCCCATCTCTCAGCTCAGCTCCAGCCACAGAGGACTGGTCAGAGATCAGTGTCCACAGCCACACCTGTGTTGGGACAGTGAGGAGGGCGGTGGCCCGCGTTGAGGAACTGCTGCAGCCAGCCTTGACCAAGCTGTCCGTTCAAGGTCAGATTTGTGGTCATCACAAAGACATGTATTTCTTTACTCATTGGTGTAAAGTAACTAAGCGCATTAACCCATTCTGACCTGAGATCAGATTCTAAATATGTCTTCCTGACATCCTGACAGTTTTCTGAAAAAGCTATGTTTCCATGTCAGTCGTTCTTCGATTTTTCTAAAATGGCAGACCTACAAGCTTGTAGATCTGCTATTTTTCAATAGCTGAAGCATAACATAATGCTAACACCAAAAGGGGTTCCCACCCAAAATGGATTAAGTACAATTTTGAGGTATTTGTACAATGCGACGCATTGTGAGCTTGTAGATCTGCTATTTTCAAGAGATTTTTGAGTGGTGCAACCACTCCTACAAGCAGCAATGTCCGTGTACCTGTGTGTGTATGTACCTGTGTGTGTACCTGTTTGTTTGTATGTATGTATGTATAAGTGAGCACCAGTATGTGACTTAATAATAGCAGTAGGGGGCGCCAGAAACAGTGAGAGGGGTAGTAGCAGCAATGTCCGTGTACCTGTGTGTGTGTGTGTGTGTGTGTGTGTGTGTGTGTGTGTGTGTGTGTGTGTGTGTGTGTGTGTGTGTGTGTGTGTGTGTACGTACCTGTTTGTATGTATAAGTGAGCACGAGTATGTGACTTAATAATAGCAGTAGGTGGCGCCAGAAACAGTGAGAGGGGTAGTGCTGTGTCTCTAATGAGAGAGTGAGAGAGAGAGAGAGAGAGAGGGAGAGAGGGAGGGAGGGGGGAGGGGGGAATTGCACCACTCAGTTCACACGTGTGTGATTTTTTTTTGACATTTTGAAATTTTGTCATTCAGCATAATGAGTACTTTTACTTTTGGTACTCTGTACATTTTGATGTCAATACTAGTAAAGTAAAGACTTCGAGTACTTTTTCCACCAGTGGATGGAAATATATCATTTACTTTATCATGAAATACTATTTCATATCATCCTAGTAGCTGTTAACCCATTCAGGACAGGAACACCTTTTGGTGTTTTAAGGATTATGTTATTCTTTAGCAAAATTCTTGAAAATGTGGTGCAAATCTTTGAATATATATTCTTTCAGAGGGAACGTTTTTAACTAAAATCTTTGCTTCTGGGCGGTGTCTGGATATATAACATATTTTGAGATTGGGGTCCGGGGCCAAATACAGTACATATAATGCTGGGGGCCCTTGACATGACATACTGATATAGAAACATAGTTTTGTTTTTTTAACTGTCATGATTTAGAAGACAATTTTTAGTATCAGTTCTCATGTCTAAATGGGTTAAACTGTACTAACCTTTTCTATGTTCTTTCTTTTTTTACTCATTCTTCTTCATAATTCTGTTGAATTTCAGAACATGAGAGGATGCAACAGTTTACAGGTACAGTTGTCTGTTCTTTTTAATGCATGAATTGTCTTGTCTCCTGAATGCATGAATATCCATGGCTTTCTAAAAGCATGTCATAGGCGTGAAAGTCTATGGACTTAATGTTAGTTTAGAGCCTAATTATACCATTTCCTTTCCCTGCCAAAGTCTATGGATTTTAATTTATACGTTTAGGGTCAATTACGATGTAATTTATGCCAGCCAAGTCTAGGGACTTTAATGTTTGTTTAGGGTACATTATGATGTCATTTTACGCCAGCCAAGTCTAGGGACTGTAATGTTTGTTTAGGGCAACTTACTGTATGGTCATCTCGCTGATATAAATGTACAGTATCTTGTAATAAATTTAGTTCATTTTTCATGGACATGAGAAAATCAACATGCCCACAAAAATCTGGGCGTCCCTCACTTCACATAAGTGTGATATTTGTCTACCTCCAATTGTCAAAGTTAACCTTTAACCCATTCAGTACGGGAACCCCTTTTGATGTTTCAAGCATTACATTATACATACTTTAGCTGTTGAAAAATAGCAGATCTACCCCGCTACGAGCTTGTAGGTCTGCTAGTTTTGAAAATTTGTGAAAATGTGGTGGACACATCTTTGAATATATTATTTCAGAGTGAATGATTTTAACTCAAATCTACAATACAATTCCGGGGCTCCTTGACATGAAATAGTTTGAGAATCACTGACATAGAAACGTAGGTTTTTCAGGATTTAGAAGGCATTTGTAGAATCATCCTCAGGTCTTCATGGATTAACTTAGTGACTTTTAACTTATCTAAACTGTGTCTGTCTGACCAGAGGACGTCCATCTGGACCCCGGGACGGCCAACCCGTGGCTGGTGGTGTCAGGGGATGGATCCCGGGTCTGGGATGGAGATGTTGAACTGGATGTAGTCGATTCACCGCAGCGCTTTGACACGGCGCCCTGCGTCCTCGCCGTCAAGGTACAGCAAGTGTTTTGATGATGTGCCACTTATGACCATAGAGGTGTTATTATGACACATCAGACTTGTGCGCGTGTGTGTGAAAGAGTACGGTTAAAGGTATATTCAGTGATTTCACTTAATTCAAATATCACTTCTATTTTGTTTTGTTGTGATAATCCTCCCTACTATAGAGTGTGCTGACCATATAAGGAGTTCCTCCCTGTCCCCCCCCAAAAATCTGTAGGTTTAGTTTTTGGCTAGGTGGCCCAGCCTTCATCCAATCAGGATAGAGAGGGGCCTTCCGCCAGTCATGATCGAGCGGGGGCGGGCCTTGGTGTGCGTGCTGTTGGCCTGTCACGTCCTGTAGTGCGTGCATGTGCACATCTTGTCACCGGGGCGAACCGGGGGGTTTTCCAAATCACCCGAATCACTGAATGCTCCTTTAAAATGAGACATATTTGTATTTGAACGCGTGAAAGAATAAGAGTAAGGTTAAAATAAAGACTTACGGTATGTTTATTTGAACACTTGGACTTTTAGCTACCTCAACATGACCCGATTGCTGAATGGTTAGGGTGCATACCACACAGTCAAATGTGGCACCTGCCTATCAATCCCTGGCACCGGATAACTCAGCGTATACAAGTCTGGCAGCAGTGTTGTTTTCGTCGACTAAAACGATGGCAAAAAATGTTCGTCGACTACCTTTTTCACTGACGAAAACAAAATGGAAACTAAATGAAAACTAAGCTATGGTGACAAAAACTATGACTAAATATTAGGGGTGTAACAATATAGTAACTGCATCGAAAAATCGATTTTAATTTCAAGCATCGAAGTATATTGAAATGAAAAAATGACTATGTATCGTATCGTATTGTTTTGCAATGCAAATAATCGGTATCGAATTGTTTTGCTATGCAAATAATCGATTCTATCAATCCTACATTTTTGTGCGTGGTATTTAGCAATTTTTTGAAGAAGAAAGAAAAACGGGTTTAATTACTTTTGTCAACAAATAAAAACTAGACTAAAATGTTAGGAAGGGACTAGTGGACAAGATATGCAGTATAAGTCATTTTATGCTTGGTTGCATGCTGAAAATAGCAGATCTACAAGCTCACAACGTGTCGCGCTCCAACATGTTGTGAACTTGTAGATCGGCTATTTTAAGTGTAAAATCAGCCATTACGACGTCATCGAGGCCCGCCAAAATACATTTTAGTCGACTAAATCACCTGTAGATTTAGTCGACAAAAATCTTATGATATTTAGTCGACTAAAACTATACTAAAAGTCAAGAGACTGTGACTGAAACTAAAATAGAAATTTTCTGCCAAAAAAACAACACTGTCTGGGATGGGAGCTGATGCACTTCACCTACTAAAGCAATTCCAAAGACCCCTGCAATCTCCTTCATGCCATGGCAGGGCTTCTCCACCGGGAGGCACTACTGGGACGTGGAGGTCGGCGGCAAGACGGCGTGGGACCTGGGCGTGGCCCGCGAGTCCGTGGACAGGAAGGGCGCGGTCACCCTGAGCCCGGACCGCGGCTACTGGTCCATCTGCCTGAGGAAGGGGGCCGAGTACCGGGCGTGCGGGGGGGGCGGCCAGCACGGGGCGGTGGCGCTGCTGCTGCACCCCCGCCAGGGGCCGCCGCGGACCGTCGGCGTGTTCGTGGACTACGAGGAGGGGACGGTGTCGTTCTACGACGCGGCGGCCCGCTCTCACCTCTACTCCTACACCGGGTGCCGCTTCGCCGAGCGCCTGTTCCCTCTGTTCAACCCGGAGCTGAGCGACCACGGCAACCAAGCGCCGCTCGTCGTCTGTCGCGACGTCCGCGACGTCAACGGAGACGTGCATGCGGACGCGGAGGACGTTACGATATGACGGTTTCAATGTAGGGCGTTTAGCAGACGCTCTTAACCCATTCTGGTTGGTCACAATGTGAAGTGTTGTGAGCTTGTAGAGCTGCTATTTCTGCAATTTCTGCATTAAACTGTAATATTTGACATTTTCTCGCATCTGTGTCCTGTTTTACGTGTTAGTTTTTAATGTACTATTCGTTATCATAATACAGCAATGCCTGGCAACTGCTTCCAGGCAAGATCTGCCTCTTTCTGCCTCTTTCCTTCTCGTCCACGGCCCTTCACCTCTCTCAGCATTCTGCTGCTAATCAGATTAACACAGAGATGGGATTAGTTTTGCAACAGATGGAGCCACGTAGACTAGAGGAGCAAGGCAAGTTTCTGTGGGCACAAGGCGCATGAATGAGCTAATCTGAGGTCAGACAATGTGAACTTTCTTATTGTTAGAACTAGTTAGTAGCTGTGCTTTTATGTGCAGGCCTGAGAGAAGACCATCACAGTCTTAACTTGCTGGAGACGGAGAGATTGAGTCTTGTTTGGACATTAATCCTCAAATTCCTGCTGCATTTAAAGATGATGATAATAGGCCTATACCATAATAACAGAAAGCTAAATTTGTACTATTATAACTCCCATTTTTCTCATCCATACCGCATGTGTATATCTCTATCTCTAGAGAGTATAGCCTCTATAAGTCGCTGTCCCTTGGCGAAAGGAGTTCGGAGGGGCAGGGGGGTGGGGGTTTGGGTTTAAAAGGGCTGGGGTTGTGGGTGGGATCGTAACCAGACACAGAAACAGGCCTTCCCTGTTGACAGCATAGCAGGAGCATCTATATCTGACCTGTTCTTCAATATAGAGACATCGTTTTTGGATGACTGGGACAAAAGGTAAGATATACTCACTTTGTGGATACGGTTTTGGATATACAGCTGTATATTCAACCTTTTTAATGTATCTGCTATTGAGTTGTAGCTAGTTATATGATACTCGCAGTTTAATATAATCATAATCTATGGGCATAATGTGGCATGTGTTTACTGTCATGTCAGATGAAGCCATACCTACAATGCCAACAACAGCCTCCAACTGGTGACAGAAAATTACTGCTATGCCGTTTCACAGCATTTTATTCCAAGCGGCATTATTTTGTTCTCTGGAAAAGTGTATAGACGTTTTCACAAATCATTGTTAGGTGCTGGATTGGATGGGTGACTGCAGTCAATGCAGTGGAACAGGCAGGGGATAGCACTGTTGTTTTTGGCAGCAAATTTTGATTTTAGTTTTAGTCACAGTCTCCTGAATAGTTTTCAGTTAGTTTTAGTCACCTGGAATGTTTTAGTGTTCGTCTAGTTTTAGTCGACTAAATATCATAAGATTTTGGTCGACTACATCTACAGTTGACTGTTTTTTTCACGCGTTGTGGGCTTGTAGAGCTGCTATTTTCAGCATGCAATCAATTGTAAAATGACTTTTTGTTGACGGAATTGTCAGTATATTTAGTCTTAGTTTTAGTCATCATGGCTTAGTTTCCATTTCGTTTTCGTCAGTGAAAAAAGGTAGTCGACGAACATTTTTTGTCTTCGTTTTAGTCGACGAAAACAACACTGGGGGACAGCTCCCGAGGTGTTGAGCAGCTTACACACACAGACGGCTGTTTACTTCACTGAAGCAAAACAACAGATTATTACACCATCACAATGTGACTGTCTGTATTGTAACTGAGCCTTTAGGATAAAATAAATGCATACTGTGGGCATGTGTAAGACTGTACAATAAGTTTTAATAGCCAAATATAAGTTTGTTATTGTGCTGACATTTATTTTCATTGACTACTGTGTATTGACAAAATGCATTGATAAGTACCGAGTGGTACACATGGTACAGGCTATAATGGGGACAACAGGACTTTATAATCAGGACAAGGCTTCTGTGCAACTTGCACAAAACACAGAACACAGCCTGTGGGACAACTTTATGAACACAGCCTCTTGTATACACACAGACAGTAGGCGTGTGTGCCTGCAGCTGCCAGGGCCATGAGTGCATTCAGGCAGCCTGCGGACGCACAGCTGATGGTTGCAGTAGTATATAGGCAAGTGGAATGGCAATTGGACTGGTGTAGCAGTGTTGTTTTTGGCAGCAAATTTCTATTTTAGTCTAGTCATAGTCTTTGGAATGAAACTTCATTTAGTCACTGCAGTCACATTTTAGTCACCTGCAGACTGATTGGCTGTTGTTGTTGTCTTCAGTACCTGTAGCTGACTGCTGATTGGCTGCGGCTGAACGGAGCCAGCGTGATGTCAGTAGAGGTGCAGGACGAGACAGCCGGGGACCTCCCTGTCAGAGACGTGGGGCTGATGCCCACTGTCACAGGTGTGTATGTGGGACTGATGATATTTCTGCATTGCTGTATTGATACTTTAACTTCAGTAAAACACATGGGAGTATTTTTTCCACTGCACTGCACTTTATGCTTGTATAAATTATTGTATAAA
>NC_139712.1:25458315-25565815 GCF_964188405.1 Protomyctophum parallelum | reverse complement strand
CCTGTATCTCCTATTCCTTGTCCCAGATAGCATTTTTGGTCAAAACAAGGTATATTCCACGGCACAGAGCCGACATTGTCAAGCCTTCCACTGCACCGGCTTAGCTCCGTTTGCTACAGAAGACCTGACCAGGCACCGTTCATAGTTTATGATCAATTCCGGAAGTCTGAAAATGTGGCTTTTCAAAATAAGAGCTGAACTGGGAAAAATGCTGGCATGATCATAATTTGTCAATAAATGCTAGCGCTCAGTGGGTTGATGTAGTGCGAGCACTGACTAATAGGGCCTGGTGGGCTCACCTTGCTGTCCTGCTGGGAACACAACACCACGTCTCGCATAGGGGTCCATGTGACACACAATGTTCAGCATTAACCCTATAACTCCATGTCTGTGTTTCATTCTTCTGTTCTCTCTCTCTCTCTCATCCTCCGTCTGTAGACATACGAGAACCAGTTAGAGGAGGTAAAACACACACACACACACACACACACACACACACACACACACACACACACACACACACACTCACCAAATTACTGAACTATAGGGCCTATATTAAATAGGCTATACTCATTTCAAATATATTTCATACCTCAAACAGCTCATGCCCATTGCATCTCTCGTGTGTGTGTGCGTGTGCGTGTTCGTGTGTGCGTGCGTGTGTGCGTGCGTGCGTGCGTGCGTGCTTGCATCCACCATCAGTGCCAGCGGTCATTGAAGGAGACCAATGCGTCTCTGCTGGAGAAGGTGGAGGAGCTCAGTGTTCAGCTGAAGGAGGAGAGACACAGAGCCTTGTCTCTGGACACCAACCTGACCAGCGCCAACCTGTCTCTGCAATCACTGGAGCAGGTCAGTCACACTCTGTGTTACAACTAGCAACTCACTGTTACTCCCCTGCACGCACGCACGCACGCACGCACGCACGCACGCACGCACGCACGCACGCACGCACGCACGCACGCACGCACACACAGGCACATATAAAGCCATGCACAGTAGAGCCACCGACCATATTCCTTGTATGTAATCATTATATTCACATTTCATAGAATACTTCACTATAAACTAAAGCACCAATCACATGTGACCAGTGGATGATTGTGTTCATAGAGGCCACTCTTGGGTGAGACAGCTTTCTAAGCCGTTATATGTTCTAAACCCCGGTGTGGGGTGGGCAACTTTGACGATTTTGACTCACTCCGGAGGGGCCACATTGCATATCACTGTCGTAGCAAAAACATAGCCGATCTACAAGCTCAAAACGCGTCGAACTGTGACACGTTTTGAGCTTGTGGATCAGCGATTTTTGCTATAGGCCTAATTTAATTGAAATGCTGATTTGTCTATCCATGTCCATGTTCTAAGCTGTTGTGTCTAGATATGTTTCCATGTTGTAAGTTGTTATGTCTAGATATGTTTCCATGTTCTAAGCCGTTATGTGTGTTTCCCTCTCTTAGTTCAAGGACAGGGTATCTGACCTGGAGGGAGAGAGGGCTCTCCTGAAAGAGAGCTACGATGCCCTGCTGGACAGGTGAGTTTACAGCTCCAGGCAGTGACTTTTACTTTTACAACTAAGCACGTCTACTGTACATTGCAGTATTCATACTTTTTTACTGTAAAGTAAAACGGTACTTTTCTTCCCCACCGTGCACTGTCCTTCTCAGTACCTTTTCTGCCAAGACTCACCAGCCCAAGGCAAAGGTGGACAGGCTGCAGGGAAGACAGAACAGGAGGACTTCTCTCTCTCTGGAGAGAGAGAGAGGGAAGGGGAGAGAGACTACTTCTCTCTCTCTGGAGAGAGAGAGAGGGAAGGGGAGAGAGACGGACGTCCACAGGCTAGAGGAGATGCTGCGAGGAGAGCGGGACGAGAGACACCGACTGGAGGAGGAGATGGAGAGGTTGAGAGAGCGACAGGAGAAGGGCCTGTCGGAGGAAAGGAGAGACCCAGATAGAGGTACCACGGACGTGCACACATAGACATCAAAGGGGGCTTATGGAGCTCTTGTTCAACTATCTGCATCCAACTTTCCACTTATATTCTTACCTTTTGGCAGCTTCGTTTCTCTCAGAGTCGTCCGCGTTGACGAGAGACAAGAGACACCTGGAGGAGGAGCTCCACGAGTACAAAGAGCAAGTCATGGCTCTGCAGGACAGACTAGACTCCATCCCCAAGGTGCACAGACAGTCATTTGCGCCACATTTTTGCGATTCTTCAAAAATAGCAGATCTACAAGCTCATAGCGCGGCACTCAGTGCCGCTCTTTGAGCTTGTAGATCTGCTATTTTTTTCAAAAGCTAAGGTATAACATAATGCTTTAAACACCAAAAGGGTTTCCCGTCCAGAATGGGTTAATTAATCACGTTGTTGTTGCTTCTCTCTGACGTCCTTCTCGTCCGTCCGTCCGTCCGTCTGTCTTGTCTTTCAGGAGTTTGAGATGAGCCTCGAGGAGCTCAGCGAAACTCTTCTACAAATCAAGGTTGGTCCCCTCTGCCATGTACTCCGTTTATTCCAGAGCCACAGAGTATAAGACAGAGTAACGACATTGAGGGGACAGAAAACATCCCGGCCACGTGGTTCACTGTCACTGAGAAGCCTATAGACTCAAATGCATTCCGTAAACTTCCAGTTCAGGCCTTTGTCACTATTCGCCAATAGAAGTCTATCTAGAAGAGCCGCCATTGGCCTGCCAAATAGCAGATTTGCCCCTATACACAGTGCCCCTACACATAAGAATGGAACAAACACGGCATGGAACAAGCTCCCACTGTACCCTCGTCAGGCAGCCTCTGTAGACATTTTTAAAGCACAGCTCAAGACCCACTTCTACACCATTGCTTTTAATTGATCTTTTATTTTGTGTTATTCATGTCTTCACTGTATTGCATTACTGCTTGTTTTTTAATGTTTATGCCTTGCTTTTCTTTTTTTCTCCATTGCTCTGTAAAGCACTTTGAGCTGCATTTCATGTCATGAAAGGTGCTATACAAATACAGTTTTATTATTATTACACAATGCCGCATTGTGTAGATCTGCTATTTTCACTAGTTTGGGTTTGGATTGGGGGTGAGTCCCTGCGACATACTAGCGTCATGTCCATGGGGTGTACTTGTACAGTTGCCTCACACTATACAGAAACAGGCGATAGGCTCCTGCCCCTATTATATATGGGCCTCTGGCTCGACAAGGCTACTTACTTACTTACTTACAAGGCCAACGACAGTTTGTTCCCACCCCCCATGCAGGTGTTCAGGATGCAGCAGGAGAGCAGGGACGCCCTGCGCTTCCTCAGGGCCGATGGGAAGGAGCATGCGGAGGAAGAGGAGCTGACTGTGGCCGACCTGGAGGCGTCGCTCGCCGAGACCTCGCTGGAGCTCAGCAAGACCAGAGAGCTGCTGCTGCTGCAGCACCGCATCGCCAGCCAGATGCAGGTGGATGGATCATACTGTTAATTCTAGTCGACTAAATATTCAAATTAGAACCAGCTCAGTGGCCTTGTGGTTAGAGTGTCCGCCCTGAGACTGGGAGGTCGGGGTTCGATCCCCGGTCGGGTCATACCAAAGACTTCCAAAAATGGGAGCCAGTGCCTCCCTGCTTGACACTCAGCATCAAGGGTTGGATTGGGGGTAAGTCCCTGCGACATACTAGCGTCATGTCCAGGGGGTGTACTTGTACATCAAGCTGCCTCACGCTACAGAATCATGAGATAGTCTTCTGCCCCTATGGGCCTAATGGCTCAGCAAGGCTACTTACTTTTTAAATATGAAATGCTAATTCTGAAGGTATCTGTCTATCACCACATGTGCCGGTCCCGCGCTCCGTTGCTTGAGGTCCTCCAACTTAGCCCTTCTAGAGGTCCCTAAAACCAACTTGGTGACCAAGGGCGACAGGGCATTTTGCTGCCAGGGGCCCCAGACTCTGGGACAGACTCCCACTTGACCTCAGGGTTACTAGTTCCCTCACCATTTTTAAAACAAAACTAAAGACTTATTATTATTATCATTATTATTATTAGTCAAGTGAAAAGGGTAGGCTATTGTTGTCACATCACAGCAGCTTATGACTCTGTATGTAGGCTATATGTAGTAGCTCTGGTCACAGTTTTCTGAATAATAAAATGTTGGCTCCATTTGGTTTCATCTTACGCTCTCATAAGAGAGCGTAACATCTAATAAGGGTCCATTTTTGGTTACCAACTCCCCATCAATTAGCTGGGGGATCACCTGGAAGCCGCTCAATGACCACTGGCTGAAAACCACTGCTGTCTGTGTAGGAGTTGCTCTGGCAGACTATCCTAAATGATATTCTTTTTCCCCTCATCGCTCCCCAAGGAAGAGATAAACGTGGCGAACCAGAGGTTAGAGAGAGAGAAGGAGGAGAGCAGGAGAAGGCTGGCAGAGAAGGACAAGCTCCTAGCGAAAAGAATCCTTCAGATCAACACTTTGCAAGGTATTGAAGCGCAACCCCAAGTAATATCACACGACCTGTATATTCCCCTGATAATACAGAATTCTGATAACATATAGTAGGGGGTGTAACAATACATTTTAACAGCGATATGATAAGTATCACGATACATGGTTTACTGTACGATACATGGACGGTATTGGTTCATTATGGCGATACGATGCGATAAGATTCAATGATTTGAAATCGATACAGTAACTATTTAAAATACATTGACATTATTCTAAACTAAGTAATTAAACCCCTCTTTTTATTTTTTCTTCAAAAAAATGCTAAATGTCATGCACAAAAATGTAGTACTGATACAATCGATAATTTGCTTAATAAAATGATTCAATACTGATTATTTGCATTGCAAACTTCGATTTAAAATTGATTTTTCGATGCAGTTACTATATCTTTACACCCCTAACATATACAATATTTTGTGATATGGATCTCCCTAGTTCTGAAATAAAGATTGATTGATTTATATCCATTAACCACGACATGCGTTTTCCTCTTGTTCTCCTACCAAAGCCCAGCTGAAAGACATGACCTACAGCCCCGCCCACTACAAACGGACCATGCCGGTCCAGTACACCTGGTCGGGGGCGGAGCAGGAGGTGGTACCACCCGTCGAGGACGACGCCCCTTTCTCGCAGCTGAGGCCCGGAGAGGCTTTGCTAGAGATTCACCTCAAGGTGGCGCCGAAGATCCAATGCAGATGCTATAACACACCGCCCAAGCGATCCATTCTTTAACACAACACGCAAGCAATCTGTTATTCCTTCTAACTAGGGATGTCAAACGCTAAAGGTGGTTGCACACTGGACGCGTTTTTCGGAAAACCGACGGAGAAACACAGCTAAAAATCCGAAAAAGCGCTCGGTGTGTGGGGACCTTTAAAGATTAATCACATCTTAAAACATCACTAATCGTGATTAATCACCATTCAAACTATGTCCAAAATATTCCACGCTTTTCTGTATAATTGTTGTGGAAATGGAAAGTCAGACAGATACCGGATATATACCTAACATATGTGTGTTTCGCGTCACATTGTGAGCTTGTGGATCGGCTATTTTTGTAATAATCACAAAAAAATAAAAAAATCTATTAATCCATTCAAATTAACGTAGTGCAATATTTGGATGTGAGATGCAGTGGAGTAGAAGTAAAAGTACTGGAAATTGGAAATGCTCAAGGAAAGTGCAAATACCTCAATATATTGTACTCAAGTACAGTACTTAAATAAATGCACCTATAGTCACTTTCCACCACTGGCCGTCTTGCTCCTCCAGGGCGCCACCTTCACCCCCGAGGGACTCAGGACCATGGCCCTGGTTCCGGCGTGGGGGACAGAGGCGGAGACGATGGACCGAGGCGGCGGCGGCGACGACATCGTGACCTTCTGCACCTACGGCCTGCTGGACTTCGAGGTGCACTCCACCCCTCTGGTGTCGGGCCAGCAGCCCAACTACGGCTTCACGTCGCGCTACGCGCTGTGCGCCCGCGACCTGGGCCGGCTGGGGGGCCAGGGCGCCCGCGTCCGGGTGGAGCTCCACCAGGCCACCGGAGGGGTGCGCTTCGTCACCCGCGGCGGCGCCCACCTGTGCCTGATGGGCGCCGTGGAGAGGCGAGGGGAGCGTGTCGGCGGGTGTGTCAACGTCACGGGTCGGTGGTTGATTTCCTCGACTATTAACCCATTAACCCCACAACATGTGTTTTAACATAGTGTTTTAACTATAAAGCATTATGTTATACTTTAGCTATTGAATAAAATGTGGAATATATATATTTTTTCAGAACGAATGTTCTTCTGGGGGGTCCCTGGAACAACATATTTTTAGATGGGGTTCAGCGGCCTCTTACATACAAAATGTGGGTTCCTTGACATGAAATATTGAGCACCACTGATACAGGATTTAGAAGACATTTGTAGATTCCCAGGTCTAATAAAATGTTCGTCAACTGTATACCCTTTTTCACGGACGAAAACTAAATGGAAACTACATGAAACCGAAGCTGTGCTGACAATTTCGTCAATAACTAAAAACTAGACTAAAATGTTTGCAAGGGACTAGTGGACAAAAGATCCAGTATAAGTATAGGCTATGGCACAAGTCATTTTACACTTGAGGTGCGTGCTGAAAAAAACCAGCTCAGTGTTGTGCAATTTTCAGCAAGTGCAAAATCAGCCATTATGACGGCATTGAGGTACGCCAAAATACATTTTAGTCGACTAAATCAACTGTAGATTTAGTCGACTAAAATCTAATATTTAGTCGACTAAAATTAGACTAACACAAAAACATTCCAGGTGACTAAAACTAAATTAATTTCCATTCCAAAGACTAAAATAGACATTTGCTGCCAAAAACAACACGGTCACAGGTAGAGGTGAGCGGGGGGATTTATCACTGGAGTAAAAGTAGCAATGCCACAATATGAAAACACGCTATTAGAAGTAAAAGTCCCGTATTCAATATTTTACTTGAGTAAAAGTAAAAAGGTCTGGGTGAAATATTAATCAAATATACTTAAAGTACCAACATTTAAAAAAATAGCCTACTCATTACGCAATTGTTCAAATTTTGTCAAAATCTTTCAAAAATAGCAGATCTATTTTCAAATATATGAAGTACTAACATACAGGGCTTATTTGGCTATGTAGATAGCATTTTATGTAGATAATTAGATATACAGTAGCACTCTATAGTGTACACGCAATTACGCATAGTTTCATTATATAGATATTCCACTGTTCTTATAGCTTACGTATGATTATTGATGACTATTCTTTATGTATTTGATGTATTCCCATGTTTTGTTCTTGCTTACTGTAAATCAGTCTGGATTAATTTAAATGCCTAAATTGTAAATGTACTGTATGTTCACAGAACTTTAGTAAAACCCAAAAGAAAAAAAAAAGAAAAACATCTCTCTCTCTCTCTCTCTCTCTCTGTCCTGAAGGCTCAGAGGGAGAAATGGTTGGCGTGGTGGACTTCTGGGTGCGTCTGCACCCTCCAGCGGAAGCCATGATGGACACCCTGGTGGAGCGAGGGCCCGACAGGGTGACGGACAGACGGGCCGCCGCGCAGAGGATTCCCGTACAGCAGTGTGTGGGCTGGCAGGACAGCACGCACGAGGTAAACATCCATCCGTCCACACGTCCATGTGCATGTTCAACCGCTTATCCGTAGTCGGGTCGCAGGGGGCAACAGCTCCACCATGCTGAGGACTCAGTGACTCAGGACTCAGTGTCTAATACTATAGGATTACCGTGTTAGAATGAGATATAGATATAATGAGATATAGTGTGTATGTCACGGATTGTCATTAAAATGACGAATTAAACACGTGAAAAGAAGGCACAATCCACTGTTAATTAGGGTGGCCATTCTGGACGGGAACCCCTTTTGGTGTTTCAACTAAGCATTATGTTATGTTTTAGCTATTGAAAAATAGCAGATCTACAAGCTCATACGAGCTTGTAGGTCTGCCATTTTTGAAAAATCGTAAAAATGTGGCACAAATCTTTGAATATATTCTTTCAGAAGACATTTTTATTTATTTCGATGTCAGGTCTAAATGGGTTAATTAGGGTGGCCATAAGAGGCTTAATGAACCAATCGATAATTGCCATCCCCCTGTATACGCTCAACAGGTCCGGGAGCAGTTTGACTTTGGCGTGGGCATCCCCAACGAGCTGCTGGTGGTGCTGGAGCGCTGCGTGGGCCTGTCGGCCCGCTGGCCCGGCCTGCTGCCCGACGCCTACCTCACCTACCGCCTCTACGACCTGCCGCCGCACGTCTCGCCCACCGCGCCGTGCACGGCCGACCCGCTCTTCAACGACGGCACCACCTACCCCCTGGCGGTGACCAAAGACCTCCTGCACTACCTGAGGTGTGTGTGTGTGTGTGTGTGTGTCCATGTGTGTGTCCAGGGACGTGCACACATAGACATTGTTTATTGAATTTGATCCATTCCCCATTAGCTGACGCCATGGCGACAGCTGATAAAAGGGGGCTTCAGCCCCCTGCCCTTTTACCCGTCTGTAAAACAACGTAACTCTCCATCTCCAGACCACAAATGCAGCGTTTACTGATGGTGAAAGAAACGTATCCTTTCCATGCCATACCATATACCGGAAGGCAGCATTCAGGAGAATTGTTTCAGTCTCCTGAACTAATTTGTTTCGAAATCCATGTCGTTACAACTCATCCTCCTGTCGGGTGCGTTGTTCTCTCGACACCTTTTCAGTCTACACGCCAAACCTCAACGCGACGCATTTTGAGCTTATAAACAGGCCATTTCTGGCTATACGGCCAACTTAAAAAGTGTTTAAGTTGGCACAGGAATAATTTCAGTTCATATAGGCTTGTGGTTAAAAGCATGTGGACTTCCCCATGTGGAGCATGTAATCAAACCACAAACTTATCTTAATAGTTTTGTAATTGTTACGTGTCAGATTGAAAATGTGACTTTTCGAAAAATGCATAAAACGTATACAATGTGTTGCTTGTGCAGGAGTGGCAGTCTGTGGGTGTACCTGTTTGACGACAGCGATGAGCAGACACCACCGGCATACCTGGCCAAGACCCCTGTGCCCCTCGTAGCCCTGGCTACAGGCAAGGAGATCAGAGGTGAGAGACCCCCTCGTAGTCCTTAGCTACAGGCAAAGAGATCAGAGGTGAGAGACCCCCTCGTAGTCCTATCTACAGGCAAGGAGATCAGAGGTGAGAGACCCCCTCATATAGTCCTATAGCTACAGGCAAAGAGATCAGAGGTGAGAGACCCACTCGTAGCCCTAGCTACAGGCAAGGAGCTCAGAGGTGAGAGACCCCTGCCCCCCTCGTAGCCCTCTGGCTACGGGCAAGGAGATCAGAGGTGAGAGACCCCCCATTATGTTATACTTTAGCTATTGAAAAATAGCAGATCTACAAGCTCATAGCGCTGAGCTTGTAGATCTGCTATTTTTGAAAGATCGTGAAAATGTGCCGCAAGTCTTTGAATTTTACTGTTTCAGAGCGAATGTTTTTAACTGAAATATTTGCTTCTGGGGGGTCCCTGGAACAACATATTTTCAGAGGGGATCCGCGGCCAAATGCAGATAATTGTGGGGGTCCTTGACATGAAAAGGGTTGACATAGAAACATAGGGTTTTCAGAAAAATGTTAGGATTCAGAAGACATTCTTTTTAGAATCGTCCTCAGGTCTAAATGGTGTTAAACAACGGTGTGTTGTCCCGCTAGGTGATTACGTGCTGAGAGATGCAGGTGGCGCACCACAGGGCATGCTACGAATGCTCGTCAAATGGAGGTACCCTTTCCAAGCAACAGAGGGCGCTCTAGGACGGACAGAGACGCACAGGGGGGAGAGACGCACAGGGAGGGACGTGAAGAGGAGAGAGGAAGCCGAGGAGACGCTGAGACCCATAGCCAAGCCCCGATTAAAGGTGAACTTCTGCCATTCATGTGTGTGGTGTCACAATAAAGCGCCAAAGTCCTGATGTCACCCGCTCATCCCCTGGTTCTGCCTGGTTCACGGAAGAAATGTATCTCTGGAGAATAACATGGTGTCATCTTAAAATCGTTTCATATAAGCATTGTGGTCCAAAAAAATAAACAAGCTGTCACAGCGTTATTGTCAGGGAGGTGGCTCTGTATCGTTTACAACAGTCAGTCACTCATATACTGTATGATACAGTCTGTTTCTAGCGAAAATGTAACTAATTCAGTAGTAGTAACAATAGCGTCAGTTGATTCTTCATATCCATAGGCGATCTAAAATCCCTCTATGGAGATTACAATGCAAATAAAAAGTACATGAACCTGTGGATCTGCGCCCTCTACCGATATTGACGTCAGACTTCAGTTCTGTCTCATGCCGTGGCGAGCTATTCAGAAAAAATAAGGTTTAGCTGTATTCAAAAAATGTCAACGCTCCAATGGCGCAATGAAGCACTAATCAAGTATATGATTTTGTTTAACCATTTTCACTATCGTTCTCTCTCCATACAGACCTGTTCTGTGAAACAAAGAAAAAGTCATAATGGCCGTGAACTGCTTCACTGTTTTAAAATACTAGACCATTTCCAAGGAAATGGCTGTATTTTTAGTTCTCACATTTGTTTACATTTTCTCACAAGGCATTAGGATTTGACTGAACTTACCGGAATAATCAAATAATCAATGTTATATCATTGCACAGTTAATGATGAATAGAGCACCGAAGTCTGACGTCAATATCGGTAGAGGGCGCAGGTCCACAGGTTAATGTATTTTTTATTTGCATTGTAATCCCCATTTTAGATCTCCTCATGTCATCCAGGCCGTTTCATTCATATGGATATGAAGACTCAACTGACTGAGAGAAAACGCTATTGTTACTGCTACTGAATTAGTTAAATTTTCGCTAGAAAATATAACTATATCAAATATAAGCGACTGACTGTCGTAAACAATACAGAGACACCTTGGAACCCAATGCTTATATGAGACGATTTCAAGATGAGCCCATGTTATTCTCCATAGAGAAATTACTTCCGGGAACCAGGGGATGAGTGAGTGCATGACGTCAGGACTTCGGCGCTCAATTGATGAATATTTGAATGAAAATAGTTCAAATGAATATTTGAACTATTTTTGGCAAGATGTATGTATTCTATAAGTGCCTTTAGTCACCACATGTGTTTCACTGTCTCTTCACTACAGAAACAAATAATGGAGTCGAGAGAGACCACGTCAGTACAAAAAGAGGCAAAAGCTCAGGTGCATTGGATTATTTTTTTAACCTTTTTCTGCGACTTAAAAATGCAAAATATGAATGGCTGAACAATGGCTGAAAACACATGTTTGCATTATACTTATGCCAACGTGTGTGTGCGCGTGTGTGTGTGTGTGTGCGTGTGCGCGTGTGTGTGTGCGTGTGTGTGTGTGCGTGTGTGTGTGTGCGTGTGCGCGTGTGTGCGTATAGGGCAAGCATCGACCTCCACCCATCAAAGTCAGAAGACCACAAGAGGACCCAGAAGGAACCCTCTCTGTGACATCATCACCGGCCAAGAAGAGGTCCCCGAAAAGGTCACCTGACCCCTGTCACAATTACAATTACAATGTAGGCATTTAGCAGACGCTCTCAGCCAAGGCAATCTCATACATACAGAATGCAGAGAGACAGTCCAGTGCCTCACGGAACTATTGGTCGCAATAACCTTAGAATCTACACGATATACTATCAAAATCATACACATTCTTTGCAGGGCCCCCATAGCACGCGTGCGTGCGACATTTCCGCATATTTCCTTGTTTTTATCATCTTTTCACCTAAATTGATCAAAGTCAATGGCCGATGAATGGCCCCAGGAGCCCTTTCCAGGGGTTCTCAAACCCAGTACCACGCAGTACAATTTCCTCCAAAGGGCCCCTAAGAGCCAAGGGTCCCTGGACCACGGCCCCCACTGGCCTATGGATATTTTGGCCCTGTAAGAAATGTCTTTGTCAATCATCTGCAATCACCTAGAGCCCCGACATGATCTGAGACATTTTTAAATGACTCATTCATGACTTTCCATAATGTCAATACCTAATTAACCGTACTTTTCTCTACTATATAGATCTCCAGAGAAAGGCACTCCCAGGCGGGTGCGTGCCGCCCAGCGGTCCCTGTCTGCATCCACTGCATCCAGTCAGGTAGGAACTCATTTATTGCTCAAATAGTTTAGCCAAGAAGGGACCCGCCTGAAGGCATTTCTGGCCATATGAATGGAATAAGACAAATCAGATCATATGATTTCAGAGATAATTTGGATACTGATTTGTGTGAGCTTCGCACACAGTGTACAGTAGTAGCAAAAGGTGTGTTCTGAAGAAAAGGCCCAATGGAGACAATAACAATAACTGGATGAAACGCTGAAATCGAGAACTGATTTGAATTAATATAACGCTCTTTTAATGGAAACCCCTTTTAGGGTTTTTACATTTCAAGATCCCATTTTTGGGTTCTTTATTGTTGCTATGTACAGTATATATATTTTTTTTCTTTTTTTAAAGTTAGGTCAGAATTTAGAAGGCGGTTTTAGAATCGGCCTCAGTCCTAAAGTATGCAAGGTATAATATCTGGTCATTGTCGACAATGACCACCTAGCCAGATAGTATCCCGCTTATTACAGTATATGGCTACCCAACATACGTAAATGAATACATTGACCCAAAACACAACCAAAAAAGGATTCCATAAGTTTGCGCTGGCTGCGTCTGCCCAGCTGCAGGGCTGGAGCACTGTCGGCAAACAAGGAAGTGAGTTGATCAAATAGAATCCATTTCCAGGTACTGCTTTTGTCTATTTCTCGCTCAAATGTTTTCAAAAACATTTTTGAGAGCAATGTTTAGACCTGTAAATGACATTGTCACATGTCACTAGTGTGTGTGTGTGTGTGTGTGTTTACATGGCTGTCATGTTGGAAACAGCAGCAAATCAAGCGGGCGGCGCAAACCCTCTGAGCAGCTGGTGCTCAGAGGGTTTGATTAGGCAGCAGTCTGTTACCGTATCGGAGCGGTCATTATCAAGACATAACTCACTGCTGAATTCAGCAATTGACCAATCAGAATCAAGCGTTCAACCAATAAGGTAATGAACTTTATTTATATAGCAGGTAAGGTATGTTAATAACCACCTGTTCTCCCTGCTCTCCCTACGTGAGGTGCCCTTCACCAGACCTGGGTTTGAATCCAGGGAATGACATGAGATTCATGGACGGCAGCGTTGATAAATAATTATAATAATTATAATAAATTAAGGCAACGTGTTGAAAATGTAAGAAAACAAAACAAACAAGACCCTCGTATGTCCTCTCTCTGTAACAGGTGTCCATGGATGAAGAGCAGGACAGACGTCACAGTGGTAAAGCCTTACGTTACATCATGTGTACGCACGCACGCATGCACGCACACACGCAGGCACGCACAAACTCACTCACGCAAGCACGAACTCACTCACTCACGCACGCACAAACTCACTCACGCACGCAGAAACGCACACACGCCTGCACAAACTCACGGACTCACGCACAAACGCACACACGCCAGCACGAACTCGTGCACGAACTCACGCATGCACGAACTCACGCACGCACGAACTCACGCACAAACTCACGCACACACGCATCAAAAACTCATGCACGAACGCACGCACACACAAGAACTCGCGCACAAATTCACGCACACACGCACGCACACACGAACTCACGCACAGTGAGTGTGATGCACTGCCATACGTTTGCACATAATAAGCATTACCCCATTACTTGATCTGTGCTCAAGTTCAAGTTTATCAAGTTTATCAATAAACTTCATACAATAACCAAAAAGAACACGATATGTTGCCTGTCTCCCCCCTTTACAATATGTCGGAGAAACGGGTAAAACAATAGGTACAAGGCTGGGACAACACAGATACAATATTAACAATGCAAAAAAGACAACCACAAGATTTGTGCAACATTTCATGGCTCACGGCATTGAAGCTCTAAAATGCGCTGGACTTCAACACAATCCCAACTGGACAGTAGGACAAAGACGTTTTAATGAATAACAGTGGATTAAGAACCTCAACACGGATTTTCCTGGAGGTTTAAACATGCCTAAAATCAGATCTTGAACACAACAAAACTTAAACTCAGGATTAAACTGGAGAAATCTAAAAGTGATTGGATCACACAATGTAGGCACAATGCACTGAAGTTTTTTAATTCCCCCCCATGCAGCCACAGCCGCAGCAGACAGTGAGACCTCCGGCTCCACGGCCTCCACCACTTCATCTTCTTCTAAGAGTGACATCGTCGTTATTCCTGCCCAACCAGCATTCAGAAAGGTATTATAAGTCATGCAGACAAACTTTCTTGCCACTATTTAGTGTTGATTTTGACAGAACATTTAGATTTTAGTTTTTTTAATAGCTTTCATTTACAGTAGTTTTTAGTCACATGTTAGTCACCTGGATGTTAGTCTAGTTTTAGTCGACTAAATGTCATAAGATTTTAGTCGACTGAATCTACAGTTGATCGGAAGGACCTCATTTATGATCTCATTTCAGTACAGACGTTCAGCTCGAGAGAGATTTGGTCTCCCCACTATTACAAAAGAAATAATGAAAACGGCTAATCTGCATGCTCTCTCATCATGATGCGTAGAGCTTGTAGACCTGTTTTTGTAAATGTTAGAACATCTTGGGGAACATTTTAGAATTTTGTATTTGAATTTTTTTTTCTAAAAAAAGACATCTTTGAAATATTTGTGGAAATTATTTAGGGCAAAAGAAAGAAAAAAACTGAATATTTACTCACGGCCCTATATTTGGGAAAGTAAAATGAATGAACGACATGAATCCAAGTGAAATGTCTTTGGCGGTGTCGCAGGGAGACAAGCTGAGGGTGGAGATTCTCTCGCTGACGTTTGGCCCCGACTCCCGCGTGGCCCAGGACCAATCGGTGCAGCGTGTGTACGTGGAGTACCGCCTCCTGGGCGTTCCCATGGAGACCACTGAAACGCCCATGTCCCTCCGCAAGCCGGAGGACGGAGAGGAGATTCACTACAACTTTACACGAGGTGTGTATCTATAGTAGCCTGGCTCCAGACCTGAATCTCTACCCCCCCCCCCCCCCCAGTGTTTGTGTGTGTGTGTGTGTGTGTGTGTGTGTGTGCGTACGTGAATGGGTGAAAGCAAATGCACATTATTGTAAAGCGCTTTGTATAAAGGTGCGACAGAAATGCACCATTTAAAATGTATTTGATAACTTCTATTTCAAAGCCCCTTTGTGTGTGTGTGTGTGTGTGTGTGTGTCCTTTCAGTGATCTATGTGGACGGGACAGAGGCGGCTCCACTCAGACACTACCTCTATACCATGCTGGAGGGCACCGACCCCAGCCAGGGCAGGTAATAGAAGTGCATGCACACGTTCCATACTGTAACTATGGGGGCCGTATGCTATGCTAATGAATTAGCCGGGTCAGATAAGGGCCCAGCTCGGGCCGGGCCTTCATTTTCTGCAGTCCTGTTGAAACTCAGGAAATCCTGTTGAAACTCAGAGAGAAATCAGAGAGGCCAACTCCACCAACATTTTCAAACAAAAACTAAAAACACACCTCTTCAGATTAGCTAGCCTTCTCCACCCTACCGTAGCACTTTTTTGAGGCCTCCCATCATGTATTTTGTTATTATTATTATTATAATATCTCAAATGCTGGACCTCCTCATGCCTATTTTTATCTCCATGTCTGACTTCATGCACATTCACTGTCTTGTCTTGTATTGTTTGATATAACCTATATGATCTAACTGTAAAGCACTTGATGTACGTCCTGCCTGTGAAGCACATTGAACTGCAACCCTGTATGAAAGGTGCTATATAAATAAAGCTTATTATTATTATTATTATTATTATTATTAACTATGCTGTACTGTAAGCATCGTTGTGAGCTTGTAGATCAGCTATTTTTGCAATTTGACATGTAACGTGTGTGTGTGTGTGTGTGTGTGTGTGTGTGTGTGTGTGTGTGTGTGTGTGTGTGTGTGTGTGTGTGTGTGTGTGTGTGTGTGTGTGTGTGTGTGTGCATGCGTGCGGCCACAGGTTAAAGTTCACAGTGGTCAGTGAGCCGATGGATGAGGAAGAGGAGTGTGTGGACGTGGGACACTCCTTCCTGGAGCTGCAGGAGTTGTTACTCACAGGAAATGATGTCAGCGAACGCCAGATCGACAGTACGTGTCTAAATCCAGCTGTTTTCAACCCTTTTCACATCAGGGACCACTATTTATTCAGCATTTGAGCCACGGAACCACCATTGGATGACCGTTAGCCTCTCAGACCCAAAACGAAAGAATAACATTGTTATTGTTGGATAATATTTGTGTCCACAATTCCATGCTGTATTGATGTTGGTGCAATTAGGAGAACGCAGGCAAACGATCAAAAACAACAATTCTGCTACATTCTCTAATTCTCTTGTAAATTAGGTAATGCTGACGTTTAACAATAATTTAAGTTAAATATCTAATAAGGGTCCATTTGGTTACCAACTCGATCTCCATCGTTTAGCTGGGGACCACCTGGAACCCCAGACCACCAGGTTGCACCTTGTCACCTTGTTTCCACTTGTTCAGGGGGAAATGTCATGTTCTGGGGGAAATATTTAGACAAACATTGCAGATCTACAAGCTTGTAGGTTGCCTATTTTGGGGGGGAGAGATTTGGTCGTAGAAAATGCAGTCCCAAGTTCACAACCAAATCAGGTCCAGGTTACTATAGTTCTGAAAATGTCTGCAACAATAATTGAAGTATAGGGCTGCAACTGTCGACTATTTTCTCAGTGATTACTCTATCAATTACTTGTTCGGGTAAATGAGAATTGTGACATGGTGTGAGCTTTTGAAATGACATATCCAAAATAGGCATAAATTATTAACTCATTAAAAAATGTCTTCAAATAGGCTAATTGACTAAAGCTATTAGTTCAATTAGCCGTTGCACCCCTACATTTGATGTATGTATAGTCTAAACTGGTTCTCAAAGTGAGGTCCAGGGGCCCTCAGGGTTCTTGTAACTAACGGTTCAATTCTTTTTGGTTCTTAGTCCATGAGCCAGAGCTCCAAAATCGGAACGTTAATTATGAATTGAGTGTGCAAAACTATACCTATATTAAATTGTTTATAGGATCAATGTAAGTTAATTAATATATGATAACACTTCCACAGTAGTAGCTTTTTCATATTTTCAATTTGTTGCATATTTTCCTATATAATGCATCATCATTTACAAATACAAAATGTGTAATACAATAAATCATTGTCTTCGTGTAATAATCAACTGGGGAATTTTCATGTTGATAACAATCTAATAGGTATGGTTTTGCACACTCAATTCATAATTGAGGTTCCAATTTCGGAACTCTGGATGAGAACCAAAAGTAACTGAACAGATCCGGTGAACTGAACAGATTCCCATTGGGAACCAACCGGTGGAAAAGGGGTCTCGGAGTTATGGCGGTCCTTTGAATAAGAAAACAAATAAAACACACGTTTTAGAACCACTGTCTAAACATATATGCTCGTCTTTATCTCTCTGCGTATAGTTCTGAGCGTGGACGAGGACAGTGAGGTGATTGGACAGCTGAAGGTGTCTCTGGAGGCAGCTAAAGCTCTGCACGGGATCTACTGGGAGTTCCGCCAGCGGAAAGACGCCCCACAGCCAGAGGAGACACTGCAGGAAGAGGACGAGGAGGAGGGAGAAGAGGCGAAAGAGAAGGGAGAAGAGGAGAAAGAGAAGGAGGAAGAGAAGAGAGAAGAGGAGGAAGAGAAGGGAGATCCCCTACAAGCCATAGATGATGAGGAGGACAGTGCACTATTACTAGACGAGGGGGAGATACATGAGTGAAATGCTTTTTAATTTTTTATTTTTTGCATGAACATAGCTGTTCATGAGAGATACAAGAAATCAGAGAGTCCAAAGGGAAGTACGCACATCTCAAAACATTCTACAGGTGCTGGACAAAAATACGTACAATGAACAAGGAAGGCAGTCCGCACACAGTCCGTCTCTCAGCTCCCGAAATACCTGACGAAGACCCAGTGGGCTCGAAACGTCATCCTGATAGGACTGCCTTCCTTGTTCAAGATACAAGAAATCACAAATCCCATACAGGTGCAGACTCTTAAATGATAGTGGATTTTAGATTTGTGTTATAGATTGTAATCAGCAAAATATTTCAGTGTTTTTAATGGCACCTGTCTTTTCAAACCTGTGCTCATGCTGAAAGTTGAATAAAAATAAACCATTTATTGAGTATGTTGTAAGCCTTCCCGAGCCATGAGGCCCATAGGGCAGGAGGCTATTGGTGCATGCACGGGCAGGTGATAGGACGCTAAGACGCTTTGTGAGTTGATTTGGAGCAGCTACATGCATCATTTCGTCTTTACAACGGCATGTCACTGGCTGGCCATTCCAATGGTAGACTGCATCGTTTAATCTAACCGTGTGAACGCAACATATCTCCTGTTTCTGTAGCGTGAGGCATGAATCTTTTATTTGGTATGACCCGGCCAGGGATCGAACCCCAGCTGGTCAGCTATTTATTGATTTGGAGACAAAACATTGAATCTATTATTCCCAAAATATGGCTTATCCCACAATTTTGTAACCCATATTCCACCCCTGTGTCAATTATGTAATGTGATCCTGGGCTCTACACAACCTCCGCCAACCTAGTCCCCATATATGGGGGACATGGGGAGAGCAACTGACTTGAACTCATGCTTCCTTCATGCTTGAGTGTCCAAGTTGCTCCTTTACACCTGACAGGGGGGAGTTTCCCTGGTTGGACGTGGAAGGAACACGTTATTCCATGCATATATGCAAGAAGGTATAGTAACATTACCAGGTGGTGTTTTAATAAGGCAGATTGGGGTGTAGAGCAATGCACAAGTTACACAACATGGGGCATTGGGGCTATTCTAAATGCAGCACATTTGTGTATTCCAAAAAGAACAAAAGGTAAGAGGAAATTAGTGCCTTAAGAGGGAAGACATGAGAACACTGCATTATACAGTGACACGAAACAAGACAGGAACGCCCAAAAACGTCACATCCGTTTTTTTACCCTGGGCAGAATTTTCTATGGCTGCCAATGCAACTTTTTCCAATCCTTAATCACATACGGACAAACATCTATGCCGATAATATCTAACTTGCGGAGGTAACGTGCCTTGTCCACAGGCAACAGATCGTTCAACGTATGGCATTGCAAATACGTTTGCGCAATATTGTTTTGGAAATGCCGCAAATTGCATTGCAGTGAACGAGAGCCCTGGGGGTGGTGACTCCGCCCTGAATACGCGTTTTCGTGTCAGTGTATAGACTATAGAGCATAGCAGTGGGTGTGGTTTTCTGGAACCACTGAAATAAATCGGCCATTCATTTGTCCCATAGATATTTACAAAACTATTTATAAATATATTTAAAATATTTCTAGGCCTAACAATATTTTAAGCCTAGAATCAAGCTAACCAGGATCCGGGTCAATCATGACCAAAAGACCTTTGATTAAAAGGAAAATAAAGTGAGGGGCGCTCTTATCATCATTCAACATCGAGGACAAAACAAATATGGACAAAACAAACATTAAACTCTGTGCATTGTCAATGGCGTTTTTAATGTTTGTATATGGAAAAATTAAACCTGTAGGGCAGTGTAGGCTATAGGGGCGCCCCTCAAAAAATAAAATAAAAAACTCTAAACAAGGGTAGCCTATTTATTAAATGTAGTAGGCTATAGGCTATCATATAATTAAATGTGCCATTTTTTTCCACAGAATCCTTTTTTTTATGGTCATGATTCACCAGGATCCTGGATGGCTTTATTCAAGGCTTAGACTATATTAATATAAATATTTTTAGTAAATCTCTATGGGAAAAATGAATTGGAGTTTTCAGTAGTGACCATGCAGCTCCTACGTATTACCTTGTACCATGGCTCCCCCTCGTGACCGTTTATGGTACGCGCACCGTGCACGCTCCAGCAGCACTAGTGCGCATGCTACGCTAAGGTTCGCACGCCATGACTGTTTATACTTTAATAAAACTACAACTAATAGGTGTCGTTTGAAAACAGTGTGGCCGTTAAGCAGCAGCAGCTCAACCACTGAAAGAAACACAGCTACATGTAAAACGATGAACTGATTCACATTGTTTTTCATCTATTTATTTTTTATCTATCAATCAATCATTCAGTGACAGTTACATACCTCCACCACCAGGGGGCGAAAGGCATTAAGACCAACACCGCCTGGATCCTGCACTTTGACCCAGAAGCTAACTAGTATTCTTGTCGTGATTCTTATGTTATGGATATGCGTACATAGCCTACTGTTGACTTTTACAACTTTGACAAATATATGATATAGGCTTTTTTGGGCATGTAGTTTTCTATGCTGATTGTTGAACAAGCTTGTCGTGGTTGTTCCGTTTACAGTTTACACCCTACACATTCTGTATTCCAGTAGGAACAAAAAGCTTGGTGGAAATGTCTCATAAAGGAGGCCAAAAGCGTCAAATGGAGTCTGTACGGCTGAAGATACATGGACACATGACGTCGGTGGGAGAGGACATATCGTGTGTTTTGGAGAAACAGCAGCAGAGTGGTGGTGCTGGTGTTTGTTGTGTGAAGCTTGATATCAGAGTGTTTGTGTTGGAGCGCCTCAGTATGGCCGCTCAGGTCATGTGCAACCTTTTCCAGAGAGAGATGGAGACACTAGACACTCTGCTGGACATTGATTTACACACTGCAGGTTAGTAAACTCTGAACAACACCATGGCTTATCATTAAGCTAGCTGAACTGAACTACGTTTCCCAGTAGTTCTTTTTTTATTCAGAGCAAAACCTATTTTCGTTCGTCGTAGGTTGCAAGTGTGTGTGTGAGTGTGTGTGTGTGTGAGAGAGAGAGGGGTGGTAGTTAGCCCTATACAAGCAGAACCCAATGCTACTAAAGTTTCTGAATTTTTTTAGACCCAGAGCATTGGGTCCTATTCCACCTCCACCCTGCCACCGGGTACGCACACATATATAAACGTAAACAACTTCGGATAAGTCCTGCTGCGCTCTTTCAGGACTTTTTTTCGTGTGAGGGCTTCTGAATGTGTGAACTTTAAGTACCTATAAATACCGCTGCGAATATCTCCTGTGGCGCGGAAGCCGTTAAGTATTTTTAAAGGTATATTCAGTGATTTCACTTAATTCAAATATCACTTATTTTTTTGTTTTGTTGTGATAATCCTCCCTACTATAGAGTGTGCTGGCCATATAAGGAGTTCCTCCCTGTCCCCAGTTAACCCCTGGTTTGACCGATTTGGTCGCTTTGATTCTTCTCTTCCTTCCTTGTTTGTACCGCCCTCATTGTACCGCCTATCTGGCTAGCTAGTGGCGCTATAGCTATGACAGAGCAGATCAGAGGCAGGAACGTAGCCGCACAAGCCAACCGCACACCGGGAGGCGGTACAATAAACGGTAAACAAACAAGAAGAAATAAAGCGACCAAATCGGTCAAACAAAGATTAAAAATACTTAACGGCTTCTGCGCCACAGGAGATATTCGCAGCGGAATGTATAGGTACTTACAGTTCACGAATTCAGAAGCCCTCAAAGGAAAACAGGCCGTCAAACGGCGCAGATACGATGTTACGGAGCATATTTATGTCCGCGTTCCAAAATTCCCATACGAAAATATAGTTATGAACAGGGACCCTACATAAAACTCATCCAAATTTCAGAAAAGTTTTATGGAGGGTTCCGAGAGGGGCTAGGTGGTAGTGTGTGTTGGGCAGTGTTGCTATAGGGGCCTGTTTCACGAAAGCAGAATGAACTAATCCAGGATTTAAAACAAATCCCGGTTTGATAATGCTTGCTCCGTACTCGTGCCCAGTCTGGTTCCCCTCAGTGTTTTTATTTTTTTCCAAAAAGTTTAAAATGTACTCTATTGGTTAGACCTACAACCAATCGGAGCAGCGGAGCCTGCGACGTCACACACCCTAGTTGGTTATAGCCTTAGAGTATATATATTTATAGAGGCACCCAGAGGAAATCTTGAGGCGAAATGGACATAGTGGCCGAAAGAAGGTATTGCAGTTTGGTAAGGTCTGGCCCCAAACACATGAACGCGCACTAGGCTCCGCCCACTCCAGAAAGTTTCAGGCAGCTCTGAGCTCTGCTTCAGAGCGGAGAGCGCTGACGGACCGACCGCATTAAAACCAGGAAATGTCGCATCAGGACTTTTGCTCATTACTTATTATTCTGTGTATATAAAATATAGCTAATTTGTCTAATCTCTAGTTACATCAATATTGTTCTTGTAAAATAGTTGGTTTGTGACCAAGTATTAAGATTATAAAGATCGCTTGTGTAATTTTGACTGCCAGGGAAATCCCTTGACTCCACCCACCCCTTTCCCCCCTCACTGTATACGTTTTCCCCCTTTTTACCTCCTTTATGATGATTTCCTGTTTTTGGCTTTATAGAAGTGCATAGTGTACAAAATTATATGATGAATTGAAAATGGTGGACCCTCTTGTAAACAAGTGTAATGCTTTATGGCAGGGATATTCAATTAGATTAGGCCTCCTATGTGACACAGACCGAGTAGAAAAAAATGTGCCATTTTATCATGATTATTAGTGAGGACCTATTATATGAAGATACGTGTACGTTCAAAAGTGGTCCTTTAATGATTACCGTCATTATGGTAATCTCACAATTAATATTGCACACACCATACCTGTAACTTTTATTAGCCCTCTTATTATTCCCCAAAAAAAAAAAATTAACACAATTTTATGGTGATTTATTTTTTTATGGTTTACTATAGTCCTAATAAACGCCAGGAAATTACATCTGGCCACAAAAGATCACGGGATCTATTGAATGTGACAAACTGACATATTGAGCCTATACACACAGTATAAGCTTTCCCCCAGTAGGCTACCTTCACATTCAGTAGATCCTGTGATCTTCTGTGGCCAGATGTAATTTCCTGGCGTTTATTAGGACTATAGTAGCCTCGATACCCAGGCTTTCATTTCGTCTGCGCGAAAGATGAAAGCCTGGAAAAAGCCGTGGGCTGAACCAGTCTAAAAGTGGGAGTCAACCCTTCCGGGTGGGCGTCGCTCTAAATGATGTGACGTAGCGCTGCACTAGGGGGGAGAGGAGGGGCCGGGGGTGACGGACAGATCGATGAGATCCAATCAGGGTGCGCGCTTTTCTGAGGCGCGACCCTCCCATCTAGGCCAGAAATGTCTCTGCTTAGGTCAGGCTAGGACTATAGTAAACCATAAAAAAAGAAATCACCATACAATTGTTAAAAAATGCATATTTAGCCCCATGCTCGAATGCCCCCGCCCCCATGTCAAAAACAGCTAAAATCCCTAAAACGAAAGAAAGCAGCAAATGAAAAAAGATTAACACTCATCTTTTACTTTATCTAATAACAAACTAAAACATGAACCTTGGTTGAAAAAAACTAAAGTTGTCCTTTAAATGTAGGCTATATAATTGTACATATGCGGTAGACTATATTAATGTCTATATTAATGCCTCTAGTTATATGTATAGCCTATTTTATCTGTGGGATTCAGCGTTTCTTGACCATAACCAGTCATGGAACAAAAGATCAGAGCTGCATTCTTTTATCCCCCTGCATTTGATTTGAATGCAGGGTAAGGGTACTTAAAATGAGTCCTCCTTATATAAACATAGGTGTTGAATTAACTTTTCCACAAAACTTGGAACAACAAGGCACTGGATGAATTTAGCTTGACTGTTAGCCTTGTCCGGGAGCAGGCTAACTTCACAGCTAAATCTCCATGGTGGTAACTAATATGGCATTGCTTTCATGAAACCGATTCAAGCCTAAACATATCCAGGTTAACTAAATTGATCTGGCTAGATAACTTGGCTTTCGTGAAACCGACTACGTGCACCACTGGACCAATCAAAGCGTTAAGTCAAGTGATGTGTCCAGGAAGGTTATACTATAGGCAGTGTTGTTTCTACTCTAACTGGTGATTTCCACAGAGCACCACAGGGAGACGTCTACAGTATCTGGAGAGATGGCCTCCACAGAGCACAACAGGGAGAGCTCTATAGCATCTAGAGAGATGGCCTCCAAAATACATTCAACGTTGTCAGAGGAACAGCGAGAGAAGGACGAAGGACATGGACTGTTTGATGCAAGGTTGCAACCTGTTGTAAAGTTGTACCCTATAGGTATGTGCTGTTTTATTTACTTACTTACTTACTTAAACTCATTTGCTGCCTGATTTATTTAACAATTTAACAAACTTTATTTTTTTAATTTTACTCACCTTTAAGCAACGCTACGATACGCTACATGGAAGTAAGGCTAGTCTGTACCCAGACAATGTCAAAAGTCATCAACATTGTCAAGGGCACAAATTGCCACTTTAAAATAACTTGTCAAAGCAGTTTTTCACCCCTGTCTAAAAATGGTATGTGTCCTAAATGTATTATCTGTAGCTCGCCACTTTTTGGAAACGATACCGCAGAAAGAGTTTTCACTGTTTTTGGATTATCTCTTCTCGGAGCTAAGATCGTAGAGTGAGGTTCCAAACGGGGCTAGGAATAGCATTGTTAGAAACATCTATGATACGAGAACTGAAGAAAACATTGCATGGCTGCACCTGGACGTATCCTCAGTGATGTATCCCAAGTATACAAATAAAATGCTCATTTGTATCTTCTGTCTTCTGTCTAGACTCCATACACCTCCTTGTGTGTAAAGAGGAGGTATTCCCTGAGCAGCAGCAGGAGAGAACCTCCAGTCTGGTCCAGGAGGAACCAGCGTCTCCACAGATTAAAGAAGAACAGGAGGAGATGACCTCCAGTTTTATCAAAGATGAACCAGAGTCTCCACAGATTAAAGAGGAACAGGAGGAGAGAACCTCCAGTCTGATGAAAGAGGAACCAGCATCTCCACAGATTAAAGAGGAACATGATGAGCTACTTCAAAGATCAGAGGAGCATGGTGGATCAACAGAGACATTACTATCAGTGAAACATGAAGATGATGATGACAACATGCAAACAGGACATCTAAACAGAACATCTACAAGCATGGAAACACAAGCTGATGCAGAGGACTGTGGAACATCACAACCAACTAGTGACAACCAGCTCCTCTCTTCACACTGCTCTGAGTCTGACACTGAAGACAGTGATGATTGGTTGGAGACCACTGAAGGTCAGTCAACTTTGAGCAGCAAGCTGTCCCAGGACCTGAACTCATCAAAACAAACTCACTCCATGAGGAGACACACAGGGAAAAAGCTATTATGTTGTGTTGAGTGTGGCAAATGTTTTAACAGGAAGGAATATCTGATGCACACACGCACTCATACAGGGGGAAAGCCCTTTCTTTGTATAGTTTGTGGTAAAGGCTGTACTCATAGTGGTAATCTAAAAAGACACATGAGGACTCACACAGGGGAAACACCCTTTAGTTGCGATGTGTGTGGTAAAGGCTGTACTGATAGTAGTAAACTAAAAAGACATATGAGGACTCACACAGGGGAAAAGCCCTTTAGTTGTGAAGTGTGTGGTAAAGGCTGTACTCATAGTGGTAATCTAAAAAGACACATGAGGACTCACACAGGGGAAACACCCTTTAGTTGCGATGTGTGTGGTAAAGGCTGTACTGATAGTAGTAAACTAAAAAGACATATGAGGACTCACACAGGGGAAAAGCCCTTTACTTGCAAAGTTTGTTGCAAAGGATTTAGTGAAAATTGTACTCTAAAAATGCACATGAGGACTCACACAGGGGAAACACCCTTTAGTTGCGATGTGTGTGGTAAAGGCTGTACTGATAGTGGTAATCTAAAAAGACATATGAGGACTCACACAGGGGAAAAGCCCTTTACTTGCAAAGTTTGTTGCAAAGGATTTAGTGAAAATTGTACTCTAAAAATGCACATGAGGACTCACACAGGGGAAACACCCTTTAGTTGCGATGTGTGTGGTAAAGGCTGTACTGATAGTGGTAATCTAAAAAGACATATGAGGACTCACACAGGGGAAAAGCCCTTTACTTGCAAAGTTTGTTGCAAAGGATTTAGTGAAAATGGTACTCTAAAAATGCACATGAGGACTCACACAGGGGAAACACCCTTTAGTTGTGATGTGTGTGGTAAAGGCTATGCTCATAGTGGTAATCTAAAAATACACATGAGGAGTCACACAGGGGAATCACTCTTTAGCTGTGATGTGTGTGGTAAAGGCTGTACTCATAGTGGTAATCTAAAAAGACACATGAGGACTCACACAGGGGAAAAGCCCTTTACTTGTAACGTGTGTGGTAGAGGCTGTAATGATAGTAGTGAACTAAAAACACACATGAGGACTCATACAGGGGAGAAGCCATTTACTTGTAACGTGTGTGGTAAAGGCTTTGCTAGGAGTGTTCATCTAAAATCACACATAAGGACGCATACAGGGGAAAAGCCCTTTACTTGCAAAGTTTGTAAAAAAGGCTTTAGTCTAAATGGTCATCTAGAAATACACATGAGGACTCATACAGGGGAAAAGCCCTTTATGTGTAACGTGTGTGGTAAAGGCTTTGCTCAGAGGAGTAATCTAAAATCACACATGACGACTCATAAAAGGGAAAAGCCCATAAACACATGAGGATACAGGGGGGGGGGGGGGACCCTTTAGTTGCAGTTAGGGGCAAATGCTTGGGTCAAAATGAAGCCTGCAATAGTTCATATAGGGGCACGTTAGTCTGAATGCCTTAGCTGTAATCAGCTGTCCCAGTCAGCTGATTGTAATTATCAGCCTTCCTAGCTATTCCTCATTGACTGTTACACATCCATATTCCAATCAGAGCTCACGCTCTTAACGGGCTTAAATATGGCTCTCGGCCTCACTACAGCAGCTCCATTGCTTCATAGACGCCACTGCTGCTATGCGCAAGCTTGCCTCCACCACCCCAGCCTCCACCTTTTGATAATAGTCTGGCATAGGCTCAAATACTTGAGAATTTGTGTCTGCTGATCCAAGTTCAATATCAATGTAAATGTTTTGCTTACATATTGCTCAAATGTGCAAACTGAAGTTGAACTGAAATCCTCGTGCATGGCATTAAAGTAAACTAGAATTCAATGTTGCATAACTCTAATGTGATTCAATGTTCAGTGGCTTTAATGTGCTGACATCACATTTGTGATGACGGCTATGGCCGTTTTAGCCCAAGGAGTGTTTTTGTGCAAAACTAATGCTTGGAATGGATTCAACATCATGAAAACCCCCTAGTTTGACATATCACATGATACTTTAAGCATGATGAAATTTAGATGTTTTCTTCCTTAGGTTGTTAATGGTATGGTCACATATTATGCCAATTATGAAAATTGCTCAACATAATTATGCAAGTTAGCATCCGGCAGTTTCTACATGCTGGGGACCCATACTCAACATTTCTAACATACAACTTTGGTGTACTCAACATCACATTCTGGCAAGTGGACTATAAGCTCTAGAGATGCGCCGATCGATCGGCCACCGATCATGATCAGCCGATCATGCCTGTATCGGATCGGATCGGATTCTCAAAATAAATCAAAATTGCCGATCAAAATGCCCGATCAAAACAGACAGTGGGACAGTGCCAAGTCTCCTTTAAGGGGGCGTGAAAAAGTTGCGAAAAAGTGACTCTCAGAAAGGTAGGCGGGAGATAGCCCGCGCGCGGGAGAGAGAGAGAGAACAGAGGAGGAAGAAAATAAAGGAAAACAAAAGCATTGAAAACGGCGTCGCCGGTTTGGAAGTCGTTTACTGTGTCAGAAAAGGACACCAAACTCGCAGTTTGCAACATGTGTGAAAAGGACGTACCTCGAGGAGGAGCGCTACAAAATAATTTCAACACAACGAACCTGATAAGACATTTGACCAACATACACCCCAAGGAGCATGCAGAGTATAAAAAGTTGGCGAGCGCCGCCGCTGCTGCTAAGGCAGAGAGAGTGAAGGAACGCGCAGCAACCCAGACCCCACTCACTCAACTGAGTGTAACAGAGACATATAAACGACACCTGCCCTACAGCAACGACGGAAAGAAAAAAACAATTCATAAAAAGGTAATGGAATTCATATGCCTTGATCATCAGCCGCTGTCTGTAGTGGAAGACATAGGTTTCAAACGCCTTGTTACCTGCCTGGATCCCCGATACACACTCCCAGGTCGTAAATATTTCACTGACATATGCCTTCCCGAGTTGTACCAAACTCTACACAAGCACATCGAAAGCCTTATGCAGGACGACAAGACAGTGTCAATTAGCTTTACGAGTGACATTTGGAGTTCCAGTGTAAGCCCCATGTCCATGCTGAGCCTAACCGCGCAGTTTATTGATGAAAGTTTCGAGCTGAAGAGAGTTGTGCTTCACTCACAGGAGTTCCCCGGGTCTCACACTGCGGAGAATATTGCGAACACCTTCACATCCATGTTCTTAACATGGGGCATCCCGAATGGAAAGGTACATGCTATTCTACGGGATAACGCTAGGAACATGGAGAAGGCTATGAGGGATGCAGGTTTCCCAAGCCTACCGTGCATGGTGCACACACTCCAACTCGCTGTGCATGAGGGGGTTTTGTCACAGCGTGCCGTCACTGATATCATCGCAATTGGGCGACGCATCGTTGGACATTTTAAACATTCTAATCTTGCCTACTCCCGACTGTTCGATATTCAGAGAGAAGTGAACCCCCCGGAGCAGCAGCTCAAACGCCTGCAGCAGGACGTCCCCACACGGTGGAACAGCACCGTTGCCATGTTAAGGAGTGTGCTGGAACAGAAACGTGCCCTCGTTGCTTATGCCACCGACTATGACCTGCCTGCCGAGTACACCAACAACCAGTGGAGTTTGTTTGAGAATCTGATTTCACTGCTTAACCCCTTTGATGAGCTCACAAAAGACATATGCAAATCAACTTCTTCGGCTGCAGATGTCATTCCATCCATCAAAGCTTTGATTCGTCTTATGGAGCAAGAAAAAGAGACTGACAATGGTGTGAAAACCGTCAAAGCCACACTCTTGGAATCTGTCAAGAAGAGATTCAGTGCCATTGAATCTGAGAGCCTGTACACAATCTCAACACTGCTCGATCCAAGGTGAGAACTAGCCTAGGCCTACTTCACGTGTGTGTGTGTGTGTGTGTGTGTGTGTGTGTGTGTGATTAATTTTATTAGTTTGATATATGGGGCTAAATTAAAGATAACTGTTAACATTACAATAGTGTTGTGGCTATACTGTAGTGTAGGATGGTTTGCATCTCCCTCATTTTCCATTTGAAAATGTACAGTTAATAATAGAAACTAGAATAAAAAGTAAACTCATTTGGAATTTTGGAATATGCTAGTATGAGGCCAGGCAAGCCCATGACTAATCAAAACCTATGAAATGAATCCATCATGAATGAATTAATGTTTATTTATTTCTATTGTTCTCTCCTAATATAAAGGTATAAAGACAGATTTTTCAACGCCGCACTCAAGCTACAGATCCGTGGGCTGCTTTCTGACATCCTGGGCCGGGCCCCTGCTGAGGTGCAACAGGTTGGTGAGGGCAGTTCTGCAGCAAGCAGCTCTGAGCCCCCACAGAAGGTACCATGGACTGGCTTGCATGCTATGTATGATGAACTGTTGGCTGAGGATGGGCAAAATGAAGCTGACGGCAACGACGCAATATCATCACAGATTGCTCTTTACCTATCAGAGGCAGTTGTAAAAATAGATAAAACAACCAAACAACCCACAATCACGCCACTTGATTATTGGAAGGCCAATGCAGGTCGCTTTCCTGCTCTCGCACAAGCAGCACGAGCCTATCTCAGTGCACCTTGCACAAGCGTAGATAGTGAGCGCCTTTTCAGTACAGCAGGTCTTATTATTGATGAGAAGAGGAACAGGTTAACTGCAAAAAATGCTGAGATGCTTATATTTTGCAAGGCAAACCTGCCATTCATGCTGCTTAAAGGTATATTCAGTGATATCACTCAAAAAACCTTAGGTTTCGTTTTTGGCTGTGGGACCCAGCCTTTCGTCCAATCAGGATAGAGAGTCAAAAACGAAACCTAAGGTTTTTTGACCCCCAGGGGTTAACTGGGGACAGGGAGGAACTCCTTATATGGCCAGCACACTCTATAGTAGGGAGGATTATCACAACAAACCAAAAAAATAAGTGATATTTGAATTAAGTGAAATCACTGAATATACCTTTAATCAGAAGCAAGCTGACCTAACCGCCCCCCCACCTGCCCCATCTTCCTAAAAGTCTACAGTAATGTCTCAGCTGAAATGATGACAGGAGATATAGCCAGGCCTACAGATTGAGCTGCAATGTTTTTTAGTTTTTCTTAAAAAGTATTTACTGTGCACTTTACTTTATTGCTCACGGCTCTCTCCCTACTCCTCTAAAGGCCACAGACAGGAACTACCTCAGCTGAAATAGATAGGCCTACTTAAGATTGTTGCATTCATGTTTTTTTTTTTTTCCTATTTTATTTTGGCTGCCTGTAACCTGTTGCAGTTAGATTTTTGACAGGAAAGCTGCCTACAGTATAATTGAATATAAGCTCAAAGCTGTACTGTCTCCATGCAAGACAGTGTCTCTAGAGAGAATGTTGCTCTAGTAGAGACTACTAGAGAGAATGTTGCAATTGTACATGTGACAGCTAGTGTACAGTTATTTTTGTTATTTTTTGTACTTATTCTCATTGGGGTTTTATTTTGTTAATTGCTAATGCTGTGAACTTTGCATACTTATCCTGTCTTATCCTACATGCAGATAAATAACCTTGAAACTATTTTATTTTGGTTTGGCTGCCTGTAACCTGTTGCAGTAATAGTTTGAGTTTATTTTTCACAGGAAAGCTACAGTATAATTAAATATAAGCTCCAAGTTTTCTCCAAGACAGAGTGTCGCTAGAGAGAATGTTGCACTAGTAGAGACAACTAGATGTTGCAGTTGCACATGTGACAGTCACAGTATACACAGTTCTTATTCTCGTTGTTGTTTTTGTAATTTGTTTATTGCTAATGCTGTGAACTTTGCATACTTAGAGTGTCTCTAGAGAGAATGTTGCAGTTGCACATGTGACAGTGTACAGTTCTTATTCTCATTGTTTTTCTGAGTATGACTTTATTTTTTCCATACAAAAGCTTGTAGCAAAACTCCAAATTGTCTCTAAGAGAGTCTAGAGTGAAATATTGCATGTTGCCTCAGCCTGCAATAAACGGTTGTCAATTCATGATACTTTGATATCTCCTAATTTTTATACTTGCAATGTGAATGATGTGTAAGAAGAGTCATTCATTAAATAGAGTAAGTATATATGCTACACAATGGGAAAATGTATGGATTTCACGACACTGTGATCGGTCGGTATCGGCAATATCGGTATCGGCCTATACTGTTTTCAGTGATCGGTGATCGGCCCCAAAAAACCTGATCGGAGCATCTCTAATAAGCTCTTATCTTTTGATAAGATAAGTAGGCCTACAGATAAGTACAGGCACGTGAAAAGGAAAATAAAACATAGGATACGGACCCGGTACACTACAACAAAGGGTTTATTGTGAAACTCTTGCAAAGTGCTGATAATAAATATTATCAATACAAAACAAATGTTTCCAAAAAGGTTTCTATCAAGTGTTGAACAGTACAAGCCGTATGCTTTAAAACAAGGCATAAAATACAATGTTAAATTTAGCGCAATAATACCAGTTCCTCTTAAATAAATATATTAAAATTAAAACGGCACAATGAAAGAAAATCTGTGGTAAGGTGAATGCATTGAGTCAGACAAAACACGCATGACTTATTAAACGCCTTAATTTAGCCTAATTCTTTATGAATATTGGTGAATAGATACACCCACAGTATACTAGACAGATAATCACTTGACAGACACTTCAAACTTGACAAAACGTACTTCCATACAGAAAATAATGAACTGCAAAGATTAATCAGGTGAAAAGGTTACAATACATACCAACAATGCTACGACTGGGAGAACATTAGAGCAGATGTTTGCAGATACAATATACAGAAGCTCTGGTCTGCATGTGTCATGAATAGTTTGCAATGAAAATCTAATGCACTTCCTGAAAGGTCACATGATGTGTGTCACATGATAAAACTGAAAGCCTACTTCCTGTATTTCTTAAAGAAAAACACTACTTGCCATAGGAAACAATGAATTCGCTTATTTTCAAAATAAAACCCAAGACATGAAATAAACAACCGTAACAGAACACTCCCTGTCTGGCGTGATTTAAACGCCACTACCCAAAGTCAGTTACTAAGACTTCCTCTCAGGGGGGAGGAAAGGGACTGTCTTAGTGTCACGTCGTGGTGACCTTGACATCCACTTGTGTGTATGTCTATTTTGAAGTCATGAATGTTCTTGACAGAGCCTTCCCTGTATCTGTGGGCGGAATCTCCTAAGGGGTCCTTGCAGTAGGCCCGTGAGACTGCTGATGCATTGGGGGTCCGGATTAGCTGCGGCCGTCTCTGCCCTTCGACTGGTTTGGACGTAATGTGATCAGTGATGGCTGGGGGCTTTAGACATGTAGTGGTGCTCTTACTCGGCCGTGACAGGGCTCTGTTTCCTTTGAGAGCGCTGGTGTTGGTGGTAGTAGCACAGTTGGTACCAAGGGGTTTTGTTGCAGTTTGGCTGGCAGTAGGGCAAGTGTTGCCGTTGTGTCTATCTGGACGTGCTGAAGGGGTAAAGTCTGGATGCTTGTTAGCAATTGTAGCTCTGCTGATCTCGCTAGTTCTGTTTCTCAATGATGATTTGTTGAGGTTTAGTGTGGGAGCTGTCTTTGCTTCCCTCTTGACTGGTTCACGTGAAGTAGAGACAGTGTTGGTAGCTGAGTTGCACATGTTGGTGTGGTGGGCCGCACTGTTGGGAACGAGCTGTGAGACAGAGGCTGCCTGACTCATGCTGCCTGGATCGGGTTGGACTGGACGGTATCCTTCTGAGATGCTTTTAGTCAGCATAGCGGATAGTCAAATACATTGCTGATGTATTGTTTTTGTTTCTGTTCTGGTGTAGAATGCATTCACTGTGGTGGGCTTGGGAACCTCTTCCCTGCAGACGTTACCAACTATAACCCATCCCAGGTCAAGTTTCTGGCCGTAGGGGGCATCATCAGGGCCGTTCAGCTGTTGGCGTACTTTATGGACTCTGATGGTGTCACGCCCGATGAGGAGCATGATCTGAGCATGTGGATCGAGCGGTGGGATGAGGTGGGCTACTGACCTCAGGTGAGGGTGATGAGACGCAGCATTGGGTGTTGGAATCTCCGATCTGCTGTTAGGGATGTCATTACACTCCAAGAGGCTTGGTAGAGGAAGGCTGACTTCTCCATCCAAAGATTCAATCTGGTAGCCTAATGCTATTCTCCCCCTTGTCTCTGTCACTCCAGAGCAGGTTCGGAGAGAATATGGAGATGAGGGGCCTTGGATATTGAAGGCATCGAAGAGCTCAGAACGAGCTAAAGACCTATTGCTGTGCTCGTCGATGATCGCGTAGGCCTTCAGTGCTCTGTCACGATGGTTGACAGGATAGATCTTAACGAGACAGATCTTCGAGCATGACCTGTTGATTTGATCGGCACCACAGACTTGGGTGCAGTGAGTTGTGACTTCTGGAGATGGCGTAGTGTTTTGCTCCCCGCCGTGCTCTGAAGGGACGCGTGGTTCCTGAGTCCACGGTGCTGGTCCAGGGTGGAGGGCAGACACATGCCTCTCACTCCCACACTCCCCACACGGCACCGAGTAATTACAGTTCTTAGCCATGTGTTGTGTAGATGTGCAACATTTATAGCAAATCCCGTTCTCGCTCAGGAATGCTTTACGTTCCTCAAGAGGTTTCTCACGGAAAGCCCGGCACTTCCGGAGTAGGTGGGGCATTTTGTGGATTGGGGGCTGTTACGAAGGAACGTAGTGCCTCTCTGACATCACAACCAGGACGTCGGGAGTGACATCACTCTCGACATCCCAAAACTATAAACACTGATGCCTACCGCAGGATCAACTGGAATAGAGCATTAGAGCGACAACAGTAGACTTAGATACCAAATCTATCACTACTAACCCCTGCGGCTCAAAGAGATTGGTTACCAGACCCTCTCTTCGGCATCCCACTACTAGACCATACTTAGGTCTCGGCCACAAAGTGATCCTTCGAGCCGGGTGGAAGGCAGATCAGTGTCCCTCGGAGTGAGGGCGGGATCAGCAACTGGGCCGGAATACCAACTACAGCAGGTCTTCACCCCCCACAGCGACGCCTTCGAACTCGACCGCGTGGACTACGGCGTGAAGGAGAATCAGGAAAGGTACGCGCATCTGAAGCACCTAGATCTAGAGGAGATCAAAGGCGTCCGCCCAGAACTCCTGCTGAGCTCGTCACGAGGTCGAAGGAGGACAACGAGGCCATCAGCATGCTTGAAGAGAAAACCACCCGAGTAGAGGTCGACGGTGTCCTGAGATACGCGACCCCACTGCTGTGGAGGAAATCGTACACCCACCCACGTGTCACGAAAGAAGCAGTCCTCAACCTCCTGCGCCACACCGAGGCCCGCTTGGGGAAGGACGCGCAAGGCGCAGAAAGCTACAACAAAGAAATTAAAAGGCTGAGGGACGCGGGATACATCCTCCCAATCCCACCAGCCGAGGCAGTGCAATCCAAGGAGTCATGGTACATCCCACACTTCATGCGGACGCACAATGGCAAGAACAGGATTGTGTTCGATTTCTCACACACGTACAAGAATCAGAACATGAACAAGAGGCTACTGCCAGGGCCAGTCCTTGGAGCCACGCTGCTAGGGGTGCTGCTGAGGTTCCGAGAGCGCCCAGTCGCGATATGCAGCGACATAAAAGGGATGTTCCACCAAGTGCGGCTCCTCCCAGAGGATAGACCATTAACCAGGTTCCTATGGAGAGACCTGGACGTGAAGGAACCACCCACGGTGTACGAGTGGCAGGTGCTTCCATTCGGCACCACCTGCTCCCCGTGCTGTACCACGTACGCGCTTCAGACTCACGTGCACAAGCACACCGAAGAAGGGAGTGACGCCCGAGCCTCCATAGATCAGTGCTTCTACGTGGACAACTGGCTGCAGAGTTTCTCCACAGAGGATGAAGCTAAGAGGAGCGTGGACAATCTCTATGCGCTCCTCCTGCAAGGCGGGTTCGAGCTACGCGAGTGGGCGAGCAACACCCCCAACGTCATAAAGCACTTTCCGGAAGCATCACTGTCCAAAAACAGTGAATTGTGGTTCACGCAAGATGGAGCCGATCCGGAAGAACGCACCCTGGGCTTGCTGTGGCTATGCGCCTCGGACGTACTGAGGTACAAACATGTACCCACCTCATGGTGCCCACCATGAGAAACATCTACAAGGTATTGGTGCGACAATACGACCCCCTGGGCTTCATCATTCCATACACCACCAGGGCGAAGATGGTGGTGAGAGAGCTGTGGAACAAACCAGATCGGCTCTGGGACGACCCCAACCTGCCAAGCGAGCTACTCCAAGCCTGGCGAAGATGGGAGGGCGAGCTCGCACACCTCCCTGAAATCGTGTTGCCTAGGTGCTACGCGGGGCACACAGATGGTCGTGACCCCGTAGGACACAGCATCCACGTGTTCTGCGACGCCTCGGAGATGGCGTACGGAGCGGTAGCGTACCTACGCACAGAAGACTACCAGGGGAAGTTTCACACATCCTTCCTGGCGGCGCCTCTATCCGAATCCACAGGTTGCCTGTATGAGGCAACTGGGGATGTAGGACATATATCTGTCTTGTGGACTGAGATTTCCTTCTGTCTGCTACTCCAAGGGGTCCTGTCTGCTTTTAGGGGGACATCCGCTTGGCCAATGAAGCTAAAACTTGGATCGTTCCTGATCCTTGCTTGTTCGCTTACAAACTCGACAAAAACTACAAAAGGAGGGAATGAGACATTGTGCTTTCGTTTGTAGTTGGATCCAAAGGACAGCCATTTTTCTTGCAGATTAGAGGGCAACTTTAGTACCAAGGGATTACTCCCCGTGGTGTATCTAGGTACAGAAGGCCTGGCAGGTCTCCGTCTTCCTTTGCTGCTTCCATTTCCATAAGGAGATCGCTTAACTCGTGGAGTTTTGAATAGTCTCGATTAGAGATTTTTGGGAAGTTGTCCATCCGTTGGAAGAGTGCGTCCTCAATTACTTCAGGTGAACCGTAACATGTGTCCAGTCTATCCCATATCCTCTTGAGTGTCTGGGAAGTTAACATGGACAGCTCTGATCCGTTTAGCATGTTCAGCGGACTATTTTCCCAGCCACTTGACCAGCATGTCCGTCTCCTCACTGCACGTCAAGTCTAGGCCTCTGATTGCATTCAGAAAGGACCGTTGCCAAGCTCTGTAGCTTTGTGGTTGGTCATTGAATTGAGTCCAGCCAGTGGTGACCAGCTCACGGCGAGCAAAATATCTGATAAAGTCAGACATACCTGATTGGTCGTGGTGGGTGCGTTGCGAAGTGTGGCTAGGCGTGGAGAGGCGAGGGGGACTGTGGTTACGATACACATATTGAGTGGACTGTGATGAGTGTGATCCTGATGGCGGTATTGAGGTTAAAGCTTGGGCACAGAGAGGCAAGGGGGACTATGATCTCTGTCCGTTGCTCCATATGTGCGATGATGATCCTGCATATTTCTTGATGGGAGAGGGGTATCTGGAGTGTGCTTGGACTGCTGAGCTGATGTCCTGTCTGTGACTGTTGGGCGAATGTCAGTGCTGTCCTGGTTACTCTCTATATTGAGATGCAGGGTTTGGGAAGGGGCTGCTATTTCCCGATTTCCATGTTCCATTTTTGTGTCATCTTGTGAAGGTTGGTGCGTTTCTGGTGCTGACTGCATTACAATTCGCTCCGTGGCCTGATCAGTGACGTATTCTCTGACACACTTTTGTGCAGTGTCATGTGGAGTGGGGTCAGCACCAAGGCTGCAATAATCTTGACTTTCTGCGTCAGCAGCTGCTTCTAGGGCCTCTGCTTCGGCCGTAGCAGCAGCAGCAGCAGTCTCCTTCTCATGGGCCAACATGTCCATAGAAGCTTCGAACTTTGCTATCTCTATTCCCATAGAAGCCTCCATCTTAGCCTTTTCTATTTTCATTTGTGATTCTTTTTCTGCAAATCTTTGGCGTACTTTTGCTGCTTCAGTTTTTGCCCGGGCCTTAGCAGCAGCTGTGGATAAATTACTTGAGCCTGATGAGCCTGATGTGCAGGACCTCGTTTTGAGTGAACCCTTTGATGCCATGGCGTAATGGGAAGAGGCTACCTGTAGGCTCTACTGTAGCTGTCGTTAGCTCCACGTGCTGTGACGTAGTAGCAGTGTCTGTAGTTTGCATTAACTGCCATATGTTCTTCTTCGAAGCCGTTGTTTTACTGTGCCGCCCTCGTTACGTAGAGAGGATAATTTGGCGGTGAGCATAAACACCTTCCTTCCATCAAAACTCTGGAGACCGTTCTCTCTTTAGACAGCAGGTTTATTGACAGTCAGAAGTGTAAAACTGAAAACAGACAAAAAGCATAGTCAAACTATGCTTACTGTAAAGTGCAAATATATTGCATGTATAAACTGTAAACTGCATATATAAATTGCATGTCATTGAATTACTAATGTAACAATTAAATATGCATTGCAACTTCAACAAATGTAATTAGTAGGCCTAATTACTTTAAAGGCTACTGAAGTCTGCACTCTAATGCCGAATTAAAGTACAAAACACAAATGTCACATTGACATAAACACTGATGCACTGTTGCATAACACCATGCATAATAAAGAAGCAATAAGACAAACTTAGGTAGGTATACTGTGAGACATGTGAGTGGGACTAGACAGATAATCACTTGACAGACATTCTCACGTCAAACTTGACAAAACATACTTCCATACAGAAAATAATGAACTGCAAAGATTAATCAGGTGAAAAGGTTACAATACATACCAACGATGTATACAAATAAAATGCTCATGTGTATCTTCTGTCTTCTGTCTAGACTCCATACACCTCCTTGTGTGTAAAGAGGAGGTATTCCCTGAGCAGCAGCAGGAGAGAACCTCCAGTCTGGTCCAGGAGGAACCAGCGTCTCCACAGATTAAAGAAGAACAGGAGGAGATGACCTCCAGTTTTATCAAAGATGAACCAGAGTCTCCACAGATTAAAGAGGAACAGGAGGAGAGAACCTCCAGTCAGATGAAAAAGGAACCAGCATCTCCACAGATTAAAGAGGAACATGATGAGCTACTTCAAAGATCAGAGGAGCATGGTGGATCAACAGAGACATTACTATCAGTGAAACATGAAGATGATGACAACATGCAAACAGGACATCTAAACAGAACATCTACAAGCATGGAAACACAAGCTGATGCAGAGGACTGTGGAACATCACAACCAACTAGTGACAACCAGCTCCTCTCTTCACACTGCTCTGAGTCTGACACTGAAGACAGTGATGATTGGTTGGAGACCACTGAAGGTCAGTCAACTTTGAGCAGCAAGCTGTCCCAGGACCTGAACTCATCAAAACAAACTCACTCACAAATGCACATGATGACTCATACAGGGAAAAAGCCCTTTAGTTGTGAAGTGTATGGTAAAGGCTGTACTCGTAGTGGTAATCTAAAAAGACACATGAGGACTCACACAGGGGAAACACCCTTTAGTTGCGATGTGTGTGGTAAAGGCTGTACTCGTAGTGGTAATCTAAAAAGACACATGAGGACTCACACAGGGGAAAAGCCCTTTAGTTGTGATGTGTGTGGTAAAGGCTATGCTCATAGTGGTAATCTAAAAATACACATGAGGAGTCACACAGGGGAAACACCCTTTAGCTGTGATGTGTGTGGTAAAGGCTGTACTCATAGTGGTAATCTAAAAAGACACATGAGGACTCACACAGGGGAAAAGCCCTTTACTTGTAACGTGTGTGGTAGAGGCTGTAATGATAGTAGTGAACTAAAAACACACATGAGGACTCATACAGGGGAGAAGCCATTTACTTGTAACGTGTGTGGTAAAGGCTATGCTCATAGTGGTAATCTAAAAATACACATGAGGACTCACACAGGGGAAACACCCTTTAGTTGTGATGTGTGTGGTAAAGGCTATGCTCATAGTGGTAATCTAAAAATACACATGAGGAGTCACACAGGGGAAACACCCTTTAGCTGTGATGTGTGTGGTAAAGGCTGTACTCATAGTGGTAATCTAAAAAGACACATGAGGACTCATACAGGGGAGAAGCCATTTACTTGTAACGTGTGTGGTAAAGGCTTTGCTAGGAGTGTTCATCTAAAATCACACATAAGGACGCATACAGGGGAAAAGCCCTTTACGTGCAAAGTTTGTAAAAAAGGCTTTAGTCTAAATGGTCATCTAGAAATACACATGAGGACTCATACAGGGGAAAAGCCCTTTATGTGTAACATGTGTGGTAAAGGCTTTGCCAGGAGGAGTAATCTAAAACCACACATGAGGACTCATAAAAGGGAAAAGCCCATAAACACATGAGGACTTATACAGGGGGGGAACCCCTTTAGTTGCAGTTAGGGGCAAATGCTTGGGTCAAAATGAAGCCTGCAATAGTCTGGCATAGGCTCAAATACTTGTGAATTTGTGTCTGCTGATCCAAGTTCAATATCAATGTAAATGTTTTGCTTACATTGCTCAAAATGTGCAAACTGAAGTTGAACTGAAATCCTCGTGCATGGCATTAAATTAAACTAGAATTCAATGTTGCATAGCTCTAATGTGATTCAATGTTCAGTGGCTTTAATGTTAAAATGCAATTCGCTCATTGGCCTAAAAACGGCCATAGCCACTTGCCCAAAATGTGCTGACATCACAGTTGTGATGACGGCTATGGCCGTTTTAGCCCAAGGAGTGTTTTTGTGCAAAACGAATGCTTGGAATGGATTCAACATCATGAAAACCCCCTAGTTTGACATATCACATGATACTTTAAAGGACCACTTCAACACTTTTCAACCTATCTTCATATAATAGAGCGCCGCAGTCCCTCCCCCTCTCAGAACGGACGAACGGCCCAGGAAGTAATAACTTACCATTCATTTCACTCATAGCCAATTCAGGCCGTATTTATTTAAAGACCTTTTAAGGCTCGTACAAAGCCAACTCGAGTCGTGAGAAATCATGACAATAAACAAAAAAAATTGCACCGAATAAATAATCAGAAAGAAGAAAAAAGGGGCAGGGTACAACACTGTGTACATAATTTTTGTCCAAAATGCTGAAACTACACTCCCATGAATCATTGCGACTGACGTTCACTTCCTGGAATGAGAAATTGCCCGCGTTGTGCACTGGAGTCGTCAGTCGTGTAGTGTTTGATTATAGTTCTAGATTCTAGTCTACATTAAAAAGTTTATCTGTCGTGTGTGTCTGTCCTTTTGTACCATAACATAATTATGGTGCAGTGCTTTGTTCCCGACTGCAACCACCGGCCTGGGGTCAATATTTGCCGTTTCCACACTTTCCCGAAGAACAAGTCGGCGTTCACATTATGGACGAGACGTATACGGTAGGTCCACGTTTTAACTTATAATTTAATTTCCATGTCAATTTGTGATCTAGTTACGTTGTTAACACTGTTAGTCTAGGAAAATTGGCCTCAGATCCTGTGCAGCAGGGGCGTGGCCCAGTGCGTTGCGTTTCAAATGAAATGCGAATCAAAAGACGGGCGGGTTCCACATGGAGTGGGCGCTACATCTAAATAAGACGGAAGGGAAACAATTGCTCCTTGAGCGGTGGTGGCCTACTACAATTCAATTTGGAATTGGATTCCCTTCGGACTATTTTCATGGTATGCACAGTGCTTCAGACCGGAAAGGGGAGTGTCCGCTCAGATTCTGAGCGCAACGTACTTCCCTCACAGGGATACGGTCCTTTTTTCCCAGAAGTCTTTCTCGCCCGCCTAGTGGCGAAAAATAAAACTTCTGGGAACTCAGATTAACACTATGTTAATATGTGAACTAACACTATGTTAATATGTAAACAGCTGCATAGGATAAGCAGCTGGCGCAACTGCTTGATTGATTGGAATATTTATTAACAGTTTGTAGAATTACAGTACATTTCAAGCACAAACTAAATACAGAGACTTAACTGTGAGTGGACGACCCAATTAAGCATTACACTTGTTTACAACAGGGTCCACATTGTTCAATTCATCAAAACATTTAGACATACAATTACACTTCTATATAGTTAATGAGCAGAACAGGAATTCATCATAAAGGAATTAAGCAAAAAGGGAAAAGATACATATACAGTGAGGGGAAAAGGGGGGGCGGTGGGGGCTGTGCAATCACATAGATGTTATGATCTCATTTTATTTAGTATTAGTTCGTTCCACCCCCATTATTTCAGTGTTTTCGGTCAAATTTGCCTGTTAAAATAACACAACACATAAAATAATTTCTCAAACCAATGGTCAACATGAGTCTCCCCAGTCCAGTGATTATATACAAAGAACAGACACTGAACTAAAAATAACTGAATAAAAAATAAAAAAAATATTTCAATTGCATTGTTGATTTGGGCTATACAAAATATATTTCCCTTGCCTTACAGCTCAAACATCTCTCAAACTGTTAGTTTTTATCAGTATTTACTGTATTAATTTGGTAGCTAGACCAGTTATTTGCCATATTATGATTGTATTATATTACTTTACTTTATTATGCCTGCGATAACTAAGATTGTATCCTTTTCTTTTTTTCCCCCCAGTCGTGGAGACAGGGTTCCCAATAAAAAATTGAGGGTGTGCAGCTGCCACTTTACGGAGGGACTTCAGAAGGGTCCAACATGTTTTCCTGGGCGTGGAAGGAAAGGGAGCCTGGCTGTGGAGCAACACCCACCCATGGAGAGCATTGTATGTTGCACATCTTATTTGTACATTATACAGTATCTCACAAAAGTGAAACGCCACTCGCATTTCTGCAAATATATATATCTCTTCATGAGACAACACTGAAGAAATTACACTTTGATACAATGTAAAGTAGTCGGTGTACAGCTTCAGCTTGGATATCAGTGTAGATTTTATTTTCCCCTCAAAATCACTAAAAACACAGCCACTAATTCCAAACTGCTGGCAACAAACGTGAGTACACCCTTAAGTGAAAATGTCCAAATTGGGCCCAAGTGTCAATATTTTGTGTGGCCAGTGGCCACCATTACTTACCAGCACTAGCTTCACCCTCCTGGGCATGGAGTTCACCAGAGCTTCACAGGTTGCCACTGGAATCATCTCCCACTCCTCCGTGATGACATCATGGAGCTGGCGGATGTTAGAGACCTTACTCTCCTCTGCCTTCTGTTTGAGGATGCCCCAGAGATGCTCAATAGGATTTGGAGTAGCATGGAGTGGGAACTCCATGCCCAGGAGGGTGAAGCTAGTGCTGGAAAGTAATGGTGGCCACACAAACTATTGACACTTGGGCCACTTTGGACATTTTCACTTAAGGGTGTACTCATTTTGTTGCCAGCAGTTTGGAATTAATGGCTGTGTTTTAGTTATTTTGAGGGGGAAATAAAATCTACACTGATATCCAAGCTGTACACTGACATTTCTTCAGTTTTGTCTCATGAAGAGATATGATTAAATAACTGCAGAAATGCGAGGGGTGTACTCACTTTTGTGAGATACTGTATATTATATACTGATGGTGTTCCCTTGACTGTGATGTATTTCCATCATGTTATAAGTTTATAACTACTGTTTTCCCCGTTAAACTGTTTTTTTCTCAGCAGGATCAATAAAGGTCTCATTTTATCTTCTCTCCTAGGGTCAGGCCATGGAGCAGCATCTGCCCGTGGAAGAAAGTGTAGCCATGGATGGCAGTCCATCCGTAGAAGAGGGACTGCTTGTAGCGGAACACCCACCCATGGAGGGTAATCCACCCGTGGAAGAGGGACTGCTTGTATCGGAACACCCACCCATGGAGGGTAATCCACCCGTGGAAGAGGGACTGCTTAGTTGTAGAGGAAGGTTTGCATAGTGACCAACGTGTTCCAAAACGTGAAAGTTTCAGGTACTCTGCATCAACCATTAAGGAAAATGTCCTTAGAATGGAAACTGGCCTCCCAGACAGAAGTATGTTCAACATCTTCGTTGGCTACACAAAGAGGTTTGAAGAGTCCATTGTCTATCATTCCGGCTGGAAGGTCACATGCATGTCTTTAGAAGACCAGATACTAATCACTCTCATGAAGCTCCGTCAAAACTACACCATGTTGCATCTTGCTCAGCTCTTCCAGTGTGGCGCCACTACTGTGAGAAATGTAGTACTTACATTCATCCATGTTCTCCACAAGTTGTGGTTCAAGGACATCATGTCCACTGTGCCAAGTCGTGAAAAGAATATGAGTTTACCCGCCTCGTTCCGGATGTATCCCAACTGCAGAATGATCATCGATTGCACAGATGTTAAAATAGCTGCTCCATCCTCCATGTACCTCAAGAAGCACACATACTCATCATACAGAGGGATGCATTCATTTAAAATCCTGCTAGGTGTGGCGCCAAATGCTGTCATAACATACTGCAGCAAATTGTAACCTGGGTCAGTTTCTGACAAGGCCATAGTGGCTAACAGTGGGATCCTGAATGTCTTCAAGCCAGGTGATCTTATACTAGCAGCCAATGATTTCTAATCCGAGATATTGTGCCAGACGGCGTTAGTGTGAACATCCCTCCATTTCTGACTCACGGCAAGATGACAGAGAGTGAGATTAAACTTACTAAGGACATTGCACGGTCTGTCTGTCCCTTCAAAAATCAATAAAAGGCATAAGCCGCAAAAATATATCTTAAAAAAAAAAAAGGACATTGCACGGTGCAGGATCCATGTTGAAAGAGCAAATGCTCGTTTGAAAGAGTTTAGAATCTTGCATAACCTTCCTCACACCTTGCGAAGCCATGCTGACGTGGTGGTGCAACTCTGCTGTGCTTTGGTTAATCTCCAAAAGCCCTTGATCAAAGAAGTTGCAGTTCGATTGAAATAGAAAAGATGCAACATGGTGTAGTTTTGACGGAGCTGTCTCACAGGCACTTGCCTGTCGGCCAAGTACAGGTCATGTTCTACTTGCCCTCAGGTCATAGGCACCTGCCCCAAAAATATCGTTAATTACCATTCATTTTAACTTGTATTATTATGTGTTTTTCCTTATTTTTTAAATGTAATTTGGTTCCATGTGTATATACTCTCGGGGTTACAGACCTGTAAGGATGGACCCCTACAGGTCTGTAACCCTGAGAGTTCCATGTCTTACACTCTCAGAGTTACAGACCTAAGGGTCCATTTGGTTCCATGTGTATATACTCTCAGGGTTACAGGCCTGTAAGGATGGACCCTTACAGGTCTGTAGCTTGAGCCGGAGTCTGTAAACTCCATTGAACCCCTGCTGGACCTCACTGCCGGATCCATCATTGCCACCAACCAACATCTGGGCAGGGATGGCATCCTAGCAGCAATGCATCTGACGGTGGAGCAGATCATGGGGCGACTGTGGCTCAGGAGGTAGAGCAGGTCGTCCAATGATCCATGAGTCGGCGGTTCGAATCCCGGCTCCTCCTGTCTACATGTCGAAGTGTCCTTGGGCAAGACACTGAACCCCAAATTGCTCCCGATGTGGTGGTTGGTACCTTGCATGGCTTCCGCCGCAATCGGTGTATGAATGGGTGAATGTAATGCACAATCTATGTAAAGCGCCTTTGATAAAGGCGCTATATAAATGCACCATTTACCATTTATCATGGCCATCCAGACTGCTACAGTAGGACAGAAAGACAGTGAGCTCTGGCATAACATGAGAAAGGGTAGGCTGACAGCCAGCAATTTTGGCTGTGTGCTTTTAGCAAAGCGTGTCACCCCTTCCCTCATTTCAAAGGTGTGCCAGAGCAAACACCTGGACGAGGTACTGTCTATCCAGTGGGGCATTCCATGTGTTACACTCTCAGAGTTACAGACCTGTAAGGGTCCATTTTGTTAATGTGCATATACTCAGGCTTACAGACCTATAAGGGTCCATTTGGTTCCATGTGTTACACTCTGTTACATGTAACGGTCCATTTGATTACAAGTTCCATGTGTCATTAGTCATGTGCTGTGTGGCAAGTAAAATAAAAGGGTCACATTCAAATCACTGTTTATGTCCGTCATGTTCACACTTCCCATGTTTCTAGTTGGACATTTCAGTCAGTTGAGACATCTTCACCTTTCATTTGAGATATGCCATGGATATGTGGGCCTAGCAGAGAAAGAATTATCGCACTTTGTTTCACTAAATTGACTAACTCCAGTTCCATTTGTCTCAAATTCGACTCAAATCTTAAACTATAGGTTATGATAAATAGATGGATATGGCCGTGACCCCCGGGCACTGAAGGTGTAAAGTACAGTTCCTTGAACACAAACTGAAAAATCTAACACTACCCGGGGGTAGTGAGTGACCACATTAAAAGTGATGAAATGTAGAGGAAAGTAGCACAGAAAAAACTACAGATTCCTCTCAAGTGCACTTCCTACTGTATTAATTTTACTTGGGGCATGAGTGAAATCAATAGGCTATATAGTAAAAGCAGTGAAGATAAGAACAATGAACATCTTTATTTTCTCAGTCCAATGTTACTTTTGTAAAAGCACTGGCATCAAAATATACTCAAACTGCAGAGCTACCAACCTGCACACATTTTGTGTACCAACCACGCAATTCTAGGTGTCTATACGCCTAGAATTGCGTGGTTGGTACACAAAATGTGTGCAGGTTGGTAGCTCTGAAACTGTATAAAACTTATCAAAATAAAAAAAATTATATATAAGCAGCAACAGGGACAAAAAATAGTGCAACAGAACAAAGTGCAACAGATACAATAAAATAAATTAACTATATGTACAAGAGGCAACATGTTCTTCTTGTAGAAGGCCTCTAGGATGCCCATCTGATCCTGCCAGGACTCATCCCGTACAATGGGTATGACGACACACTGCTTCAGGGTCCAGGTGGTGAAGAAGCAGGTGGTCTTCTGCGCTAAATGCAGCTGACCCTGAACCTGGTGCCAGTACTGGTGAGTCTCTTTCAGCCGATAGGTGCCATCTTCCACCTGGTTCAAATTTTTTAGCACAAAATGTAAAGGCAATACAAAATCAATACGCAAAATATGATAGTGCCAGGAGGAGGCACGACGACGAGGTCTCTACATAATGTATAACATAATGTATATCAAATTAAACATGATTGCAGTATCAAAAATGAATGCAGTTTCTATTGGCTTGTATTCCCCATCGATGATGTCACTGGAAGACAGTTTCTGAACTGCCCACAGCCCTCCTATGAGACACAGACCGAGTAGAAAAAAATTGCACAATTTTTTCATGATTATTAGTGAGGACCTATTAGGATATGAAGATAGGTTGAAAAGTGGTGAAGTGGTCCTTTAAGCATGATGAAATTTAGATGTTTTTTTCCTTAGGTTGTTAACCCTCTGATGACGTTTAGGTGAAAAAAGAACAGAAAACAATAATAATAATTTAGTAATTAATTAAAATAAAATTGTTGCTAAAAAGCAACGCTGGGTCTTAGAGGGTTAATGGTATGGTCACATATGCCAATTATGAAAATTGCTCAACATATGCAAGTTAGCATACGGCAGTTTCTACATGCTGGGGACCCATGCTCAACATTTCTAACATAAAACTTTGGTGTACTCAACATGCCTGGGTTCACATTCTGGCAAGTAGACTATAAGCTCTTATTTTTTGATAAGATGAGTACAGATAAGTACAGGCAAGTGAAAAGGAAAATAAAACATAGGATACGGACGGTACACTAAAACAAAGGGTTTATTGTGAAACTCTTGCAAAGTGCTGATAATAAATATTATCAATACAAAATGTTTCCAAAAAGGTTTCTATCAAGTGTTGAACAGTACAAGCCGTATGCTATAAAACAAGGCATAAAATACAATGTTTAATTTAGCGCAATAATACCAGTTCCTCTTAAATAAATGCATTAAAATTAAAACGGCACAATGAAAGAAAATCTGTGTTAAGGTGAATGCATTGAGACATGTTCAGTCAGACAAAACACGACTTATTAAACGCCTTAATTTAGACTAATTCTTTATGAATATTGGTGAATAGATACACCCACAGTATAATTTGTTCAAAATTGTATTTAGCTATGATTTAGTGGAAGTGTAAAAACAATCGGCGTCAGTCCTTCCGAGATACAACCAATAATGTTTTGACTGATATGTTGTCCAAAAGTGCGAAATCTTGAAATCAATTACAAGATGTAAAGTCTCTAAACGAGAACATTTAACTTAGAAGGAAACCAAATAAATAAAAACAAACATGAATAAATACATTAAAAACACATTTAACTTGAAGTATATAATGACCCAAAATCAAGACAGACCGGCTGCATGAATGCCAAAAGTCAAATCATGTCCGATGTATCATCCAGAGCGATATGGTTGGTGCTCTAGTAGCCTATACTGTAAACCAGTCTAAAAGTGCCAAAGATAACTAAGTATGTTTTTATTATAGTCTGTGTGAACCCTGCCATTATCTTGACTTTTTTTAAACTATCTTTTTACAGCTGGGTTGCTGTATACGTGGCACTCTATTGTGCTTTCACACAAGTCCAGGGGTGTCTCAGACTGCTTTGATTATATGTGGAATCATCAAAGCACATCTATCTACGGTATCTGGGGTGGGCCAAATTTCCACACTCACTCCAGAGGGCCACTATAGTTCCACACTCACTCCAGAGAGCCACTATAGTTCCACACTCACTCCAGAGAGCCAATATAGTTCCACACTAACTCCAGAGGGCGACTATAGTTCCACACTCACTCCAGAGGGCCACTATAGTTCCACACTCACTCCAGAGGGCCACTATAGTTCCACACTCACTCCAGAGGGCCACTATAGCTCCACATTCACTCCACAGGGCCACTATAGTTCCACACTCACTCCAGAGGGCCACATGGCATATATACTGTAGTAGCAAAAATAGCCGATCCATAAGCTCAAAACGTGTCGCAGTGTGACGTGTTTTAAGCTTGTAGATCTGCTATTTATGCTTTTGAAATTGCTATTGAATTGAAATACTGAATTATTATTTATTGCTATTTTTTAATTAGAATCCTGAAAAGAAAAAATATTATACAGTTTCTAATGCATTTAGTTATACTTTATGGATGCAAATACATTGGACATTAAAAAGACAAATATTAAAGCGGGTCATGTCTGCATGTTTGGAATTGTACCAACTGACATCAATAATATATCAGAATTCAGATATTAACGTGCAGGCCGCTTAAGTGAAGGTTAGACTGTGGCCCCCAGTTGCCCATGTTGCCCATGTATGAAGTACATCACCATCAAATGATAGGTTACAGAGACACAGCAGAGTTCCCGCGGGCGCCACTCTCCTTCCCAGGCTGCGATGTGAAGGGGAAGACTTCTCGAGTCATCCGCGTCAAAAAGCAGGGCATCTCCTTCTTGCCGTGCAGCACGCCGCGACCTTTGGCCTGGAAGGTGTACGCCACGCGGTGGGCGAGGCGCGTCAGGAGGCGCGTCAGCTCCAGAGCGCGGCACGCCTCATCCTCCACGATGTCGCACAGAGTCTGGAGGAAGACGGCTCCTAGGGGGTGCATGAACGCTCCATAACCTGACAGGAGGAGAGATGACACTGTTAGCATTCATGCTAACACTGTTAGCATCATGTTAACTGAGCATGCTAACTAATAAGACGCCCCCTAGAGGGTGCATGAACGCTCCGTAACCTGAGAGGAGCAGATGCTAACACTGTGATCAAACTGAACTTTACTCAGGTATGTAGTTTGTCGCCGTCCGGCCTTCCTAGCCCGTGAAGTGCCCTTGAGTAAGGCATTGAACCCCTACCATGAAATGTTCTATGAGCAGGGCCTGGCTGTAAACAAGTTATTGAGCTTAGTCCAGTTACCCTGGGTAAATATAGTAACTTTGCTTTGCTTTGCTATTAAAGAAAAGCGGGCGATAATGGCCAAAAATAGTGGCCATTTTCAAGATGTTTTGGCCATTATCTCTGGAACGGAAAGTCCAATCTGCTCAGTTCAAAGCCTGTTGCAAGTTCACATGTTGTCACATTGTGACACATTACGAGCTTGTAGATCTGCTATTTTCCAATGGCCAAAATATTTATTCTATCGGGCTGAAGTGGTTAATGTATGTTTTTCAGGCATCCATGGATGCCTGAAGAACTACATGTGCATTTTGAGCCCTGACTACGCACCTGTCTCTGAGCCTATCAGGTGTACATGAGTCTCTGTTGCCCGTAATAATAATAATAATAATAATCAAAATATACACAGTAACTAGTAACTAAAGTTGTCAAATATAATGTAGTGGAGTAAAAGTACAATAGTTGCCTCTGAGATGAAGTGGAGTAGAAATAAAAGTATAGGCTACAGAAATACTCCAGTAACGTAAAAAAGACTTATTAGTATACAGTAGTTGATTAAAAAGTACTTTGCTACTTTCCACCAAGCTTCTACCTGGCGTTGTTGCATAAATCACGGCTGTATCCACGGGAACGGACAGATACTGGGAGATGCTGTCCTCCATGATGACATCACTTCCTGTTCCTGCCGAGTCCACTTCCACGCCGTCGTCAAGTTCTGCTCCCCGACACGCCTGAGGAAGTTATAGTCCATATTTTAGTCATCTGAAAAAAGCTTTAGTTTTAGTCTAGTCTTGGTCGACTAAATGCCATAAGAATATAGTCGACTAAATCTACAGTTGATTTATTCGATTACATTTTATTTTGGCAGGCCTTGATGGCCGTAATGTCTGATTTGAACTTGGTTGCATGCTGACAATAGAGTGTCGCAGTCCCGCCCCATGTCATGACGACAAGAGACCCAGAAGTGAATTCCCCGTTCATTTTCCCCATAGGCTTTTCAAAAAGTAATTATTTAAAGATGTTTACGACAAAGCCAACTCGAGTTGTCACAAATCACGACAACAAACACAATATTTTGGGCCGAACGAATAATTACGAAGAAGAAAAACAACAAAAAAGTATTTGTTCTTTCTAATTATTTATTCAGCCCAAAAATGGTGTTTGTTGTCATTTGTCACAATTCGAGTTGGCTTTGTACAAGGCTTAAAAGGCTTAAATGAACAGGAAATTATTTTCTGGGTCCTTGCAGGGGGCGGGACTGCGACGCTCTATAGCCAATCTACACACTGACAACATGACGTCACTGAGCCACGGTGATAAGAGACTCACCCAAACACATCTCTCTGTTTTTACTAACCACCTGGTCAACTTATAGTTGAGTATGAAAATGCCTTAATTGCAAGCAGAAGCAATATATTTGGAAGGGCGTTGCGTGCCTGCTTTAGTCTAAGTGTGTAAATCCTCACCTGTATGAAGAACAGTTTGGTCTTCCCCTCCATGCTGACGTTGTCGAAACAGCTGAAGACGTGAGACAGACGGACCGCTTTACCGTCGGCTCCGAACACGCAGCCCTCCTCTCCGTGTGACGACAGAACCACCAACACGCACTCCTTCACCGGCTGGCGGCTCACTGCGGGACCGAGAACACGCAAAGCACACGTTAGTGACGGGCTGGGAGGCTCACTGCAGGACCATGAAGAACACGCAAAGCAAAGACGTGCACACATAGACATCAAAGGGGGCTTATCAGCCCCTGCCCTTTTAGCCGTCTGAAAAACAACTGCCCTCTCCAGGAGTATATATTAATAGAGACGGCACCCGGAGGAAACCCTGAGGCGAAATGGATAGTGGCTGAATTTGTCATTGCAGCTCGCGCCAGTGCTGGTCCGACAATCATTGCGCACGTTCATGTCATTGGGTCCATGATACGTGAACAAATGTTTCATACGCGAACGCACAAACGGCGCAATGATAGTCAACGGCAGCACGTTCATGTGTTTGGGTCCAATCCATCCCAGAATGCACTCTGTTCCTACCCGGAAGGAGGAGTGAAATCGCCTCATGCGCTTTTGAGCAACTTCATGCAAGTGGATGGGAGGAGAAATCCGGTGCCGTCACTATTAATATATAGGCCTACTCTAAGCTCCAGACCACGAATGCAGCATTTACTATGGTGAAATAAATGCAAATGCCCTCCTCTCCTTTCCATGCCATACCGGAAGGAGAATCAGGAGATTATTATTTTTTTTTTTCAGAAGTCTCCTGAACTAATTTGTTTGGAAATCCATGCCGTTACACCGCATCTCCAGTAGATAAAGAGTGCACGGTTGCGCCCCGAAAATAGCTGATCTACAAGCTCACAACGCATTGTGAGCTAAAATTAGCCATTATGATGACATCCCGGCCCGCCAAAGTACATTTTTTCGACTAAATCAACTGTCGGCCACACCCTTAGAATGGACACAGATAACACCACAAGACAGGCCCTGGACTACAACCCACAGGGGAAGAGGATATAGGATATAGGCCAAGAAACACCTGGAGACGTTCCACTCTCCAGGACCTAAAGGACACTGGAATGAGCTGGCAGGAAGCAAAAGCGCAGGCCCAGAAGAGAGTGAGATGGAGAGCTCTGGTGGACGCCCTATGCCCCTCGACGGGGTAAAGAGGATTAAGTCAAGTAAGTCAAATCAACTGTAGCTTTATAAGGGCTGTATTTTGCGTGTCTTAAGTACCAGGTCTTATTCCCTAACTTGAGTAAACTAAAGACCTGGAGGCGTGATCAATGCCATTTGGCTATTCTGAGTGGCCAAAGAGCATTGATCACGCCTCCAGGTCTTTAGTTTACTCAAGTTAGGGAATAAGACCTGGTACTTAAGACACGCAAAATACAGCCCTTAGTGTACTAAAATCTTAAGATTTTTTGTTGACCAAGCACTGCACGCAAAGCACACGAACTGACACTGAGTCATGTGGTTGAATTATAACCAAACAATTATGAGATAATATGTTTGTTTATTAGTCACCGTTCAGCAATGTATAAGGCAAACAAGCATGTGACTGCCCCCCACGCCCTCTCACACACACTGCAGTACACACACACACACACACACACACGCAATCACGCACGCACGCATGCACACACACACACACACACACACACACACACACACACACACACACACACACACACACACACAGTCGCCAATATTGTTGACTATTGCTAATTTGGATTTAGTTTTATTCATACGGTAGTCTTTTGCATAAAATGCCATTTAGTTTAGTCATATTTTAGTCACTTGAAATATTTTAGTGTTAGTGTAGTTTAACTTTGGCAGTCTTTGATGGCGTTGTGTAATGCCTGATTTTACACTTGGTTGCATGTTGAAAATAGCCGATCTACAAGCTCACAGCGCATCGCAGCGCCCGAGTCCAACCAAGCATAACAATCTACTGGTTCTCTTGTCCACTAGTCCCTCCATAACAGTAGTCTAGTTTTAGTGTATAGTTTTAGTTTCTTGACGGAATTGTCAATATATTTAGCCTTTTTTAATTTAGTTTCCATCAGTGAAATAAAGGTAGTAGTCGGCAAATCATTTTTGTCATAGTCTACGAAATCAACCCTACACAAGACACGTGTCTATCAAGTTTGACAGAAATGCTTATTTTCCTCTCGTCCTATTTTCGCATATAATGTCTCATAATGTCTTGGGCGCGATAACATGTCCGTTTTATTGGGTTTTTATCTGTGAATGATAATCAGCATTAAGAGTCCACCGCATGTACTCTGAGATAAGAATGTGTTCTCTGAGGTCTAATCTATGAAACAGTTGCATAACCTGCCTCCCCTATTCCAGTAAGAAAAACTAAAGGCAGAAAAGATCAGAACTATTAAATTGCATGATAATGGCTTTTAAACTGCCACTTTGGCCCTGTTTACACTGGCAGACAAATCTAGCCTGATTCAGATCTGTGCCACATCCCGATTGAAATCTGATTGGTTTAAAATAAATGAGTCTAACATGTCACATTCACTCATTTAAACAAATCAGATTCCAATCTGGATGATGATGGTCATGGAAGGGGAACCTTCTGAAAGCTTCATGGGCAAAGATAATCACCTTCAAAATGAGCAAAGACAGTAAAGTGATTTCCATTTAGTTTTAGGCATGTTTGTCATCTGAAATGTTTTAGTCTCAACTATAGTTTTTAGTCGGCAAATGTACAGTTTATTTAGTTGACTGACAATGTATTTTGGCAGTCATAAAGGCTGATTTTAGACTTGATTGCATGCTTGGTTGCAGAGCGTCACAGATGATTTTGGTCAGTGAAAAGAAAGGTAGTCCGACAACATTTTCATCATTTTTTTAGCTAGTCTGAACCAAATCAACAATGCAGTAGGTCCTATCACTTCAACTTCAAACTTCAAAGTACTTTTCCTTTTAGAAATGTATTTTGTGCCTTGTATTCACTATACACAGATAAAACTATAAAAATGGCTTTTAAAACATATCCTGAAAGGCATAATCCCAGTACCTTTGTCAAACAGCGAGTAGATCTGGTCTGCGCTCAGGTCGTCGTGGATCTCCACCCTGAAGCCCGCCTTGCTGAGCGTGCGGTGGAGTCTCTTGGCGTCGCGGGCCGCCCCGGGCCGCCGGCCCAGCTTCACGCCGGGATCGAACCGAGACACGGACACCAGAACCGCTCGGTCGCAGCGCTCCTCTCCGGCGCCGCTGTTACCGTCCCGGGGGGAGGAGGAGGAGACGGGGTCCTTTCTCACCGGCATGACCCAGAGATTAAAGATGAAATGAGACGGTGGGTCGTTCTTCTGTTGTCTCTCCCTATAGTAGCTGGATGTAGGACTTGACAGACCAAATAGCAGAAAGACAGAAAGAAAATGACACAAAGATTGTTATTAGGCTGTTTTCTGGCGAATACCTGCATGTCACCAGGCGTGCAGTGAATGAGTCTATACAGCTCAGTGTGTTAATCTGTCCAGGACTATAAGAGTGACAGTGTGAACATTCCAGCTCTCCTGTGTAGCCTACCTGCGTGTGTCAGACACTCCCATTTCCATACCTGTATGGCCGTGCGTGTGTGCGTGCGTGCGTGCGTGTGTTATGAGAACACACGTGACTTTGTGAGCCCTGAGGATATAAATCATGGTCGTTACACAACTCTGGTTTTCCCACTGTCCCACTTTGTCTTTCTTTTCTTTTTTCTTTTACAATGCGCGTGCCTTTATGTTTCATGGAACTGGGAGTGGAGCAACCAGCCATGCACACATTATTTCCTCCTCTATGGCCTATAGAGCAGTGGTTCTCCACCAGTGGTCTAGGGGACCACCAGTGGTCTGTGGACCACCAGTGGTCTAGGGGACCACCAGTGGTCTGTGGACCACCAGTGGTCTGTGGACCACCAGTGGTCTAGGGGACCACCAGTGGTCTAGGGGACCACCAGTGGTCCTTGAGGGGGTTCCAAGTGGTCCCCATGGCAGCTAAATGATGGAGAGCGTCACGATCTGGCGGTGTAGTGTGGTGAGAACTCAAATGCAGGACAGCGAGGCAAACTACTAGCTAGTGTTCAAAACCCATGCTTGATCGGGGATTTAATACTGGCGAACAGGTGAACACAAAACCTTACAGAGAAATGATGCAACACAAACACAAGAACAAGAGCTGACTAATATACAGTACACATGAGGGTTGATCACACATGGGATACAAAACACTATATGGATAGTCTGTGACTGTGACAGACATGTGCCTCGATCCCCTCTATAGGGACGGCTCCTGACGTCCCACAATGTCCATGGGGAAGGGGGGCACGAGAGGAACATGGAGAGGGGACAGGTGTGTGCTGAAAATGAGAGTCCAGGACAGACTGACACATGTGGCGACTGGCGAGGCCTATAGGTGGACAAAGTCTGTGACTGTGACGGGAGAGTTGTTGTAACCAAAATGGACCCTTAATACATATTTAAGCCTTATATATATATCTTTAACTCTTGGGAGTAAAACATTAAACCAAATGGACCCATATCCACTATATGGCATATGGGTCCATTTGGTTTAATTTTACACTCTCAAGAGTTAAAGGAGAATTCCATACTAAAAGGCTTTCTTACCTTTCTTTGTAGTTGTTACGTCCCCACCAAAGAGTTCCAGGTGTTATTTTGTGCAAAAGCTCCTTATTGGCTATTTCCCCTACCATAATCCCTAAATGAATTGCATTGAATTGAATGGGAATTGAATGGGGCTATGGGGTGTTGTGCTAATTCGCTTATTTCCATTGCTCAAAATTATAATTTCTTTGTATATCCTCTCTTCATAATGTAAATAATATCCCAAGCGGCACACTTTATTACTTCTTTCGATGGAAATAAGCGAACTAGCATAACACCCCATAGCCCCATTCAATTCCCATGCAATGCAATGCAATTCATTGAGGGCTTATGGTAGGGGAAATAGCCAATAAGGAGTTTTTGCACAAAAAAACACCTGGACCTCTTTGGTGGGGACGTGACAACTACAAAGAAAGGTAAGAAAGATAAGAAATCATTCTAGCATGGAATTCTCCTTAATTGTTAAACATCTGCATTACTTCATTTACAAGAAGAAAATATTATTTAGTCTTGGGTCTAGGCTAAATGTGATCAAATTCTCCAGGTGGAGCGAAATGCCTTCACGACTGACGACCTATGTCGCGACGTATATTTTTCCGTCGCAACGTATATTCGAGTACGTCCTGGCGTAAATATCAATTCGTCCCGGCAGAACGGACTCGTCGCGGCTATATCTACCCGTTTGCGACCTAGTAGTTTGACTATTCTTTTACGTCGCGACAGAACGGGACACGTCACGGCTATATCTACCCTTCTCGACGTAAAAGGTAATTCGTTGTGGCGTGTGTGGACTCGTCGCAACAGAACGGAACTCGTCGCGGCTATATCTACCCGTTTGCGACGTAATGGTTGACTTTGTTATATGCCCGGTGCGCGGTGCCCTGCGCTGCCCTACGCCCACCGCGTGCACCTTGCCGGTCCGCCCTGCGCCCTGTGGCCTGGCACGTGTGCACGTGTGCCAGGCCACCGCGTGCACCATGCCGGTCCGTGGAGCCCTTCGCCGTCCCCAGGCGACCCTGCGTTCCAGAGCTGTCACATGCCCACCGAAAATAGCAGATCTACCAGCTCCTCTCCTACATACGGGATGGCCCGACCCGCGTCTGTGGACCCCTGGGGGGGTGTGTGTGTGAGCGTCTGAGCTCCTATCTGTGTGCCTCCCCCCCCCCCCCCCACCCCATGTGGACCCTTGCAGGGGGGGGGTCGGGGGGTCCCCCTATGCACTTTGTGTAGATGCTGCGTATCGCCTCATACTGAAAAAATTACTATTTTACGCACAGCGCAAGGCAATATGTGATTACGATCGTCCTTCTGGGGGGGGGGGGGGGGGGGGGGGGGCTGGCCTACACAATAGATAACCTACCCTGGCCAACACAATAGATAACCTACAAGGACATATGAATTTAATTTATATACACGGCTATATTAATTTAGCCGATCATCAAAGCTCACCGCGCTCGTATAGCGCATTGACTGTCTGTCTGTCTGTCTGTCTGTCTGTCTGTCTGTCTGTCTGTCTGTCTGTCTGTCTGTGTCTCAATGACTTGCCTTAGGCGGATAATATAGACTACAAGTACTTTATTAAAGTAAAGTAAAAGAGTGAGTTATCATTGCGTTCTCTGCGTCGTAGCGCATGCAGATAGGCAGATAGGGGGGGGGGGCAGTTCTATAGGCAAGGGCAGAAGGTTCCTATAACGACAGTGGGTGCGTGCCCACCTTAGAGTAGCCTATATATTTTAAGGCACCCGCCCCGCAACTTATTATTATTGGCTTATTATTTTGCCACCAGCGGAGTTGACGGTTGACGCCGTTGTCTAGTATAGACTATAGGCCTGTGCCAGGATGATTTTAAATAAATATGTCTCTGTCTCTGCGTCTCTAGAGCTATAACATATATACTGTAGCACACATCATGTGTGACACATGTGCACACACAGTCACACACACACACACACACACACACACACACACACGCACACACACACACACACACACACACACACACACACACACACACACACACACCGAGTACTAAGTATAAGTAGCATATAGGGTACGGCTCTAAAAACATTAAATACTGCGGGAGCATTACACTAAACAAAGTTGGATTTGTACATTGCAGAAACGTAACATAACGTAAGTGTTCTTATTATTGTCCGTCTGGGTTTTATAATGCAGTGTGAGTCCGCTCCGCGATAGCCGATCTGCAAGCTCACAACGCGTTGCGCTGATTGACAGTGCACGTGCAGCAGCTACTGTATAGAATTATATTTAAGTAGGCTACTTTTTTGTGTGACGTCTGTGTGTTATTGACTTCTTGTTCCTTAATGTGCAGGTTTATCAGAGCGATATAGTGCAGCTGTGAGTGAGTAGGCCTATAGCTGCTGCTGCTGCGTCCGTGCACCAATAGAGCGACCGCGGCAGCGGCACGTATGAAATATTAAATAAAAATATGTTGGGCTTCCGGGCGTCCGTTTCTGGACTGTACCAACGGGCTTAGGGCCGGACGGTCCCTTAACTCCACGGGCCCCTATATTTTAGGCCCGTGCAGGGCTCTAGTGTGTGTGTGTGTGTGTGTGTGTGTGTGTGTGTGTGTGTGTGTGTGTGTGTGTGTGTGTGTGTGTGTGTGTGTGTGTGTGTGTGTGTGTGTTAAATGTGGTCATTTAAATGTAGGCCTATTATATACACGCACCATACAAGCACCTATATTATATAATGTGTTATACAAATGGGCAATCAACATATAGCAGCACCCCCCACCAGCAGATGTATATAAACATGGAATTGCGCTATGATATTAAAATGGACTGAGCTGTGATTGTGCCGTACTGCGCCGGCCGGTGGCCACTGGCCTATTCTGCCATGCAGTATAAATGCATTATCATGCCTGTTGGTGAAATATAAACATCTAAAATGGTTCAGTAATAATTAGCATAAGTTATTATTAACGAAAAACATCTAATACTATTTTAAATTGGTCTAATAAAGTTAGTAACTAATCAGAAGCAGCAACCATTTTGTTTCAAACAACTATAGACCAATAAAATAGTAGGCTAGTATTTATGTTTTTCGTTAATAATAATACATGCTAATTATTATTGAACGGTAAGTACGCTGGTATGTACGCTAAGGTACACTATAAGCTTGTAGATCTGTTTATTTTAGTCAGAATCTCGTGTGTGTGTGTGTGTGTGTGTGTGTGTGTGTGTGTGTGTGTGTGTGTGTGTGTGTGTGTGTGTGTGTGTGTGTGTGTGTGTGTGTGTGTGCGCGCGCACACACATCACATGTGCACACATGTGTGCTATATGTTATAGCTCTAGAGACGCAGAGACAGACATATTTATTTAAAATCATCCTGTCTCGCACGGCATATAGAGCCAATGAACGGAGCATACCCCCCCCCCCCCCCTCTCTCTCTCTCTCTCTCTCTCAGCACACGCTGTGCTGTGATATCAATCAGACGCAAATGATCATTGAGTAACGTTAGCTCTGACTCGCACATTATGTGAGATCACATAAAAGGCCTTTAATATAGCCACAGAACATATAGGAATAGGCTTGGGCACTACCCTACCATCTCTCTATAGTGGGGCACCGACGATCTGCAAGCTCACAACGCGCTGCATGTGGACGCAACACTTGGAGCTTGTAGATGCGCACCACAGATCATACAGGGCGTGTGTTCCAGCTAACCCTATAGCATAACACACACACAAGCAACAGTATAGACATCTATTCATCATTATTTATTTCAAATCAAAATACAATGTAATGCTGCACCACTGTCATGAAGTTCGCACGCACACGCACACGCGACACACACACACACACACACACACACACACACACACACACACACACACACACACACACACACACACACACACACACACACACACACACACACACACACACACACACACACACACACACGTTTGCTTTCATTCGCTGTATGATACATTAGGCGATATAGACCCGCTGCGGCCCAGCGATAATCAACCGCTGTCCGCTGCGATGCGTGAGCTTGTAGATCAGATGCCGACAGACAGACAGACAGACAGACAGACAGACAGACAGACAGACAGACAGACAGACAGACAGACAGACAGACAGACAGACAGACAGACAGACAGACAGACATGAAATGAAATGGTTCAATAATAACACACACGAGATTCTGACAGAATGCGGCGGCATGCTTAAAATAAACAGATCTACAAGCTTATAGTGTATACCATAGCGTATACATACCAGCGTACTTACCGTTCAATAATAATTAGCATGCATTATTATTAACGAAAAACATAAATACTAGCCTACTATTTTATTGGTCTAGTTCAGTTGATTGAAACAAAAGTCATGGAATTCAATTGCCTACATTCAGTATAGGCCTGGTTTTGATATAATGATGCAGGGAGATTTTCTGAGCCAGTCCGTGCCATGTCATTTTTTCAGATTAATATTTAAATCTTTAGTTGGAAGAATGCAATAGCATATCATAAGTGTTGACCATAATGGGACGGTTGGAACCAAATGAACCCCCGACGGCCGGCGCTATTCAGCTATAAGGCCTATAAACGATATGGCCATACAAATATGGTTATGTGGTGGTCTGTGACATGTCTGCGTGCGTGCGTGCGTGAAAGAAAGACAGAATACGACGCAATGACATGTCAAATTGTCAATTGTAGATCAGCTGCTTGTTATTTAAGTAGGCTAATATGAAGGCAGCGTCTCCGCAAACGTGGACACCCGTGGCCCCCCTTGATCCCCAAGGGTCCACGGTGACCCGTACCGCCCGGGGGTCCCCGGACCCGTTTGGGCGGCCCGTCAGGTGGTTTTCGAGCTTGTGGATTTGTATTTTTAATATTGCTTGTCAAACGTTTAAGGCATATAGCCTATTTAATCTGATTGGTATAGCTCTGCATGGTTGCTGCTTCTGATAGCCTACTAACTTTACGCACGCATGCGACACACACACACACACACACACACACACACACACACACACACACACACACACACACACACACACACACACACACACACACACACACACACACACACACACACTAGAGCCCTGCACGGGCCTAAAATATAGGGGCCCGTGGAGTTAAGGGACCGTCCGGCCCTAAGCCCGTTGGTACAGTCCAGAAACGGACGCCCGGAAGCCCAACATATTTTTATTTAATATTTCAAGCATACGTGCCGCTGCCGCGGTCGCTCTATTGGTGCACGGACGCAGCAGCAGCAGCTATAGGCCTACTCACTCACAGCTGCACTATATCGCTCTGATAAACCTGCACATTAAGGAACAAGAAGTCAATAACACACAGACGTCACACAAAAAAGTAGCCTACTTAAATATAATTCTATACAGTAGCTGCTGCACGTGCACTGTCAATCAGCGCAACGCGTTGTGAGCTTGCAGATCGGCTATCGCGGAGCGGACTCACACTGCATTATAAAACCCAGACGGACAATAATAAGAACACTTACGTTATGTTACGTTTCTGCAATGTACAAATCCAACTTTGTTTAGTGTAATGCTCCCGCAGTATTTAATGTTTTTAGAGCCGTACCCTATATGCTACTTATACTTAGTACTCGGTGTGTGTGTGTGTGTGTGTGTGTGTGTGTGTGTGTGTGTGTGTGTGTGTGTGTGTGTGTGTGTGTGTGTGTGTGTGTGTGTGTGTGTGTGTGTGTGTGTGTGTGTGTGTGTGCACATGTGTCACACATGATGTGTGCTACAGTATATATGTTATAGCTCTAGAGACGCAGAGACAGAGACATATTTATTTAAAATCATCCTGGCACAGGCCTATAGTCTATACTAGACAACGGCGTCAACCGTCAACTCCGCTGGTGGCAAAATAATAAGCCAATAATAATAAGTTGCGGGGCGGGTGCCTTAAAATATATAGGCTACTCTAAGGTGGGCACGCACCCACTGTCGTTATAGGAACCTTCTGCCCTTGCCTATAGAACTGCCCCCCCCCCCTATCTGCCTATCTGCATGCGCTACGACGCAGAGAACGCAATGATAACTCACTCTTTTACTTTACTTTAATAAAGTACTTGTAGTCTATATTATCCGCCTAAGGCAAGTCATTGAGACACAGACAGACAGACAGACAGACAGACAGACAGACAGACAGTCAATGCGCTATACGAGCGCGGTGAGCTTTGATGATCGGCTAAATTAATATAGCCGTGTATATAAATTAAATTCATATGTCCTTGTAGGTTATCTATTGTGTTGGCCAGGGTAGGTTATCTATTGTGTAGGCCAGCCCCCCCCCCCCCCCCCCCCAGAAGGACGATCGTAATCACATATTGCCTTGCGCTGTGCGTAAAATAGTAATTTTTTCAGTATGAGGCGATACGCAGCATCTACACAAAGTGCATAGGGGGACCCCCCGACCCCCCCCCTGCAAGGGTCCACATGGGGTGGGGGGGGGGGGGGGGAGGCACACAGATAGGAGCTCAGACGCTCACACACACACCCCCCCAGGGGTCCACAGACGCGGGTCGGGCCATCCCGTATGTAGGAGAGGAGCTGGTAGATCTGCTATTTTCGGTGGGCATGTGACAGCTCTGGAACGCAGGGTCGCCTGGGGACGGCGAAGGGCTCCACGGACCGGCATGGTGCACGCGGTGGCCTGGCACACGTGCACACGTGCCAGGCCACAGGGCGCAGGGCGGACCGGCAAGGTGCACGCGGTGGGCGTAGGGCAGCGCAGGGCACCGCGCAGGGCACCGCGCACCGGGCATATAACAAAGTCAACCATTACGTCGCAAACGGGTAGATATAGCCGCGACGAGTTCCGTTCTGTTGCGACGAGTCCACACACGCCACAACGAATTACCTTTTACGTCGAGAAGGGTAGATATAGCCGTGACGTGTCCCGTTCTGTCGCGACGTAAAAGAATAGTCAAACTACTAGGTCGCAAACGGGTAGATATAGCCGCGACGAGTCCGTTCTGCCGGGACGAATTGATATTTACGCCAGGACGTACTCGAATATACGTTGCGACGGAAAAATATACGTCGCGACATAGGTCGTCAGTCGTGAAGGCATTTCGCTGTCTCTCCAAATGGTGGTCCGTGGCTCAAATGCAGAATACATAATGGTCCTTGATATGACAAGGGTTGAAAGCCACTGGCCTAGAGTATTTTTGTATTTTTTGAGCTGGTTCCAAAAGCCACTGCTTAGTGCTGGGGAATGTGGTTGGCACTCAGGTTCCAACGTGCCTTCTTTGGCTCTGGTTAGGCCAAAATGGTGGATAATTAGATCATACATAATTATCATGAATATTGATATGTTTCAGCTGTTACAATTCCAAACATGCAAACACGACCCGCTTTAACTTTAGTCTTAAATGAGTAGCTTAATGACAGTATAGTATTATATTGTATGTTGTTTATGTCCAATATTTGTATTTTATTTCATAAAGTTAACATAACTATAATTAAAGGCGTTTGGAAAGGCATTTGAAATCAAAATGTACATTTTCAGGATTCCAATTCAAAATAGCAAAAAAAAGAGAGAGAAAAAACAGATATACAAGCGTGCAGATCGGCTATTGCAGGCATAAAGTGTGTGATTATGTCATACTAAGCATACAAAGGGTGTGACCCATGTTGTTTGTCTAGCTGGAGGTAGTGGAGTAGAGACCTGCTTACATAACCAACTCCCATAAAAGTATAGCTTTAGTATTGTTTTACTTTCGGTTCAGACACGCTCATCCTGCCCTCCCTAATTTGGGCATGTCATAAAGTGTTTCCTAGTGACGATCGAAGCACACACAACGAATGACAGAGAAGTCATGTGGTCGAATTAAGTAACGCATAATATCAATAATGAGATGTACTGTATAGAAGTCATGTGGTTGAATAATAGGTGTCATAGGTGGGCAAAATCTGTGAAAAAATGTATTTTTTATTTATTTATTCTGAATTAAAAACAAATATTAATAATGGAGCTGGGAACTTCTCCATAATATTCCTGGGACATGTGAGAATGGTCCAGTGAGGAAAAAAAAAAGTCCATTGTGCATGGGTGTATGGGATTTTCCCCTATCACTCAAATCACTTAAAACGTGTGAAATTCACCCGAACACAGGTGCATGTAGAAAAATCACACCCGTGTGAACTGAGTGGTGCAACTCCCCTCTCTACCCCCCCTCCTCCCTCTCTCTCTCTCTCTCTCTCTCTCATTAGCAGGCAACAGTGCAGCACTATCTCTCTCTCTCTGTTTCTGTGCATGCACGCACACACGCGCGCTCGGGCGCGCACACACACACACACACACACACACACACACACACACACACACACACACACACACACACACACATTTCTAGAGGCAGCCGCCCTCACAGAATCCTGCCAGAGTGAAAGCCAAGATGAATTAATTGTGCTGCCTCACCGCTGCTATGCTCCTTTTTAATGTCTCTGTTTGTGCTTTGTGAGAAAATGAAAGTATAACAAAGTGTCCCCCAAACTCCTATCTATGCACTGTACGGTGGGGCCGGCACTATGCTGGCTGAGCTCCACCGCCAAGCCATGTCTTGAGAGCTTGTACAGTACATCCATGCAGTATTTCTTTATTTCAGAGATGGGGCTATATACTGTATGTACGGTACCTGGGCTTTCTTTGTGAAATGTATACACCTCTGGAAGGATTAACCCATTCTGAACGGGAACCAATTTTGGTGTTAGCATCATGTTATGCTTTAGCTATTGGAAAAATAGCAGATCTACAAGCTCATAGCGCGCCACCGAGTGGCGCGCTACGAGCTTGTAGGTCTGCTATTTTTGAAAAATCGAAGAACGACTGACATTTTTAGAATCTGATCTCAGGTCAGAATGGGTTAATCAGACCAGTGTGTGTCCAGTGGAAACCTCGTATGAATCTGATCTCAGGTCAGAATGGGTTTAAGGAACAAAGGCAGAAAGAGGAATTAACTATAGAGGTGAGGGGCAGGGGGGTGAGGAAGTGACAGAGACAGAGAGACAGAGAGAGGGAGAGAGAGAGAGAGAGAGAGAGAGAGAGAGAGTGAGATACATCAATGCAAGGGTAATGCAGGTCTTCTGGAGGTGAACACGCGCACACGCACGCGCACACACACACACAGTACACACACACAGTACACAATGCATGTCAGACCTTTTTGCAGCATGTCATGTTTCCACACCTCGCGACTTCCTGTAAATAAAGATGCCTGTTTCTGCACAGGAACTACACACACACACCACAAAGAACAACAAGTATAACTGTCAAACAGTATAGAGAGCTTTTTTTTCATTTAAAAAGAGGAAATGTTTGTTCTGTTTGTTCCGTGCAGACTGCAGTCTCTCTCCTCCGGTCAACAAACAAACAGCATTGTCGTCTGATGTTGTCAGACATGAACACTGCATGGATCGTGTTGGCTTTGGTCTGGAGCTCAGGTACAGTAAATATACAGTATAGGGACTCTGTTTTAATCTGTGATGGAAGTAACTAAGATTAACTAACATTTACTTCACCCGTTTAGACCCGAGGCTGATTCTTAGGTGGTTATAAATGAAGGCACATAGAGAAGTGCTGAAATGTCTGTGTCGTAATGCATTATAACCAATGTGTATGTCTTCTAAATTCTGACTGTTTTCTTGAAAAAGCTATGTTTTTCTATGTCAGTCGTTCTCAAACTTTCATGTCACTTTTCACGATTCTTCAAAAAATAGCAGACCTACAAGCTCGTAGCGCGCCACTCGGTGGCGCGCTATGAGCTTGTAGATCTGCTATTTTTCAATAGCTAAAGCATAACATAATGCTAACACCAAAAGGGGTTCCCGCCCAAAATGGGTTAAGTGGAATAATGTCTTATAAGCATCAATAATATGCTATAGCAGTACTTTGAGACCTTTAAGTAAAGTGGCAACATGCTTTAATGGTTATTAGCAGTTGTATCATTTTATAATACCCTATAGCATGACTTTGTGACCTTTAAGTAAAGTGACACAACTTTGTATAATATGCTATAGCATATTAGTGATGTTTGTAAGACATTATTCCGTTTAATAAACACATTTGGTTATAATGCATTATAACACAGACATTACAGCACTTCTCTATTATATGTGCCTTTATAACCACCTAAGTTATAATAGTTATAATGTGCTGTTCCACTGAGCATAATAATGCATTATGACCAGCACTTATATGTTATAAACGTGGTTATAAGTTGTTATACATGATTACAAACATTTATAACGAGCGTTATAATGCCTTATAAATACATTATAATGAATTATAAATGAGCTTATAATGCATTATTCCAGGGACCCCCCCATGTGTGTGTGCGTGCGTGTGTGTGCGCGTGCGTGCGTATGACTTTTAGTCATAGTCTTTTGAATAAAAGTCCATTTTAGCACACGGATGCTTTCGTGGTTTATGGCAAAATACCCACAGGCTGCAACACTGCTGAGGCAGGACTGCGTGATGTGCGAGCGTAGGTGCGTGCATGTGTGTGTGTGTGTGTGTGTGTGTGTGCGCGTGCGTGAGTGTGTGTGTGTGATATAAAGTCACTGACACTTTAATTTGGATTGATGTCTCTCTCTCTCTCTCTCTCTCTCTCTCTCTCTCTCCAGACTTGATGAACGGTAGTGTGTGTTCAGGCAGAGTGGAGGTGCAGTCTGACCGACCGTTGGTCTCCGTACAGCGACGTGACTTTGACCATCGCCCCACAGCAGCGGTGCAGGTCCGCAGGGAGCTCGGATGTGAAACTCTGTCGCTCCTCCGGGGGGCGCTCTATGGCGAGGCGGAGGCTCCGACGTGGACCAATAAAGAGTCCCCTTTGGTCCCGGAGTTCGGTCTGCTGGACTGTGGAATCTCGGGATCGACGACAAACTCCTGCTCGACCCACAAGACCGTTGGAGTCACCCGCGCAGGTAAAGCACAGACCTTAAGTTTGGACTATTATTCTCTCGTCCTATACCCGTCATCAGTGCCCATTCCTTAGGTGGGGATGGTGAAAGGGCCTTTCTGTGTCGAGTTCTCCCTGTGTCCCCTATAGGGTAGGTAGCCTCACATGTTCTCCCCTGTGTCCCCTATAGGGTAGGTAGCCTCACATGTTCTCCCCTGTGTCCCCTATAGGGTAGGTAGCCTCACATGTTCTCCCCTGTGTCCCCTATAGGGTAGGTACCCTCACATGTTCTCCCCTGTGTCCCCTATAGGGTAGGTAGCCTCACATGTTCTCCCTGTGTCCCCTATAGGGTAGGTAGCCTCACATGTTCTCCCCTGTGTCCCCTATAGGGTAGGTAGCCTCACATGTTCTCCCCTGTGTCCCCTATAGGGTAGGTACCCTCACATGTTCTCCCTGTGTCCCCTATAGAGCGACGCAGTCCCTCCCCCTTTCAGAACAACGAACGGCCCAGGAAATGAAATGCAATGCATTCTGACCATAGGATTTATTTAAGTATTTATTTAAAGACGGTTACGCCGCGGACAAAGCCAACTCGGATCGTGACAAATCATGACAATGAACACAATATTTTGGGCCGATCAAATCATTAGAAAGAAGAAAATAAAGGCAGGAGACAACACTATTTGTTTCGTTTTTCTTCTTATAAATTATTTGATCGGCATTGTTCATTGTCATGATTTGTCACGATCCGAGTTGGCTTTGTCCGCGGCGTAACCGTCTTTAAATAAATACTTAAAGAAAATCCTATGGTCAGAATGCATTGAATTTCATTTCCTGGGCCGTTCGTTGTTCTGAAAGGGGGAGGGACTGCGCCGCTCTATAGGGTAGGTAGCCTCACATGTTCTCCCCTGTGTCCCCTATAGGGTAGGTACCCTCACATGTTCTCCCTGTGTCCCCTGGTACCCTCACATGTTCTCCCTGTGTCCCCTAGGGTAGGTACCCTCACATGTTCTCCCTGTGTCCCCTGGTACCCTCACATGTTCTCCCCGTGTCCCCTAGGGTTTCATGGTACCCTCACATGTTCTCTCCGTTTCTCCTATAGGTGTACCCTCACATGTTCTCCCCGTGTCCCCTAGGGTTTCATGGTACCCTCACATGTTCTCTCCGTTTCTCCTATAGGTACCCTCACATGTTCTCCCCGTGTCCCCTAGGGTTTCATGGTACCCTCACATGTTCTCTCCGTTTCTCCTATAGGTGTACCCTCACATGTTCTCTCCGTTTCTCCTATAGGTACCCTCACATGTTCTCCCCGTGTCCCCTAGGGTTTCATGGTACCCTCACATGTTCTCTCCGTTTCTCCTATAGGTACCCTCACATGTTCTCCCCGTGTCCCCTAGGGTTTCATGGTACCCTCACATGTTCTCCCCGTGTCCCTATTGGTATATACCCTTGCATGTTCTCCCCGTCTGCCATATAGGTACCCTCAGAGGTTTTCCCCATGTCCCCAATAGGGTAGGTACCCTCAGATGTTCTCCCCGTGTCCCCTAGGGTATAGGTACCCTCACCAGTAATCCTGGCCTCTATACTGCCTCTCGCTGCATGGCCAGCCTATTATGGAGGGGAAAGGAACCGGTTGGAATAATGTGTTCCTTCCACGCTTCCATGTTCTGCCGGGGAAACTCCCCCCCTGTCAGGTGATAAGAAGCTACATGCTCACTCCTCATGCATTGAAGGAAGCATGAGTCCAGTTCGTTGCTCTCCCCAGGTTGGCAGAGGCAGTGTATAGCGCCATGATTACATATAGACAATAAGGGTGAGAGAAATGTCTCACAGAACTCGTGGGATAATACATTTAAACCTAATGTTTGGATTATTATTTTATAACCAAATGCTCATTCTATCGTCCCTGTACAGGCCCTGATGGTGTCAGGTTGGTGGGAGGAACCAGTCCCGGCTGCGCCTGTAGACTGGAGGTGAAACACCATGAGGCAGAGTGGAGACCAGTTTGCTGTTACTTAACGGACCAGGGTTCATCAGCGGTGGCGTACAGACAGCTGGTCTGTAGCCCCGAGGTGTCGCTGGAGAAGACCTCCTCATATCACCATCACATCACGTCTCCCTGTGTCGGCTCCGCGGCTTCACAGTGTGGGACGTCTTTCGCCGACGCACAGACAATCTGGCCAATCTGGCCAGGTATGTATTCTTCCAGTTTTTCATGTGTCTTTGAGGTGACAGTACTTCATTAGACACCCTGGAGTCGTTTGTATGTGCATTGGTGTATTAACTTTGTATTTGGGCTTTCTTCCTGGGGGCTGAACCCTTGACAGTCAAACGGGCCAATGAAATAAACAGTAAAATAGTGACATCACACTATCAGCCCCTCCCCTAACCCCTCCCCCTTTATCATACAAATACAGCTGTGGTTGTGGCTTCAGTTCAGGTGGATCACCACCACCCACCAGGCAAACCAGGCATACTTAATGAACTGGTGGTGTCCACCTAAAAGCATGATTTTAACAAATACTGTACACTTTTTGGAAAAAGTTTTTCCTCCTTATATTATAATAATAGGGTGGAAAAGAATCGTGGCACTCCATATTTAACTATAAAGTGTGCCCGGATCTCCGCTTTTCTTCTATAGATATATGTTATTGTCATCTGACAGATTTCATTTCCACGGCCTCTCCTTAGTGATGGCTTTAATCCAACATTTTATTGTCATCTGACAGATTTCAGCAAGATGTCAGCCTCTCGTCTCACAGAGATCATCAACCTCCTCAGAGCCTGCATCGTCGTGATGGTGCTGGGTATTCTGGGCTGCATTTACGTCTATTGGAAGGTAATTTTCCCATTTATGTATAGGCCTGACGGTGATGCTCAATATTTCATGTCAAGGACCCCAAAGATTATATGTAATTGGCCACCGACCCCCATCTGAAAATATGTTGTTCCAGGGACCCCCCCCCCCCCCCCAGAAGCAAAGATTTGAGTTAAAAAAAACGTTCGCTCTGAAAGAATATATATTCAAAGATTTGCGCCACATTTCAAGATTTTTTGCAGACCTACAAGCTCATAGCTATTTTTCAATAGCTTTTCAAACACCAAAAGGGGTTCCCGCCCAAAATGGGTTATATAACACCACGCATCCACCTCGTTGATGGCAGACTGCTGGGCGAGCGCTGGCGCTTTGGCATGGGGGGGGGGGGGGGGCAGATCAACATGGAATGAATTATGTACTGGTCATAATGGAGCATGTCTTGAGTGTACAGGGGGTCAGATCATCAAATATCAGGTAATTATACAACATTGTATTATACATCATACATCGTGTTTGTGTGTGTGTGTGTGTGTGTGTGTGTGTGTGTGTGTGTGTGTGTGTGTGTGTGTGTGTGTGTGTGTGTGTGTGTGTGTGTGCGTGCGTGCGTGCGTTTCTACTTTCTCCAATCTCCACACAGGAAAACAGGGACTTAGAGGCGATCGAGAAGAGGAACCGGTGGGTAGAGGCGATCAGGAACAAGATCCGCTGGGTTCGTTGGCTGAAATATAAGCAAACCGCTGCCTACCAACGCCAACTGATGAGAACACTTTCTGTCTCCCAACGGCCACTGATCAGAACAATTTCTGTCACCGAACGGCCACTGATCAGAAAACTTTCTGTTAGCAAACGGCCGCAGAGCAGAACACTTTCTGTCAGCGAACGGCCGCAGAGCAGAACACTTTCTGTCAGCGAACGGCCGCAGAGCAGAACACTTTCTGGCAGCGAACGGCCACAGAGCAGAACACTTTCTGGCAGCGAACGGCCGCAGAGCAGAACACTTTCTGGCAGCGAACGGCCGCAGAGCAGAACACTTTCTGGCAGCGAACGGCCACAGAGCAGAACACTTTCTGGCAGCGAACGGCCGCAGAGCAGAACACTTTCTGTTAGCGAACGGCCGCAGAGCAGAACACTTTCTGGCAGCGAACGGCCACAGAGCAGAACACTTTCTGGCAGCGAACGGCCACTGAGACGTGTACTTCGTATTCATGGTCGTATTCATGTGGCTGACCAGTGACCATGATAGTATGTAATTATTATGGTCGTATTCATGTTGGCTGACCAGTGACAATGAGAGTACAATATGCCATTTGATATGATTGGCGAGGCTTGGAATACAGGGGGTTGCATACGTTGGTTATACATACTAACAGTCCGACAGGCATTCATCCGACAACACCGTGGCTCCCGACATGCGTGGCAGGTTACAACTAACCCGCTGGCCAGTTCAAACTCACCCGTGGCTCCCGACATGCGTGGCAGGTTACAACTAACCCGCTGGCCAGTTCAAACTCACCCGTGGCTCCCGACATGCGTGGCAGGTTACAACTAACCCGCTGGCCAGTTCAAACTCACCCGTGGCTCCCGACATGGGTGGTAGGTTACAACTAACCCGTGTCAGGTTAAAGCTAACCCGGCCGTGGCTTCCTGTGACGGTCAGGTTAGGGTTTGGGGTAGGGTAGCCTGGCCTAGCCAGCCTGCTTTCTGGTCTAGGTGGGCGGGCGCGCAAGGAGCAACGGCTGGAGAATGTTGGTTCAACGATCTGGGCCCCCACCCCTGCCCCCCTCTCTGCCCCTCCCCTCCCTGGTAGAAATCAGCGGAGGAAAGCGACGCCCCCTCTGCACTGTGGTTCACTCCCACTCCTCTAGCCCCGCCCCCTCTGCACTGTAGTTCACTCCCACTCCTCTAGCCCCGCCCCCTCTGCACTGTGGTTCACTCCCACTCCTCTAGCCCCGCCCCCTCTGCACTGTAGTTCACTCCCACTCCTCTAGCCCCGCCCCCTCTGCACTGTGGTTCACTCCCGCTCCTCTAGCCCCGCCCCCTCTGCACTGTGGTTCACTCCCACTCCTCTAGCCCCGCCCCCTCTGCACTGTGGTTCACTCCCACTCCCCTAGCCCCGCCCCCTAGCCCCAGCCCCCTCTGCACTGTATCTCACTCCCGCTCCTCTAGCCCCGCCCCCTCTGCACTGTAGTTCACTCCCACTCCTCTAGCCCCGCCCCCTCTGCACTGTAGTTCACTCCCACTCCCACTCCCCTAGCCCCGCCCCCTCTGCACTGTAGTTCACTCCCGCTCCTCTAGCCCCGCCCCCTCTGCACTGTAGTTCACTCCCACTCCCGTAGCCCCGCCCCCTCTGCACTGTAGTTCACTCCCACTCCCCTAGCCCCGCCCCCTCTGCACTGTAGTTCACTCCCACTCGTCTAGCCCCGCCCCCTCTGCACTGTAGTTCACTCCCACTCATCTAGCCCCGCCCCCTCTGCACTGTAGTTCACTCCCACTCATCTAGCCCCGCCCCCTAGCCTGCCCCCTCTACACCGTAGTTCACTCCCACTCCTCTAACCCCGCCCACTCGCACCGTAGTTCACTCCCACTCCTCTAGCCCCGCCCCCTCTGCACTGTAGCTCACTCCTACTCTCCTATAGACCAGGACATGTCTCTCGTTCCCCCATGCAGGGTTTCAATGTTTGAGCCGAACGCAAACGAAAATAAAAGCCTGGGTATACCGGGGCGAGGGTACTGTATTGTTTTTGGCATGCAGCAAATTTTGATTGTAGTTTTAGTCATAGTCTTTTGAATAGTTTTAATTTAGCTTTGGTCACATTTTAGTCACCTGGAAAGTTTCAGTGTTAAGTCTAGTTTTAGTCGACTAAATCTACAGGTGATTTAGTCGACTAAATGCATTTTTGCGGTCCTTGATGACGTCGGCTGATTTTACACTTGCTGAAAAAAGCTGATCTACAAGCTCACAACGCGTCGCGCTGCGACACGTGAGCTCCTATTTCCAGCATGCAACCAAGTGTAAAATGAATTATGCTGGATCTCTTGTCCACTAGTTGCCACAGGTCATGGTTTTCATATTTCTGTATTAGTCCTTTTGGGGGCGCTCGAAGTGTGTTCTATATGCTGAGGGTTTTCAATTATGTGTCTTTGTTGCAGTGTTGTTTTTGGCAGCAAATTTCTATTTTAGTTTTAGTCATCGTCTCTTGAATAGTTTCCACTTAGTTTTAGTCACATTTTAGTCACCTGGAATGTTCTAGTGTTTAGTCTTGCATGCTGAAAATAGCAGATATACAATCTCACAATGCGACGCGTTGTGAGATTGTATATCTGCTATTTTCAGCATGCAACCCAGCATAAAACTGGATCTCTTGTCCACTAGTCCCTTCCTAACATTTTTGTCTAGTTTTTATTTGTTGACGATATTGTCAGTATATTTAGTCTTAGTTTTAGTCATCATAGATTCGTTTTTATTTAGTTTTAGTCAGTGAAAAAAGGTAGTCGACGAACATTTTTCGTCTTAGTTTTAGTCGACGAAAACAACACTGCTTTGTTGCATCTGTGCTTCTGCTAATTAAGCTAGTTGGTTACACCTGTTGTGAGTGAGAGAGGGCAGAAGTCTCATTACATTGAATGCACTGTGCAGATCACTGAAGTTGGAAGAAAGAAAGCAAAGTAGACCAGAATAAGTAAAGTAAACTAGAAGAAGTAAAGAGAACTATAAGATGTAAAGCAGAAGAAAGTTAAGTTAAGTACAAGGAACAAAGTAAAGTAAAATAGAGAAAAGAAGAGAAAACAAAAAGGGTTTTCAAGAAAGACTGAAGGATCCAAGTCACCCCCCCCCCCCCCCCCATCCATGTGCAAGCAAAGTGGTCAGTATTGTATTTGTTTGTGAATCTTATTGTGAAAGTCATGTATTATAAGAATGTATTCGTATGAACGTCCAAGTTAATGTTTTGTTTTTTTGTCTTGTTTTGTATGTCAGTTCTACGGTGTTTACAGCACAGTGTTTTCAGCATGGTGTCAATAAACAGCAGTAAAACAATAACTCCGAGTCATGATGGATGGGCGGCACACCCAGTGTCCATGACATCATGGACTCTTGGAGATACTAAAATATCTAAAAACGCATATTACCCACATAACCCCCCAGGAAAGTGTTTCTCGTCTCCCAAACATTACATCATTATAATAAGATCTGGTTGCAGAAGGGGTGAATTAAGTGTCCCTTTATGTACAGTACTTAAAATAATTGACAGTAAATAGACAATGAAACCCCGTTACCCTAGCTGATAACCTCCTGCAAGTAAAGCATGTATTTACAGAACAGGCTGAAGCAACCTGTGGTTTTTGGTTTATCATTTCATCAACAGAACCAACAGAGTTCCCCCTTTCTTTAACAGTGTGGCAATGAGTAGTTCCAGTCAGAGCAGTGTTGTTTTTGGCAGCAAATTTCTATTTTAGTTTTAGTCATAGTCTCTTGAATAGTTTTCACTTAGTTTTAGTCACATTTGAGTCGCCTGGATTTTATTATTTATTTATTATTTTACACTTTGGTTGCATGGTGAAAATAGCAGATATACAATCTCACAACGCGTCACAGTTCTAGTGTTTAGTCTAGTTTTAGTCGACTAAATGTCATACGATTTTAGTCGACTAAATTTACAGTTGATTTAGTCAACTAAAATGTGTTTTGACAGGCCTTGATGTCGTTGTAATGACATACTTTACACTTTGGTTGCATGCTGAAAATAGCAGATATACAATCTCACAACGCGTCTAAATGTTGCGTCTAAATGTCATACGATTTTGTCCCCCCCCCCCCCCCCATCATACTGACAATAGTTAGTCTTAGTTTTAGTCGTCATAGATTCGTTTTTATTTAGTTTTAGTCAGTGAAAAAAGGTAGTCGACGAACATTTTTCGTCTTAGTTTTAGTCGACGAAAACAACACTGTTCCAGAGTCACTAAAACTATGATGAAAAAAATGTCTGTTGACTTCCACCGATGGAAATGAAATAAAAAGCTATGATAATTAAAACTATGGCTAAATGATATAGGCTTTGTCATAGATGCTTACTCATCATTTCAATTATAGAATACATCCTGAAATATGGGTAGATCATTAGATTTGACTGCCATCTCATTTTGCCTAGCTTCCAGGACAACTTATAAGCAAAAAGTGGTTCATCTTACCCCGTTCTCCCCTACCTGCCACCTTAAGTGTGCAATGCATTGTGTGTCCTTATTCCAGTCAGAGCGGTGAATGCAAGTCCAACTAGCTAGTGCACTCGTCTCCTAAAACCTTCATCATTGTGCAGCATCAAGTGTGCCTCTTTGACTACTGTAAGTGCATTATTTAGTTCAGTGATGCCTGTAGCCCTCCAAGCAGAACCCAATGGTACTGAAGTTTCTGACTTTTTGACGACACAGACCATTGGGTCCTGTTCCAGCAGTATCCTGCCACCTGGTACGCGGACATACTTATTCTGAATTCAGAATTCTGAAAACTTCAGAATTAATGAATTCAGAAGTAGCCTACATGGGAAATGGTCATTCCGAATGAGTGTTTACATGGACAATACTTTTAAATCCCATTATTTCATTCCACATCAGGTTTGGGGCTGGGAAGGCTTCTGATTGGATAGGGGGCGGGGTGGATACGTTTACGTTCAGTGGTGGAAAGTTTTAGTACTCTACTAAAGTAAACATTGAGGTATTTCTACTTTACTTGAGTATTTCCAATTTCCAATACTTTTACTTCTACTCCACTACATTTCAACAAAATAATATTAATAATAATAATAATAAAAACACTTTTATGCCATATTACTTTATATTTGATGTCTCCTGTAGCCTATGAGAGGTTGCTCTCAGAGATGTGAAATTAAACATGTCTAGTTTCTTATAATGAATCGCAAAACAATAGCATAATATAGCCATACCAATTGCATGGAAACAAGCATGCACAGAAAAACCAGAATGAACTTAAATCCGAATGAGTGTTTACATGAGTCCACAATTGTTTCAATAGGATTTAAAAATGGCCAGATTGGCCATTTTCATTCTGATTTTTCATTCTGATTTAAGTTTTTGTAGGTGTTTACATGACAACTTTTAATAGGATTTAACTTTTATTCTGAAACTAAAAGGGGATTTAACTGTCCATGTAAACGTAGCCAGTGTTCTACACTGCATGCTTTAAGCACATTTTCATTATATTTTCTGTTCTGTGACATGTAATAAGAGTGCATTTAGGATCGTTGTGTATTTCTATATTTAAGCACGTCACTGAATTGTTTGGCCATGCATATTTCATGGGCACCGCCATTGCGCAACGTACCCGCAGCTGTGGATTGCGGTCTACCCTTTGATGTCCAATTAAGCCACTTTAGAGCAGAGGTATAGGCTGCCTTATTGGGCAGTTTACATGGAAAGGTCAATGTGTATTCATGTTTATGATGATATTAATGTTATCCAATATCTTGTGATATTGTCTATTATGTATGGTATCTTATTTGTACTCGTTCTTATTATTGCTTCTCGTCTGTATTTTTTGCAGAACCACATTATCATCCGCACTCAGACCCCTTTTCCACCGGTTGGTTCCCAATGGGAACCGGTTCAGTTCTTTTTGGTTTTTAGTCCATGAGCCAGAGCTCCATAATTGGTGGGCAAACTATACCCTATATTAAATTGTTTATAGGATCAATACAAGTAAATTAATACATGATAACCCTTCCACAGTAGTAGCTTTTTCATATTTTTGAGTATTGCATATTTTTCCTACATAATGCCTCATTTGCCTATTTAAAAATGTAAAATCTGTAATACAATAAATCATTGTCTTCGTGTAAGTACTCAATTGGTGAAGTTTAATGGTGATAACAATCTAATATAGGTATGGTTTTGCCCACTCAATTCATAATTAATGTTTCAATTTTGGAGCTCTGGCTCATGGACTAAGAACCAAAAAGAACTGAACCGGTGGAAAAGGGGCCTCAGTGCTGTACCCAGTGGTGGAAAAAGTACTACATTCTTTTATTTAAGTAAAAGTACCAATACTGCAATTTAGAACTATACTTTGTTACAAGTAAAAGTATGGTATTGAAAATGTAAAATTGGCTCTGAGATGTATAGTGGAGTAGAAGTAAAAGTACTGGAAATTGGAAATACTCAAGCAATGTACAAATACCTCAAAATTGTACTTAAGTACAGCTGTGCTTATGTAACCCAGGTGAAAATAGCCAAGTCAATAAAATAAGGATTGCAAATGGACTTATATATGGACTTAGGATATAAACCAGGTTAACACAAAGTAACCAAACTTCTACTGAAGAGCTTTAAATAATGAAAACTAAATAGGATTTGTCTAAAACTATTTTACTATACATAGTACAATGTATGGGTTTATATTCTATCTGTATTCACATTCATCTACTTGTGTAGTTTGAGAGCCCCGTAAGGTGCTCTGAACAAGCCAATGAACCAATTGACCAATCAGGTCTCTCAATTAATAGACTGCACTTTGGAGAATCACCAGCCCAGGTGATGTGATTCAGCTAATTACATGCTGCAGAGCACAGAATGTTCTGGAGAGAACAGGAGAGAGAAGCCTGTTGAGCAGACCATTTGACAAACAGAGAGGAAAGACAAGATTTGATGAATGTGAACAGATTGTTTTCATTTAAAGAGAGTTTTGATTGATCCAGTCTCTTTTTGAGAGAAGAGTGCTGATCCTTTTGAGAAGTTTGATCCTGGAACCTGTTAATTGTGTGAACTTTGTGAACACTGACTTGGTGAGTTGAACTACTGTTTGTGACTGACTGACTGACTGCATGCAGCAGCAGCAGCAGCAATGTTACACTGCCTAACTTTCATGGTAACAGTTTTGATTTAATTGTATATATCCAGCTAATTGTAAATGTACTATTAGTAGTTGAACTAATGGTGTGGTTTGGATGGTGGGTTGTGTGTGTGGGTCATGGGCCAAGTATTGGGAGGCATCACTGGAGCTGTAGGAGCCCAGTGGGGGGCAGGTGGGTGCAGTGGTTGGGCAACAGGCAACAGAGCATTCATAAAAGTCCCCATGAGCTGTAACACCATCTGAGTGTTGGCCTGCTGCTGTTCTTGCATGGCTTTAAATCTACGGTCTTCAGCTTCTTGTTGCATTCTGAAGAGATTCATCAAATCAGCACTCTCCTGCTGTTGGAGACGGTTCTGAAGGTCACGCATCTCTTCTCTCTGCTGCCGTAGTTCCTCCAATAGCCCACTGTCAACCTGATCTGACCTGGCTTTCCTCTTCCGGCACTGAGCACCAGGTACTGCCCACCTTGGACTTGTGTTACCGGTACTTGGGGTACTTGGCCTCTCAACAGCGTCATGTAAAGAAGCAAATCATGTGTCATTGTGCTGTCCAAATTATTATTTAACATGGAAATCAGGGCTCTCTCCCCCCCCCCCCTCTATCTCCCACTCTCTCCCTCCCCCCTCTCTCTCTCTCCCACTCTGTCCCCCTCTCTCTATTCAATTCAATTCTCCCTCTCTCTCCCCCTCTCTCATTAGTGTGGTATACTATTGCCCTAACAGGACAAATATATATATAGTTATATATATAACTATATATATATATATTTCCCCCCACACAAGCCCTTTTTAGCCCTCATAAGCTCCACATAAGTCCTTGTTGGCCACACATCCCCCCCCCCTTTTTTAGGGAAAGGGCACTTTGAGGCAAAAGGGCAGGGAACCAAGCCCCCTAGCCCTCCACCAGTGTGTGTGTGTGTGTGTGTGTGTGTGTGTGTGTGTGTGTGTGTGTGTGTGAGTGAGTGACGTGTGTGCGCTCGCGCGACACACACACACAATATTTAAAACTTTATTAATTACCATTGAGTGACACATCAGAGCTGGCCGCGTCATCCCATGCATGTGTGGCAGGACTCGCCGCGGGAGTTACAGACGCAGTCCCAGATGTAGAAGGGGTCTGCGTCCCAGATGTAGAAGGGGTCTGCGTCCCAGATGTAGAAGGGGTCTGCGTCTGCTGCTGTTCATCCTCGTGAGACTCCAAAACATACTGTGGGTTGCTCTATTTTGTCCAGTTCGTCATACCAGGGGAACTTGTCCTTCTCCTCCCCCGAGCTGCCATTTTTCCGGAGCGCATCGCGCACCTTAATGTAGCGCTGACGGAGATTTTTTACTTTCAAATGGCACTGGCCAGCCGATCGCTCCATGCCCCTCTCTCTCATCTTGTCGCTGATCTTTTGAAAAACCGAGGCATTTTTGTGTGTCTCTAGAAGGGATTGGTTAATCATATCCTCTGCCCATATCTCCAGCAGAGCCCTCACCTCGTCATCTGCCCAAGTTGACCCACGACTCATTGCTGCTCTTTCCTTCTCTTTATAATAATTAATATGTCACTAATAATAATAATAATGTCACTGACCGTCACCGTGTACCTGCTGTCAACCTGTTCTATTTTGGCGCTCTGAACCCACAATGCAATGTATTATTCATGTATTTGTTTATTTCCTGTATTTGGTCCGCTATAAAGTCCGAATGCATTCACACCAGTAACGAAGCGCACCGTGGTTCGTTTGGAAGCGAACCGAGTCCGGCCTTTTTTAGCGGACCATGGTTCGTTTCTTTGATCCGCACCAGAGTTCGTATGCACGTTCACACCAACCGAACCAAAGGGGTAAGCGGACCATGGTTCGTTTAAAACGAACCAAACATGTCCGGTGTGAAAGCGCCCTAAGATGAAGACAATGTTTTAGTTTTAGTTTTCTAAACTGTGATCCTAATTTGTGAGAGTGCAGTACTTTCATCCGACGGAGCATTGGTCCGAACGACAACCTACCTCCTCCCTCACCCTAACCTCCCCCGGGGAAGACACCTAAACCTAACCGCAACCCTCTCCCGACCCGCAGCGCACCTCGGAGCATGCTCCTTGCTCTGCTCTGTTTTATAAACAGGTCATGTCTTTTGCTTTGATTGGATTGATACGAGTGATATTGGCATATCACTCTGACGAGCTATACGCAAGATTCCCCGGATCAAGATCCTCAACACAGCTGTCCCCTTAAACAGATAAGAGATTGAGCCTTTGGTAGTGTGGTGTGGTAGAACTCTAGCCTGGTTAATAAACAATTTATTTTTGCCAACGGCTGATTCGGTCTGGTTTATTAACCAGGCTAGTAGAACTCAACACCATTACCACTGCAGCACACAGTGAAACCCTCAGTGTGCTAGCCATTTGTAGTGCACTTCCACTGCATACACATTGCACACACCTACCTAGCCCTCCAAGCAGAACTGAAGCTACTGAAGTTTCTGACTTTTTGACGACACAGAGCATTGGGTCCTGTTGCAGCACTATCCTGCCACCAGTTACGCGGACATTCATAAAACATAAACAACGTGTTTACGGCCTGTCTGCGCTCTTTGACGACATTTTTTCGTGTGAGGTTTTTCTGAATCTGTGAAGTATAAGTACCTATACATGCCGCTGCGAATATCTCCTGTGGCGCGGAAGCCGTTAAGTATTTTTAATCTTTGTTTGACCGATTTGGTCGCTTTGATTCTTCTCTTCCTTCCTTGTTTATTGACACCTCATTGTACCGCCTATCTGGCTAGCTAGTGGCGCTATAGCTATGACAGAGCAGATCAGAGGCAGGGACGTAGCCGGCACAAGCCAACCGCACACCGGGAGGCGGTACAATAAACGGTAAACAAACAAGAAGAAATAAAGTGACCAAATCGGTCAAACAAAGATTAAAAATACTTAACGGCTTCCGCGCCACAGGAGACATTCGCAGCGGGATGTATAGGTACTTATAGTTCACGAATTCAGAATAACTTAAAGTAAAAAAGGCCGTCAAACGCCGCAGATACTATCTTAGAGAGAATAATAATGTCCGCGTTCCAGAATTCCCATACGAAAATATAGTTATGAACAGGGACCCTACATAAAACTCATCAAAATTTCAGAAAAGCTTTATGGAGGGTTCCGAGAGGGGCTAACACCTACCATACCTGGATGGACATACAGTGAACTTTACAGTCACAATATACTGAACATATTTACACTCAGACGGACTCTCAGGTCACATTCTCACCTAATACTTCGGTAGACTCGAATGCGTATGGGGGGGGGGGAATTGGGATTCTTGCATATTTAATTGGCTGCGGTTTGCCTTCACACTGTCATTTGCAGCAATTGGAAACGCAACAGGGGGACCTTTATCAATGTGTTCCATTCATAAACTAGCCTACACAGTGAAATCTATTACACTCATAACGTGCATGTGTCGTGCCGTCTGGGACCCCCCCCTCTCTCTCTTTCTCTCTCTCTCTACGCACGCAGCCGCCACACACTGTTCTTTTGGGCATGGAGGCACAGCGCTGCATGAGCGCACTGATATAACTCCCCAGTCCCCACACAGTGACAGCACTCCATGTTTACGGCACGCACAGACATCCAGAATATTCTGTAGGCTATAATGGGCTACACTGCAGTGTTTTTATGTGTTTTCTTAAGCAATTGATTAATGTACACGTCCTCATTTCGATCAGGGCTTCAGTCTCCTCATTCGACCACGTCTATCCACGGTAACGGGACATCTTTGCGCTGCGTAAAATATGCCTTCTCCGTCTCCAACTGTGTTCAGCTCCTCACCCGCCACATTGTTTGCTTCATTTCCTTTATTTACTGCGGATTGCATTCACACCTGCACCAAATCGTAGTCAAGTGCGATTGGAAGCGAAGCGAAACCCCTGTTTTTGGGCGGAGTAAAATGCGGTTCTTTGCTGCGCATTAGGATTCGAATGAACCTTCACACCTGCCAAACGAAGCGCATTTTCTGAAAATGCACAGCAGGATTCGTTTTAATCGCAGCAAAGCTCTCTGGTGAGAATGTGACCTCAGTGAACTCTTCAGAACTCTTCACACATTTCTACTCATTATCACTGCAACTCCAAGTGCATTGGACTATATTACCTTAAAGGAGATTTATGGCTATTATTACTTTTATGTGAATTGGAATGTGAATGTGATTATTTGATGTTGTATGTGTTCCAGTGATTAAGTTAAATTGATTATGCTTTTACTTTGAATACTTTAAAGGTGAAACAAGAAGGTAATTTGATAAATAACAAAGTATTTTGATTTCATAAAAATACATTTCATTGGTTAAAAACTAATACTTACCGTGAACCTAAAAGAGGAATAATACCTTAAAAACAACTTAACTTAGTTACTTACCTTAAATAGATCTAAAACCTGAAAATGAAACTAAAATAGATAGTGAATAAATAGAGACTAAAATAGCATAAAAAGTATTTACCTGCTTTTCCTGTGGGATCATAGGATTAATATAGGAGGTACTTATCTGGTCTCTCACAACTGTCTAAGTACAGTTGTTTTGTTTTGTTTATTGTTTTGTATGAGAATTATCATTGTTGTGTATCTGCCATTCTATTTTTATTTTGTGTCAATACAAGCCATCGGGCTATTACTAAACCTTATCCATTGTCTGTGGTCTAAAGTATTCTCCTTGCTTACTGCTCTTCCGAACCTAGTAACTAGTCCTATACCCTTTTAGTTTAGTTGATTTGATCATCTTCACAGTTACAAAAACAGCTTAGTTGTTAACACACGGTTACATAACAAAAAATAACTGGCTGTACCATCTACATGCCCATGCCGTGCCTATAGCTGTATGCCTGTGCCTACAACAACTAAACTACCATAAAACCCCTTCACTCTCCTGTCCAGTGTGTTCTGACCGAGGTCCTGGGGGGCGAATGACTCACAACTACACAGAACTCGTCCATGCATAAGGTAACAGGTACGTTCGCCCCTTTTCCATCTCACCCCACTACTCTACCTAGCTGTAAATTACAAACATAATTCATGTTGGTGATTATATAAAAGGTATTATCATATTAATGTAGGCTATCATTGTTGAGTTCACTCTGTATATCCACTTGCATAATAGCATGATGATGCCATTACAAAACATGGGCTATACATGGAAGAAATGTGTTTAATAAAACGAAATTATAACTGCTAGAAGGTCCTAAATTAACTTAATTAAGCAGTCACCGTCTCTGTGTGATGTTGTTCTTTCTTAATTTTACAGAGTATCTGATGACTATACTATAGGCTACAGTCAAATAAATATGTATACACGATAATTTCAGATTTCAGAGAGGGAGGGAAATACTGATGTATACATGCTACAGTCCTTTCAAACCCTATCCAACACAGATTGTTTCAATTTCAGCCACAAAGATATAGCACTCATCATTAGTTCTAAAATGTATAAAACATCATCATAATAAAGCTATAGCCTACTAGCAGACGAGTGTACATTAAAGTGCAGTACATTTGAAGTAGAGACCTGCGGATGGCGGATTTAGCCGTGGTTAACCCCAGTTTAGGGTGGATTTGGGTCATTCAAATATATTATAACTCAATATTGGATAAACCACGGGTGAAATAATGCGGGAAATAAATGAATGGCATCTATCTATAGGCTTATTATTATAGCTTTTTAGCTTATAGCAAAATCTTGCAATCCACAACCACCCGCCCTCAATCCGCGGATGGTTGTGGATTGATAGATTGGTAAATAATTAATTAATGCGGTCAGATAACGGGCGGATTATGAATATCCACATGCGGATTCGGATGACAAAAAAGCTCATCCGCAGGTCTCTAATTTGAAGACATTTGTGCCACACCTTGTAATTTGTGTCTCTGCAGAGGTTTTGTTCATGTTTAATGTCTATTCACTGGCTAGTGGCTAGAGTTGTTTTCATACAAGATGTTGGTCTCGGGACAACAAACATTTTATTCAGCTGCTATAGAGGAACAAGCAGCTTATCAGCTCTGTGTTGTTCTTTGGCTATACTTCCAATTATTTTCTCTCAAAATTTCAAATCACCGTTCTGAGCTTTGTTTTCAATCTCTCACTCATCCTTTTTCTATTCCTTCCTTTGTTGTCACCTTGATTGGAGCGTGCACACACACACACACACACACACACACACACACACACACACACACACACACACACACACACACACACACACACACACACACACACACACACACACACACACACACACACCCCCCTACCTTGATTGGAGTGTTGAACACTTTGTTTCCCTGTTCAGTAATCACTTCAAGGACAGGCACACAATTCAATTCAAAGGGCTTTACACACAAGACACGCACGCACGCACGCACACTAATTATTCACCCATTAGATTCAGATTGCAGTTGAGTACCGTCCAGCGTTGATTTTTACAGCATTTATTTTTGTTTCAGTCTTTTGAATAAAATTCTGTTAAGTTTCAATCATATTTAGTCATCTGAAATGTTTTACCTTTAATCGATATAGGTTTAGTTGACTCAATTGTAGTCGACTACATCTACAGTTGATTTAGGTCTTATTCTCACCTAATACTTCGGTAGACTCAATGCATATGGGCGGAGAATTTGGGATTCTTGCATATTTAAATTTCTGCGGTTTGCCTTCACACTGTCATCCGCAGCAATTGGAAACGCAGCAGGGCCGGGGACCTTTATCAATGTGTTCCATTAATAAACTAGCCTACACAGTGAAATCTATGGTGATAAAATTATACTATGTTTATTGAGATGAAAGTTCCTACTCCCCACTATAGTCCCCACACAGTGACAGCACTCCATGTTTATGGCACGCACAGACAGAATATTCTGTAGGCTATAATACTATTACACTGCACTGCAGTGTTTATGTGTTTTCTTAAGCAATTGATTAATGTACTCGTCCTCATTTCGATTAGGGCTTCAGTCTCCTCATTCGACCACGTCTATCCACGGTAACGGGACATCTTTGCGCTGCGTAAATTATGCCTTCTCCATCTCCAACTGTGTTCGGCTCCTCACCCGCCACATTGTTTGCTTCATTTCCTTTATTTACTGCGGATTGCATTCACACCTGCACTGAATCGTAATCAAGTGCGATTGGAAGCGAAGCCCCCGTTTTTGCTCGGAGTAAAAATGCGGTTCTTTGATACGCATTACGATTCGAATGAGCCTTCACACCTGCCAAACGAAGTGCACTTTCTGAAAATGTAATAGTTAGTTAGTTTTAATCGCAGCAAAGCTCTCTGGTATGAATGTGACCTTAGTCAACTAAAATGTAAATGGTGCATTTATAAATGCACCATTTACATTACATTACATTACAAAATGTATTTTGTCAGGTCTTGTTGACGTCACAATGCCTGATTTACACATGGTTGAAGATATCTTTGAGTGATTGAATAGTATATTAGTCAGAATGTAAAATCACACCTGTGTGAAGTGAGTGGTGCAACTCCGTGTGAGGGTCAGAATTGGTCAGAATTTATTGAAAGGATAGCCCCTTGAGATGCAGCATCTCATTTTAGAGGGGGTCCCGTATACAGGGAAAAACATTACATACAGTACAGTGCAGTTACACAAATAGACAGTGCACAATAGACAATACAGACATGTACAGATACAGTTTGCTTGCTCATCCTCTCCCACCCACTCCCCCATCCCCCAACTCTTCTTGGACAAGCATATTGAGACTAGAACAGTACAGTGATTTGAAACAGGGGTCAGACGTAAACAGCAGTACGGGCAGTGTTAGTATAGCATGAACAGGTTGAACAGGTTGTTTTGAGGTGTGAATACAGAGAAGTCCTGAAGCGGCCGGGAGAGGTCACAGATCTGAGAGAAAGGGGAAGGTTGTTCCATTCACACACACAGGACCACAGCCAGGGTGCCGCCCCGGTTCCGGCGAGCCGCCCCGCGCCCGAACAGTCGAGAAATGACAGAATTACTGTGGGGGAATTAGCATTTAGCAGACACCTCTCCCCCTCTCTCTCTCTGTAATTAGCAGTGCAACACTATCTCTCTCTCTCTCTCTGTGTTTCTAGCACAACAGCGCCCATTTGCCCCTACTGGTACTCTAAACAGGACGGGTACGTGGACATAGGGACAGGTACGTGGACATGGGGTCATTGCTGTTTTTGAGTGGTTGCACCACTCAAAAACAGCAACCGACTACAGTCAAACACTCCAAAAGGTATAGAACCAAATAAAGGTCCTTGCGGTCTGGTTTCCATTTAGGCCCTATATGCAATCGATAATTATTTCATAGACTGGACAACAACACAAATATGCTGGTATCACAATCATTGGTGTTTATAGCATTATGTTATACTTTAGCTATTGAAAAATAGCAGATCTACAAGCTCATAGCGTGGCACAGAGTGCTACAAGCTTGTAGGTCTGCTGTTTTTGAAAAATTGCGAAAATGTGGTGCAAACCTTTGAACATATATTCTTCCAGAGCGAACAAACTCAAATCTTTGCTTCTGGGAGGTTACTGGAACAACATATTTTCAGATGGGGGTCGGCGGCCAATTACATATATTTGTGAGACATGAAAATGCTTGAGCACCACTGACATAGAAACATGAGGTTTTTCAGAAAACTGTCATGATTTAGAAGGCATTTGTAGAATCGTCCTCAGGTCTAAATGGGTTAATGGACATTGTAGAATACAATACTGCACACACAGTCATATTTCTCGTTGCCTTGCTCATTAATAAATCCATATATTTGTTCATCAAAGACTTAATTGGAAGCCTTGGCCTTAATTGGAAGCCTCTTCTTTGCAAGTCTGCATTTTACAACTTTTGGGAATTAAGCCGCACTACTAAATACCTTTTCTGCACACATTAATTGTGTTTAGAGCAAGACAAGCTATAGAGCTTTTCTTTTGTCTGATGTCAGTATCGCTAGAGGGTGCTAAGTCCACAGGTTTGTGTACTTTTTTTATTTGCATTATAATCCCCGGGAGAGGAGAGGAGAGGAGAGGAGAGGAGAGGAGAGGAGAGGAGAGGAGAGGAGAGGAGAGGAGAGGAGAGGAGAGGAGAGGAGAGGAGAGGAGAGGAGAGGAGAGGAGAACTGGGGTTAGATGACAAGGAGAGGGGGAGGAGATTTGTCAATCTTGTCTCTTAATTGGTCGGAAGACAAACTCAACCAGCCGGGACAAACCCTTCGCACCCAAAAACACACACGCACGCACGCACACACACACACACACACACACACACACACACACACACACACACACACACACACACACACACACACACACACACACACACACACACACGCACACTCACAGTGCAGCACGAAACAGGGGACGCAAAGTATGTGAGCAGTTTAAATCAGCACAGAAATGCATGCATCGACTGTCACCATAATTTACACCATATTAAACTCAGACCACATCATGAAATACATCCAGCACTCTATAATTGGTTGACCCACAGGGCACTGTAACACTGCCAGAGATGTGAGCGAGCCAATGATGAAATCTCATTAGAATACATGTTTTTAAATAAATGATAAATGCGCCATTTATATGCCTTCATCCAAGGCGCTTTACATAGTTTCATGGCGCAGCCCAGTCACGTGACCATGACCTTTCCTTCTCTAAGATTCCTTTATCTACCCAAGGGGCCAGCTAGGCACTTCAATGTTGAAGCGCTGGGCCCTAGTGGTTAGAGGAAGGACTGCAGGCGGACCCGTGGATTCTTGACGCAACCGAGCACTCAATGTTAAAGCCCAGCTGCACTTCCGCATTTGGGCACCAAAATTTGGTGCCCAAATGCTGAATCAGCGGAAATAGACGGTCCTTCAAGGCAGCCTTCCGGGCAACTTCCACTGACATGAATAGCGGAGGGGGCGGAGCTTCGCGCCAGTTCAGTCTCTATCCTTTTAATACTGTATCTACCACACTTGCTCCCACTCATTAGCCACTCCCCATTCACAATCACCCTTATACACTACACCTGCCTCCACTCACCACAGCAATCGCCACAGTATAAATACACCTGCGGTCTCTCGGCCGGCTCGTTTGTTCTGCTTTAGGACAGGCCAAAGTGGGTCGTGAGAATTGCGCTTGTTGATCTGCTATTTCTGATATCCGTTGCTTTCAAATTTGGGCGGCGGTGGCTCAGGGGTGGCTGTCGAACCCGGGCTCCCCCATAGTTAGTGTTGAAGTGTCCTTGAGCAAGACACTGAACCCCTAATTGCTCCTGATGTGCTGGTTCGTGCCTTGCATGGTTTCCGCTGCCATCCGTGTATGAATGTGTGTGAATGGGTGAATGTAATGCACAATCTATGTAAAGTGCCTTGGATAAAGGCGCTATATTAATGCACCATTTACCATTTAAATGCACCATTTATGTATGTATGTAACCTGAAAAGGTTGAGAACCACTCTTGATTCATGTATGGAGGGTTTTTGTTCCCAGTTTTCATGTTGAGACGAATAAAACAATCGACTCACCAGGCGAGCTTGTCCTGCTGGGTCCGTTGCGTACAACCACTGCTTTCTTTTATAAAAGTTGTTTTTAAAGTTACATTTATAATTTCTGCAGAAACAATACATAATTATATTCACTCAATATGAGGACCTGATGAAGCCTGGAGCCATGAATCCATTATGTTGTTTCACCGCATCGGTCAATAATTCATTGATGAATACATTGATTATTAACCCATGAAGACATGGAACACATCTGTGTCACCTTAGCTTTTATCCACTTTAACCAGCATTTTATGGGCCTACTTTATAAGCTGCTCATATAAGCTTGTAGAGATTGTTTTTTAGAGATTTTTGAAAAATCATATAAATGTGTGCAAATCTTTGAATATATAAGTAAGTGTTACGTGCGATACAACCTCTACAATACGCTATCGAGGGATTCATTAATCCTGGCGGAAATTGGGTAATATACGGCAACCTTCCCCGTGTTTCTTCACTAGTCCGATCCAGAAGAACACAGTTTGCCGGCCACTGCTACCCAGAGCTGACAATGAGGTTATATCTTCCCTTCTTCTGTGGAATCCTGCCTCAAAGGCAGACCAGAGGTAGAAAACTGTCGTTCCCTGATGTCATTGCTAGGGACACATCAGTAGTAAGCAGGAACTGGGGATGGCAAAGAATGACCGGAAAGTCTTGCGTGGCATTGGCAAATCCATGCGGTCGAAAAACTATGATGATGATCATGAATAAAGTATAATACTTCAACCAGCCAAAATGCTTGCATGTCTCCCCCTTCTCCGCTTCTGCCATTTGCAACCGGAGTACAAAACTGGCATTTCACTAGTAGGAATTAACACGCCATTGTGGAGGTTTAAGGAATTTATTGACAGTGAAGAAATGGAAGGATGAAGGAGGGATGAATGAATGCGGATGTGTAGGTTCCGGGGGGGTCGCCGACCCTGGAGTTTTTGGGGAGGAGGTCGAATGGCACTCGTCGTATGGCGTTCGTCGTAAGGCGTTCGTCTTACGGTGCGCATGGACGATATCCCCCCCCCCCGCAGGAACCTGATAAGGAGAGGAGAGAGTTTTGTTTTAATCGGTTGATCCACTTTTGGCGAGGTGGATGTAGTTGCTCCTTTGGGGGGAGCGGGGAGAGGAGCTGCTATGGAGGTGAAGGGGTGGGGGTGGGTTGCGAGAAGCCTGTAGGAAGGGGCTAGTGTGCGACGCAGCGAGGCGGGCGAAACATGGAGGATTCTGGGTGCTACTGGGCAGGTATAAATGGGGACAGGTAGATTGACGTGGAGGGCGGAGAGTGGCGTGAAGGGCAGGGCCAATGTGCGTTTCTCCTCCTCCTGAACATCAGTTGTTCCAACTCCATTTAAACAAAGCAACCAAACGTATGGCACCCCCATATCTTCAAAGTCTGATCAGGCCCTACAAACCCTCGGGTAACCCTTATAGATCTATAACTCTTGAGAGTGTAAGTTGGGTAACCAAATGGACCCCTATAGCTGTTTAACTCTTTACACTCTCAAACGTCAAATTATTGGTACAAATCTGAATCGGATAATTTACAAGAAGTCTACACATTTACAGAATGTAGAAGAATTGTTATTTTGATCAATGTTTGCCTGTTATCTCTCCTGATGGTACCAACATCAATACAGCATGGAACTGTGGACAAAACATTGTCCAACGCGCTAACAAAATGTTCTTTAGTTTTTGGCTCTGGTCCGTGGCTCAAATGCTGAATAAATAATGGACCTTGCCATGAAAAGGGTTGAAAAGCACTGCCCTATAAACAACTTATGGCTTATATAACAGCCAGGCCTTCGCATGCATTGTAACGTGCACGGCTGCACACACAGGCACGCACGCACACACACACACAGCTGTACTACTGTGTGCTGCTTCAGTGTAAAGTGAGCGAGCCAATAATGTGTCTCAAGGTGAAGTGACCCCGGGTGGCTCGTTAAGACGAAACGCTCTGTCATCAATCAGCTCTCAGTCTCTTCTGCTGGACAGCACAGGCACACACACACACGCGCGCGCAACACGCACGTAACACGCACACGCTGCCTGTGAGCGCACACTGAGGATGCATGCATTATAAATACACCTATGAATAAATTTCAAGCTGAATGCATTCTTCATTGGCTGAGAGTTATTTTTCAACATGATGACGGCACTTTAATGTTTGATCAGACCTCCCTTCCTCTCCCTCTCTCTCTCTCTCTCCCTCTCTCTCTCTCTCTCTCTCTCTCTCTCTCTCTCTCTCACTTTGTGTACACCAGGTGGTGCTAGAGCACCTGCCTCTTTGCCCCTCTGGACCAATGTGCCCTTTTGGAAGTTTTTTTTTTTTTTTGTATTTGTGCAGTATGTGGCCCATGGTGACATTGATCTAATATATTATTTATGTTGCCTGAAATGCCTGATGTAATTACAGTAATTTTGCCACCCAGTCTGCTTAGTCGCCTGTTAATTGTCACGTCCCCCATGTGCACGCTGCTCCATGTGCCCATCCCCTCCCCTCCCCTCCCTTCCCTACCCTGAGCTCTCTCACTTGAACACACACAGGCAGCGGTGTCTCAGGGGTAGAGTGGCAGGTTGGGAACAGGAAGGTTCCCAGTTCGAACCCGGGATCCCCCAGTCCCAGAGTCACTGTCGAAGTGTGCTTGAGCAAGACTCAGAACCCCTAATTGCTCCCGGTGTGCAGGTTGGCGTCTTGCTTGGTTTGCTCCGCCATCAGTGTGTGTGTGAATGGGTGAATGTGGGTGAATGTAATGCACAATCTATGTAGAGGTGTATGAATGTGTGAATGTAATGCACATGTATGTAAAGCGCCTGAGATAAATGCACCATTATCCATTTCCCCGCGCAGCGGCGCACACCTGCAGCTGATGAAAGGCTCATGGCTTCATGCCCTGCGGCTCGGTCTCATTTAATCATCTTGATCTTGGACTTCTTCTCCTCCGAAACAAGTTAATCATATGAAGTGACCACCGACCAACCACCAGACAGGTGAAAATAAAATGAGAGAGACGTCTGTTTGTAGTTAACCTCTACTGCCAGCTACTGAGCTAGTGCCTGCAGGCTGTAGCCCTAGTATGTTCCCTCAGCACTACGCTCATTCTGTATCTCCGAGATGAGGTCACACCAGTGGCGTGCACAGACATTTAGAGGGGCAGGTGCTCAAGTGAAAAAAAGGGCACCTTGTGCAGCGCATTTTTGTGCGGGAACCCATTTTGGTGCTTTAGCTATTGAAAAATAGCAGATCTACAAGCTCATAGCGCGCCACCGAGTGGTGCGCTACGAGCTTGTAGGTCTGCTATTCTTTTTTAATCGAAGAACCACTGACATGGTGACATAGCTTTAGAATTGTGGGGGCCTAAAAAATATAGTAGAACTAGAAGCGTTTTTTTATCAAGATTTTTAAGAGCAAAATTGCCAAAAGGGCAGGGGGTGCTCTAGCACCCCCTAGTGTTTATCTGTGCACGCCACTGGGTCACACCCACTGAAGCTCCCACCGCGGTTCAGAAACGGTGCGTGTTTCCACAAGGAACGCTTCTTACCCTTTTCTGCACAATGAATCCAAAATTGTGAAGGGCCACGAAAGTTTTACACTAATTCAAACTTAGGAGTGGCCAAGAAAATCCAAGTTTGAACGGTTAAACAAGCATTTAAATCGGTTGTTTAGTCAGCTTCCATGTTTATCAAGGAAGTCGTGCGTGTGTGCGTGCATGTCGAGTGAACTGAAGTCAGTTGGAAAATGTAATTCCATGTTCGACCAGGGGAGGCGCTAAATCTTTTCAACTTTCTTGAAAAACATGCCAAACAAACGATTTAAACGCTCGTTTAATCGTTTAAACTTGGATTTTCTTGGCCGTTCCTAAGTTTAAATTAGTTTAGCACGCTAGTACTGGGGCTATGCAGGCTGTAATAATAACTACCACTGCATCCATTTCGTCTTGGTATTAATATTACCCGACTACCCACCTGCTAAACAAATAATTGTTGTTGTAGTCAAGCATGTATTGTGAATGTGAAGCCGTCAAAACGCCTTTAGGTATTTTTGTTATCATTCATTGAATCATTGTTGTATTGTACTGCACTATTTGCAAACTATTGATAAAGTATTCATTATTCAACCAACCAATCAATCAATCCTGATTCACTCAAGTCATTATTTAGTCCAGTGGGTTTTCAACCCTTTTCATATCAAGGTCAGCATTTGAGCCACGGACCACCATTTGATGACATTTAGCCCCTCAGACTCTTATCGTTTGATAAGATTTTGCCCACAATTCCATGCTGTAGCCTACTATTATTTTACATTCTCTAGTTGTGTAGACTTTTTGTCAGCTCATAATTTTCTCTAAATTTCAAAATCATTTTCGTAAGGGTACACTTGGTCTCATTTTATGCTCTGCCAAGAGTCTATAATGGTCCATTTGGTTAGCAACTCTCCATCATCTAGTTGGGGACCACCTGGAACCCCCTGAAGGTCAAGGACCACTGATCAAGTCAGTTAAATCAGTTATTAATCTCACACAGTATTCAGGCAGCGGCAGCCGGTGGTGCCCCTCAAAATGTCTCTTAAGGCCTCTCTCTCTCTCTCTCTCTCTCTCTCTCTCTGCACTGCACGACCATGACAGCTCATTTAAATTGGCCTGCATGGTGTAACTACAGTAATTATCAGCAGCAAACCAATAACTAATTCTGAGTCCTTGTCAGGGGAACTGCCCATAGATCCGAAGTCCCGTTAGTCCGAACATGCACTGCTCCCGTGCTTGCGGTTAGGTTTAGGTTACAGTATAGACAATTTATTTCAGTCACAATTAATCCTGTTGAAGATTCAACTTAGATAATGTGTGTTCTCCAGAGCCTGCTTGCCCTCCAAACTCTCTGTTACCCCCTTGCTAGGTCTGACCACCACTTCATTACCCCCCCCCCCCCCCTCTCTCTCTCTCTCTCTACTCTCCCACCTAAACCTACTATTTTCCATTTCAAAGCAACTAAAGGTTGTCTTGCAAGTCTGATCTGACCCTACAACGCAGGGAAGCTGGAAGTACATACACTAAAAGCACCGGGACAACGCTCCACGCGTCCCAAACTCTTCTCCTTCCTGGCTCCAAAACTATGCAATGCATTTCCCCATTGCAATCAGAACGGCAGACTCACTCCCAATCTTTTGCCGTAGTCTGAGAACTCACCTCTTCAGACCTTGCAGGTGTATATGCAAATGAGGCTCTATTTACATATTTACATTAGATATACATTTTGTGTCTGCTAAATGCCTAAATTGTTAAATAATTTCTAAATAAAGACTGATAAAGAGCCTTTCTGTCATTTTATCAGAATCCGTCCGTCCATCCGTTGAATGTATCTTTCCCTTACTCTCCTCTTCCAGAGGTACTCTCAGGTCTTTTGTCTTTTCAACAACACAAACACACAAACCCAGAATAACTGAACGCTTGAAAATGACTTGACAATGTCTTCTGTTCTCTGTCATCCCACTCCCAGAGGGAGGAGACACGGATTATATAATTTATTCTCTTTCATGGCTGAAAAGAACATGAAAGACTGTTATTCATATTTTTCTGTCACACTGAATGAGAACACTAATCCCAAGAGATGGTTTTAGGTGTGTGTGTGTGTGTGTGTGTGTGTGTGTGTGTGTGTGTGTGTGTGTGTGTGTGTGTGTGTGTGTGTGTGTGTGTGTGTGTGTGTGTGTGTGTGTGTGTGTGTGTGTGTGTGTGTGTGTGTGTGTGTGTGTGTGTGTGTGTGTGTGTGTGTGTGTGTGTGTGTGTGTGTGTGTGTGTGTGTGTGTGTGTGTGTGTTTTCAGTGCATTGTTCTGGCGTAGAGAGATGTTTTTCCTATTTATATTCAATATTCTTTATCGTTTTATCTTGTTCCACTTTTGCTTTGGCAATGTAAACGCACGTTTTGTCATGCCAATTAAGCTCAATTGAATTGAATTTATTAGAATTCACAATTGTTCAATTCAATTGTTTATGAATTTCTATACAGGCTCGGCCCTTCCTACTGTTCCTACGTTAGTTCGATGTACCAATCGACCGACATATGTGACCAGTGCCAGTGATTTGAACCACAAGTCGCCAACTCTGTTATGTCACTATAGGACAAAATAGATTCTTTCTTTTGTTTTGGTGTTTTTAGTTTTTAGCCACATTAAAACAGTTGGAATGTTAAAGAATGTTTTTATTCCATCAGAAAGTCGTTTTAGTGTCATTAAGTCGTTGTATTTACATTGCAAAAATGTCTCTATAAGTACAGTTTATTTGCCGTATTTTGGGGGTGTGAACATTCCTGCACGTATTTACATAGAGTCGTTTCGATTGGCCATAGCTATCTTTGTTCTCCAGTTACAGTAGCCGTGTGTTTGTGACAATAGTCTAGTGTTGTAGTCGAGACCACCTTAAGCGAGACCAAGACAAGACCAAGACCTAGGACGGTCGAGACCAAGACCGAGACCAAGACCGATGCGAGCCTAGGGGGCCGAGACCAAGACCAAGACCAAGACCTGGAGGGTCGAGACCGAGACCGAGACCAAGACCGATGCGAGCCTAGGGGGGCCGAGACCAAGACCAAGACCAATACCTGGAGGGTCGAGACCGAGACCGAGACCAAGACCGCTGCTAGCCTAGGGGGCCGAGACCAAGACCAAGACCAAGACCTGGAGGGTCGAGACCGAGACCAAGACCTAGGAGGGTCGAGACCAAGACCAAGACCAAGACCTGGAGGGTCGAGACCGAGACCAAGACCAAGACCTAGAAGGGTCGAGACCAAGACCAAGACCATTTTTCCCTTTTAGTAGTATTATTAGGTAATAGGTACAGATAACAATCTTGATCTGAAAACTGCAAATAGATTTTACTTTGGAACAGCTCAAAATTAGGTATACTTGTCCACACAGCATGATTCATTCAAATATTTATTTTAAATATCAAGCATAATAATACGCATCAAAACAACTGTCCTCTCAACCAACATTTATTTATTTGAAGTTAGTTAACCACAAAAAAAACAACATTTAGAACATGTAGCAGAGCAGTAGGATCATCATGACAAAACAAAAGCCCTGAATTAAAACCTGAGTCTGAGAATACATGGTGACTCTCTACTCTAGAGATGCTGAGCCATATACTAGTACACATTCCTCCTTTCTGTCCTCATTCCCTCCCTCCCTTTGTCTCTCTCTCAGTCTCAAAATATTTTCAGGGGGGGTCTGCACTCTGCAGCCAAATTATGGATGGCCTTGATTCCTTGGCACAAAAACAAAAACTATATTAACTACAGGTTGAGAGGGCATTTTTAGAATTGGCCTCAGGTCGTCTTGGAACCCAATGGCATCATCACGACGATGTGTAGCCTGCCATATCACAGTAAAGCGTGGTTGCATTTTAAAAACACAAGTGAACACAGCATGGTGTGACCCAAGCGAGCACGATGGGGTCTCATAATAATGCCTCCTGCACTAAAAACTCTCTCCACCGGTGCTGAGGAGGCAGGGACCGACAGAACCTTCATGGCTAAAGTGCTCATTTGGGGGAATCCCTGTTGGTTTTCAACCCAGAACTCAATGGCATCATCAATATCATTTTTCTCAATCGTATCAAAGTACAGTTTTACTTGTGATGCGATACTTGGGTTGTCCTGGATTGTTGAATTCCGTTTTCTTTGCGCTTTCACCGCTTTGTAGCGGGACAAGAGACGTGGACATTTCGCTGCCGGTGGGGAGTCATTGTGCTCTTCCTCATCAGCTACTGTGTCAGCAGCGTCACTTTGGTCTCCACTCTGTTCTCCACTCTGCTCTCCACTCTGCTCGGCCACAATGTGCTCCACCTCCAGGATCAAAGTGTCTGAAAAACAGGAACAAAACAAACAAAATACTGTTTTAAAATGTTTAACCAAAACACAAGAAATGGGAGGGAGGGAGGGAGATAATATTGTATAATAATGTATACAGTAGTACTACACTACTAACCTGTGAGAGTCTTTTTCAGCTCGTCCTTGCTCTTCTTCTGCGATGCTGCACTCCCATCAAGGATAACATCCAGGTCCACCCAGTTGAGACCAAACTGTGGGTCCAGCATTGCGGCAATAAAGTAGACACTGTGATTGAAAGGTTCTTCTCTTCCACTTTCCTCTGCCATTTTCATTTTAACAAAGATTCCTGAGAACCTTTTCATCAGAGAAGCTCGTAGGGCTTTGACTATTGGCCGACACTCCAACCGGGTCTCTTCCATCTTGAGAAGGTGTGTATTTAGGTCCAGAACAGTTGGCACCACCATACTGATGGTAACAGACTTTTCACCTTCTGTTTGGTCTGTTGCCTCAGAAAATGGGGCCAGAATCACAGTCAACTCTTTTAGTTGGTTCCACTCACGGCTGCTAAAAACTAAAGTTTTAAAATCTTCTTTACACATGTCTGTGAGGTCTTTGTGATCCAAAGCTGTCAGACCCTGAACTTGCTTGAAAGTGCTGTTCCAGCGAGTACTGTTTGCAGCTGGAATAGTCTTGTTGGCACCAAACACCTCCTCAAACATATCCTTAAACTGTGTGCTACGATGCAGTGTACTCGTTAACTGTGTTGATTTGGCGATGGCCAGAGAGATGGATTTAACCTCTTTCAAGCCATCATTGACCACTAACTGTAAAGAGTGGGCAAAACAGGACAGACGTTCACCTCTGGACCAAGGTACCTCTACATCTTCATCTTCCTCTGAATGACTTGTGTCCTCCTCCTCACTGTCAGACTCATCAGTATGCTCACGCTGTTCTGGAAACTGAACCTTGAAAGCACGTTTCATATTGGCTGCATTATCGGTGATGATATAGCTGATCTTCTTACGGATATTATATTCTTCAGTGATCTCTTCAAAAGCAGAAGCAATTCTATCTCCAGTGTGTTTGCCTGTGAAACGTTTGCAGTCCAGCAGGTAGGACTCGAGTTCGTACTGACCACGTGACTTGCAGAAGACATGGGCAGTCACTCCGAGGAAGGAGCGTAGCTTGCGATCCGACCAGATATCAGCTGTAACTGACACAGATGGCTGGCTCTCCAGACTAGTTATAATGGTTTCTTTGACCTTGCTGACCAGGGCAGGTATCCGCTTCTCACTGATGGTACTTCTAGCGATGGGTGTGTACTTGCTGTCTAGAACACTAAGGAAGTGTCTAAAAGGTTTTTTTTCCACAATAGAAAGTGGCAGAGAGCATCCAATTATCAGGTCATTAATAATGGCTTCACTGATGGCTCGTTGTCTTAAAGAATTTGGATTGTAGATCTGCACAGTCTGGACAAAGGATGAAACACTTTTGTTTGTCGTCTCTCTGTAGCCCTGACGTGTACTCCGAGTACCTGAAATAAAGGAGGATTGATCTATGAGATTTCTGATCATATGGAACTATTCACAATAAGCACAATCAGTCCTTAAAGTGTGTTGACTTGTTGTCTGTGTGTATTCATTTATTTCCTGCACAGGTAACCATAATAACATTATTAATGATTTGTTAATCTTCCATTTTTGCATTCAGGCTCAATTTGATTGTTGTGTCTCCCATTACATTTTAATCAATTTAATCGTCAACACCCATCTGACATATAATTTAATCATATGTAAATGCAGTTTGTTTGTTTGTTTGGGTTCGTTTTTATTTTAACATTTAAATTTTTTTTTTTAATATTTTAATGAATGGCAGAGCAATAGCTCTAACTCATAGAATTATCTTCTGTATTATGAGTTATTTTTACTGAATGAATAACATTTCAATGGTAAACCTAGACCAAACAACAATGGATGAGTATAATGTTACAGACTAGAACAATGAAAACTAGTTAAACTACTCTCCTTTATAATGACAGGGAACCACTATTGTACTGTAGCTACTAGCTAGCTAGCACATCAATGTGCTACTTTAATGAATAATGACTGAAACAATTGCATGTGAATGGTATGGTAATTTTATGAATTAATTGATCAGTCAAAGTCTCACAGACATATACACACGTTTGCATCAGTGTTGCAAACGTCATCATCATTCATGAATCATGACAATACCAATAGTTGGCCTAGGCTACAGTAGCCTAGTTATTATTACTATAATAAAAAAATAAAAAATAAAAAATAAACCAACTAGGCCTATAGGCTAATAGGCTATCACACTTACTTTTCTTTGTGGGCTTTTGACAGATGACGGGAAAACGTGGATGTTGTTCCTGAAGTCTCAGAGTATGATTTTCCACAAAACTTGCACTTTGCACTGTGCTTTTTCCCCCCATTAACCTTGCAAATGTAATCTTTGTGTTCCACAAAGCCAAACCTTATAATAGCCGAATTAGCCGACATCTTATTCTTCTTGACCACTGACCAGTACGTTTGTTGTACACACAATTAAACCATGTGCATTGCGCATGCACTGAATTAACCTGTGAACTGTGACCTCACCTGTCACACTGTCCGGGTGTCCGTCACTGTCAGATTGACAGTTTCCGACCAAAACCTTTCAGATTAATGGCTATGGGCTATGGCTCACCTTCAAATTAAAACAATAGTTTATTAGTTGGTTTTGGTTGCTGCTGTTTGAGCCTTGTAGTAAATAAATCGGTAGTGAACCAACAATGAGGCATGCATTCACGTTATACAACAAAGGATTTGCACATGATCTTTTTATTATAGCCTGACAGGCTGACATGATCACATAAGGTGGACGATGGATGGATTTTACTTTCTTTAGGTATAGATGTAACGTCAGACCGGTGGTGGTTCTTTACTCTTCTCAATTTCTTATGATGAAACTAACCCGAGGCGAGGCTTCATATGTCGCGGTCGCGCTGCTGTGCAACGCGTTGTGAGTTGTAGATTGGCTATTTTCAGATCAGTATTCAGACAGGCTACAAGTTACAACTTACAACACAACACACATTATTAAAAAAACCCGGAAAGCTTGCAGTCTTGCACTGTTGGTAGACAATATTGAAATTAGAGATGAATCGGTCATGAACGAACGAATCAAAAGAACTAGTTATTTTTGGTGAACGAAACCGATCCGGTCACTTCCGTGAACGATCCGTTCTTCGTCCGTTCGCAATGACGGGGATTCGCCCGGCGCTGCATGAACTCTCCGCCTCCCAGCCGACACTTTATTTATTTATGCCCATTGCCTGAGGCTGATATAATTTCATGATATAATGAATCAAATCAATCATAATTAATAACATCAACATGTGCTCTTCTTTGGACCTATATGAACGTCATGCAGCGCTGTCTTTAATTAATAATTAATGTGAATGCCTGAATGGGCTCCTCTCACTCTCTGTCCTTGCGATCGGGTTCGGGTTGATATAATAGAACGTTTTGCATCTCGTCTCGAGTGGTCTCGGTGGGAGAAGAGACCCGAGACAATTGGTCCGAGATCAAGACAAGACCGAGACAAATGAGGGGCGAGAACGAGACGAGACCACAAGACAAAAAAAGGCGAGAAGCGCGAGAACGAGACAAGACCGAGACAAATGAGTGGCGAGAACGAGACGAGACGACAAGACAAAAAAAGGCGAGAAGCGCGAGAACGAGACAAGACCGAGACAAATGAGGAACGAGAACGAGACGACAAGACAAAAAAAGCCGAGAAGCGCGAGAACGAGACAAGACCGAGACCACGAAAATTTGGTCTCGAGACCGGTCTCGAGACGAGACCATGTCTCGAGAACTACAACACTACAATAGTCAATAAATAGCCTACAACATCAGCATTTTTGTTAACTTGATATGATGCTGTTGGATGTTGTAATAAAAGTATAAATTAACTGATTTACCCGTCGTCCACTGAAGAAAAAGTTGCTGTTTGTTTGTGGTCTCCACACGGACCACACGCATTCTGACGATTGTCTTAGTTGTAAATCCATTCTTCTGCCCTTTATTTCAGTGCACACATGTGCATGTTTAGCACTGTGTTTTAATCTCTGTAACTTTATTACCGTTGGATGCAGCTGCCTGATGATCAATAGCCTACTGTACATGAATTAATAACATCGCGCGTGATCGCGCGTCGCGGTAAAATCTGTCTTTTATATAATTTGATCAATCCATGACATCCATGCGTGATCGCGCGTCGCGGTGAAATCCGTCTTTAATATAATTTGATCAATCCGTGACATTGTTGTTCAAATATTGAATGAGAAGACATAGTGTAGTACTTCAAAGTGGAAGCATCATAACACACGTCTAAGGTATTTTTTCCCCTGACTTTCTGTTGGTAAGGTTTTGACTCTTTCACATCAGTGCACGGCTGATTCAAGCCATGCATTTAGGGGTAAAAAGGTACCTTTGTACATATTAATAATGTAATGTAAACATACAGCATTTTTAAATTTAGCAATTAAAAGCATGGGTCTAAAACTACAAGTAACTCCATGGAATAAATTATAGCCTACTTGCAGTGTTAGCGGCAAGTAGTTTTACTCCACATGTAATTATTTGAAAACTAAATTAGCCTACTAGTTATTTTTTAGATTGTATTATTACAAAACATACACTAAACAACGTCCGTCCTATATTTCTATATTGCAATATTGATACTTTATCATCTCTATTTATTCTTATTCTAAGAGTTCTAGATGACCTTCTGGCTTCTTTTACTAAGTGTCCACTCAAGTCATTCTGTGCAGTTGACAGTGTGGAGTGGTTAGAGGATGGGGGGAGTGTTTATGCAAGTATCTAGGGGTGGAGACAAGTAACCATTGTCACACCCATTCCTTGGCTCAGAGATGCTAAATAATTTGAAATCTTAGAACGGCTAATTCTGTACTTTGGTGTTTACAGTTAAACAAGTTTCAAATGGTCATATCTTCTTCATTTCCCCCCCAATTTCAATGAGCAATACATCATATGAAAGGTTACTGTGTGCAGTTTCATAATATGTAAAGAACTGAAAAATGACCATGGCCCCCTTGTATATTAAACCACTGGCACTGGTCACATATGTGGTCGGTTATAAGACTCACCCGTGGCTCCAACATATGTGGTCGGTTAAGACTCACCCGTGGCTCCAACATATGTGGTCGGTTAAGACTCACCCGTGGCTCCAACATAATGTGGTCGGTTAAGACTCACCCGTGGCTCCGACATATGTGGTCGGTTAAGACTCACCCGTGGCTCCGACATATGTGGTCGGTTAAGACTCACCCGTGGCTCCGACATATGTGGTCGGTTAAGACTCACCCGTGGCTCCGACATACGTGGTCGGTTATAAGACTCACCCGTGGCTCCAACATAATGTGGTCGGTTAAGACTCACCCGTGGCTCCGACATATGTGGTCGGTTAAGACTCACCCGTGGCTCCGACATATGTGGTCGGTTAAGACTCACCCGTGGCTCCGACATATGTGGTCGGTTAAGACTCACCCGTGGCTCCGACATACGTGGTCGGTTATAAGACTCACCCGTGGCTCCAACATAATGTGGTCGGTTAAGGGAATGGAAGGGCATGGAATTGGTGGAAAAAGTACTTCCATTAGTACCACAAACTTTCCCCTGCAATCTCTTCAGGTTTGCTGCTGCCGTGATTTATGACAGGACATATCAGGTCAAATTCTCCCAGACAGAATACTGTAGCTGCAGTAATAGCTTTTCTCCATAAAATCTATAACACCTTAACACCTGGGATCAGCACGAGATCCAGACTGCACTTTAAAACTCCATGAAATGTCAGCGTAGAGATGTCGGATGTCTGAAAAGCTTCCAGGGTTTGAGTCCTGGCTTATGCATCTGACCCGCGATGCATTTCTCCTGACTGGCTTTGAATATGAAAAGTAAGGCTTCCCTTTTGTTTTTTGTTTTATACCTCCCATGGGCAACCTTTAGTATTTCTGTTTGTTCACTTTTTTAGTTCATTTCCTCTACAAACACCCTGTAGCACCCTGAAGCCAACACTTATATTGAACTGAAAAGAACAAAGAATTGAATCAATAATTGTCTCTGCTGAACAGACAGGCAGGAGCAGAGAAGGTCAAATGCAAGTATTTATTGCGACCGCATATCCCATTCACTATGAAAACATGCATTTCCCGTCAGTCAGTTCACTATCAGGGATGTCACTTGACACCATATATGGGAATGCCCAGATATGGAGATCCCTGATGTCATCAATATTGGCCGGCAACTCTACATCTGACCTCAAACCGTTAGATCTCCATATATGGAAAAATGAAGGCCTGGCCCTACTTGGGCCCTCATCAAACCCTGTACACTCAATACACTGCCCCCGCTGCCACCCTTAGATCTCCTGGAGCAGACCTGTTCCATACTGTTGATCTGACCTCATCAAACCCTGGACACTCAAGACAAGACACGCTCCATATATGGCCTACATAATTCATTCCATATGTTGATCTGACCCCCCATGCCAAAGCACCAGCGCTCACAGTCTGCTGTCACTCAGGTGGATGCGTGCATGTCTAAATTCCTGTTTCCTGTCTAAATGTCATGTTTCAAACTCCAAATGTTGTACTTCACGACTCGACACAACACAGAGACACTTTATAGTATTCTAATTAAGCTGCATTATGTTTTCAGCACCATCTGTGACCATCATGCACCAATGTATGCACGCGTGCACGCACACACACACACAGGCATTGAGCAGGCAGCATGTGACACTGACAAACAGCCGGATGGATATATCATCAACACAAGAGCCATATTGATCCAACGTGGGAGTCTGAAAACAGACTCGGATGCCCAGAATCTCTGGGAACTTTCTTTGATTAATGTGTCACTTCAGCTCGCCATGATGCAGGGAAAGTTCTGTCCTTCTGTTTGTTATGTAAACAGCGCCAGCGGCTGAGCTCTGGTTTCAGACTGCATCGTTATTGTGTTCAGAGTTCCTCTGATGCCAACATGTCTGCCCAGTCGAGAGAGAGAGAGAGAGAGAGAGAGAGCGCGCTCCGATGTGGCACTTAAAGTAGTATGAGTACAAGAACTTGGATTGTGAGCTTGTGGATCTGCTATTTTAAAATGGCCAAAATGTATAGGGCTGAAGTTGGTAAGAATTTCCTGATTTGGATTCCAAAGTAATATTTATAGTCTCTGTTTGACTGTACAATTCTGAGGTATGTGTACTTCCAGTATTTCCAATTTCCAGTACTTTTACTTCTACTCCACTACATCTATGAACACGCCGAGTGGCGCGATACGAGCTTGTAGGTCTGCTATTTTTGAAAAATCGAAGAACGACTGACATTTTTAGAATCTGATCTCAGGTCAGAATGGGTTCATCAGACCAGTGTGTGTCCGGCGGAAACCTTGTATGAATCTGATCTCAGGTCAGAATGGGTTAAGTAAAACAATTGGGTACTTTTCCCACCACTGTTGATTCTCCACATCAGGCAAAAACCACAGCTTTCTGAGGCTTCATTATGATTCACTCTGGGTTTTTATATCCTGCTGCTTCTATGAGTGCGATGTGCAGCCCGGACACTTTCCGCAGAATTTGGCCCAGACTGGCCCACCACAACCAGTGCACAGATACTCTAGTGACTTTTCGGGTTGAGGCCCATACGAATACTTGAAATACAAGCTCTTTAACCCATTTAGACCTGACGTCGAAATTAAAAAAAATCCTGACAGTTTTCTGAAATACCCATAATGCTCAATATTTCATGTCAAGAAGACAACCAACATTTGATGTAATTGGCCACTGACCCCCATCTGAATGTGGTACCATGTATGCGGGACCCTTTCTTTGTTTTTCAAAGATATCCTTTTGAAATAGCTAAAGTATAAAATGATGGGTTTCCCTGTCCAGAATGCCCTCCACATTTACAGTACAACATAAATGGTACACTAGTTTAACATTTGGCCCAGACCAGGCACACCGGGCATATGCCTGGAACGTCCATGTGGCCAGTCCACCCCTGTAGATCCATAGCAGCCATCATTAAAAGAGGAAGATTTTTAAAAGCAGCCTAAGGTACAACATCGCTGTGTCATTTTTCTTCACTGGACCATTCTAACATGTCCCAGGATTAATGCGTGGACCAAAGGAGAAGTTCCCAGCTCCATTCTTTAAACGTTTTTCACCGATTTTGCTGATGATCGGTGAAGTCATGATGAAATGTTAAAGAAGAGTATCCTAAGTTCCCACGTATTGCTGTATATACTTAAATATATGTGGATGAGAAATATGTTGTTATGGAATATTTTACATTGTTACAATGTTTGAATATAGTTTAAGCATTTTTCTTTTACTAAAATAACTTCTGAGGGTCCCTGGTACGAAAACATTTCAAAATGGTGGGTCTTCAGCAAAATAGGCCTACATATAGTTTTGGGTGTCACCACTGACTTCTAAAACTCTAAGGATTTAGAAGACATTAGAAGACATTTAGAAGACACGCACGCAGACACACACACACACACACACACGCACACACACTAATCTAAGCTAATCTCTCACACACACAGCGCCTACTTCTTAACAGAATGTGTGATACACAGAATACTTTGTGGCTGTGGATATTTTTGAGTTCCTTTAGAAATGTGCCGTAGCAGTGTTTCCGGTGGATTAATGTTAATGCGAGTGAAGCCTGCATGCACTTTGAGGACCATGAAATCACAAAAGGAGCAGACAATTTAAACTAATTGGACACCCCACATAAATTTGTCTTTTGAAGAATTTCACGCACGCACGCACGCACAGAGACACACACACACACACACACACACACACACACACACACACACACACACACACACACACACACACACACACAAACAGTTTCAACAGAATTAAATTGCACAGTGTCTATTTAATTTTTACAATCCCACCTGGGACTCTGTCGTGACACCAAATTAGCATCTAACGCAATTATGAGAGGAAAGTGTTCTGCAACGTAATGCTTTAAAAACACTCACTCATGCACGCACGCACACACACACACACGTTTGAACTGGGGACCCATCCATCCATCTTCAACCTCTTTTCCGTAGTCGCGGGGGCAACAGCTCCACCAGAGACTTCCCCTCTCCAGAGCAACATTCGTGACTTCCTCCTGGGAGATCCCGAGGAGTTCCAAGGCCAGTGAGTGGATGTAAATCCCTCCAACTGCGCCTCGGTCTGCCCCGGGGTCTCCTCCCAGTGGGACGTGCATTGAGGACCTCCCTATAGCGAGTCGCTCGAGAGGCATCCTATAACCATGATGCCCGAACCACCTATCTGGCTCCTTTCCAGGCAAAGAAGCAGCGACTCTACTCTGAGTCTCTCTCGCGTGACTGATCTTCTCACTATATATATATATCTAAGGCCAGCCACCTGTCGGATAAAATCAATCTATGCCGCTTGTATTCACAACCTTCTTTCGGTCATTGCTCGCTCGACGGGTAGCTTTGCCCTTCTTGCTTGGCTCTCTCTTCGTCACAACAGTGCGGTGCAGAGACTGCAACACAGCCCCTCATGCCGCTCCGATTCTCCGGTTGACCTCCTTCTCCGTCCTCCACTCACTCGTGAACGAGACCCCGAGACACTTAAACTAATTCACCCATGGGGTAATAATGCCTCTTTCCCTACTCCTATACTTGAACTGCACAGTCCATCGGTTTCCTGCTGAGAACTGGGACCGCCCCAAAATTATCACATTTGAACTGGAGGCATTTTGAAGCCAGTATACCTTTGTACTTTTACTCAAGTCAATTTTGAATTCCAGACTTTTTGTCATGAACTGTGTACTCTTATTGTGTAGTCGTGTTCCTATAGTGTTTCCTTTCTGCTCCATTTGTTGATAGCCTACCTGCCTTGTCTCACCAGTCTGCGTTGTAATTGTATTTCACCTGTGTCCTGTTTAGTGTCAGCCAATCCTCCAATCATGTGTTGACTGTAGTTCTGTTGCACCTTAGTACTTGAGTACATATTTTGGACTGCATCAGTTTGCCTGCCTGGTTCTGCTTCTGGGTCCTCACCTGACACACTGTGACACTTGTACTTGCATTTTGAATTCCAGACTTGTACTTGTAACATAGTATTTCCGTATTGCAGTAATGATGCTTTTACTGAAGTAAAACCAAACATTGTCACCTTTTTCTCCAGCCTGAACAACGGCCTCTTTCCATATTGCGATCACGGTTGTGTTTGTTGTTTAGCCTATACTATATGAGTCTCATTTACATATTCAGTATTCCATTACAGGCTATAATATACTCACATGCAGTGCTTACATATATACGAGGTCCTTTATACGAGGTCATTTCCCCGCTGCCGCCCTCGCACGCTATCTCTGACAGAATTATGACACGCCTCGGTGAAAAAGCAATCGGCAGACAGGCTCTCACCCTCCAATCGAGGGCCTGGAGTCAAGGTTTGATGATAGTGAATGAATAATGATGAGGATGATGAGGATCATAGCACGTTGGCAGAGGTGAAAGAAAAAGTGTTTGCAAACAAAGTTTTGATGCGTGGGGAGATGCTGCTATGCACGTATGTCATCATCTGGGAGTCAACAGTTGAAGTTAAGTTCATTCTGTCAAAACCACAGTTAAGTTTATGTATATTATTTGTTATGTTAGTTTGTCGAGTCACACAAGATCCTGTTGGATGAAATTATGTGTGCTCTTCTGTTGCAGAATATTGAGTATGACAGTCTGAACGTGGTAGTTCCCACAAAGGCATAGGTCTATGAATTATTACACGTTGACAACTAATCGACCAGGGGTTTTCAAACTGCTCAAACATTATTTTTTGTGAGGCTCCCTCACAAAAAACAGTAATCCCGGTCTCTATACTGCCCCCCCTGGTCAGCTGGGGCGCCTGATGGAGGGGAAGGGAACGGGGTCGAATAGCGCGTTTCTTCCACACACGGTACGTCCTACCGGGGAACCCCTCCCCCCTTCAGGTGACAAGAAGCAGCCCGCTGACTCCTCATGCACTGAAGGATGATCTCAGTTCGGGGCTCACCCCAAGTCGGCAGAGGGAGAGTATAGGGCCCAGGATTACAGTTTAGGCAATTGGCAGAGGGTGGGATAAAAACAGGGTTACACTATTGTGCAGGAGGAAAATGTATAGTGTCAGTTTCCGGGTGCCTGACGCAGTGATCATGCAGTGATCATCCTTCTCTCTCTGAATGTGACCCGTGGTAGTATAAGTATACACAGACAGTGGTGGAAAGTAACTTAACTAAGTACATTTACCCAAGTACTGTACTTTTACATGTACCTGATACTCCACTACATCTCAGAGGCAAATATGGTACTGGTACTCCACGCATTTGAAAACGTATAGTTGTACTTTGATCAACAAAACACACAGTAACCACTTCAGCCCTATATACATTTGGGTCATTTGCATTGTGAGCTTCTAGATGTACTATTTTCAAAGTTGAAATGGGACATTCTGCATAATTAGCTATTTTAATGTTGGTACTTTAAATAGGCCTATACATTTCGATGCCAAAACTGACGTACTTATAATCAAGTACATTTTTGAATTCTGGACTTTATACTTGTAACGGAAAGTATTAGTATTTCTGTATTGCGGTATTGACACTTTTACTTAAGTAAAACATTTGAGTACATCTTTTCCACCACTGCACACAGGTGAACGTATACATTCAACATTCAACACAACGCAACAACACTATCAAGTCTGCTACACGGGGCTCAGTGAACTCTCTGAACCCAAACTATACCTAGCCTACGGTGTGAAGACGTGACACGCTGCTTCATGCAGAACGAAATCCTTCCCCTCTGAGAATAACCAGCGTTGTGCCGCTTGAAATGTATTCATGGCAAATTGCCAGTGGTCCCATGCAGAACAAAACGCGCACGCACGCACGCACGCATGCACGCGCGCGCACACACACACACACACACACACACACACACATTGTCCCATGCACAACGAAAGGCAGGCGTTTTCCACACCCTCCTGCTGTGGTGGCTTCCACAGTAGACTATAACAGGGGTCTGCGGCCATGTTTTTATTTTCTAGATTATCAGTGTGCCATATCAACATTAATTAATTTTAATGACACCACGTGAAAAAATCCAACATATTTAGCTTGTCCACAAATATAAACCTTTTCCTTCTTTTTCATTATTTTCATTCACGTTGTTATAATGATAGACTCAGGGCAATAACAGAGTTCAGTTTTAATGAATGTAGAATGCAGGATGTCATTTACACACAAAT